>NC_073695.1:202359135-202676635 GCF_029784165.1 Wyeomyia smithii | reverse complement strand
TGCCACTTTCATTTCCAATTTTACAGAATGCATCCCAGTATAGTAAACAAAGACGTAGTCCCACGTCAAAATGCATTATACGACATTTGTTATATTGCCCAGGTGTTTTCTGTACTCCGCACTTCATATTATTAGCAGTAACACTATTGAAGTAAGTAATACGCTTGTCATTCATATCAGTGCTTATGTGTAATTATCTTTCCGTTTCAAGCTTACTGCTCTACTATACCAAGCCTCTGTCCATCCTAACAATATCGCCTAGTTACAATTCCCTGGAGAGAACTTTCATATGTTACTCACACCAGTCTTATTATAATAGGGACTCATTTTGTTAGAAGGAGAGTCAACAGGGGTACGGTAGAATTCAGATTGAAGTAAGGGTACGTGGTGGGGAGCCTGAGAATAAACCCATGCTTAAGGTCCTTTGACAACCAAATGGCCTGATTCTACTAAGATTCGAACCAACGACCACCCACCTACCAAAGCGGACTCTGTAACCTTGCGGCTATGGAGCTCCCCTATCCATGGATATAGATATCTGATGGGTTTTCCACAGGTTGTCTCTGGTAAAATCCAACCAAGCGATACAGTTCGCCTGCATCAACAGATTACTTATCCAAACTGCCTAACTCTGCCCAAACACAAACACAGAAAATAGAAATTATATATACTAAATAGAAGAGTCTAGGTATTCTGTGCAATTTTGGTATCATCTGCTTCGCGGTATCGCTCTAGAGTTGACGATGTGTTTCTAGTCTTTCCGCCCACAGGTTCCCTAAACTTGTTATCAAAACGACTCTCAGAAGGGAATCTGCGAAAATTTACCTTACTATTATAGTGTGTATAATACACACTTAAAAAAACAAAGCACATGGTCGCTGGCAGGCAGCGTGGTAGTCCTACAGACGATGAAGACGGATGGATAATTTCGAAGAGGATGGTGGACGCTGATGCTCCCGGTGGTGCTCTACGGACAAGAATCGTAAACGTCGAAGGAGGCTAATCGGTGAACGCTCGGAGTTTTTGAGCATAGAATCCTGCGATCAATACTCGGTGGCAAACTGGAAAACGAAGTGCGGCGCAGACACATGAACTGATAAAACACGGCAGATTACAGTGAGTTACTCACGTAGCACATGTGCCGGATGAGCGACCGGCAAAGATAATATGTACTGCTCAACACAGGTTTTACCCTAGAGCTCAAACTGGAAAATAGTTCAAGAGTTGAAGGTTAACATAGCATTACAACAGCTTTATATCAATGTATTTTTTGCAATACATTTGATTGGCCTAATAAATTCGATGGAGTGAAGCGGTAAATCAGTGATAGCTCTCTTTCAACTCTATTTTTTGAATAATTGATGGATAACTTTGAAGAGAAGCGTTGATTTTGAATTGCCAATTACCGATGACGCGGGATGATTCTAGTTCTCTTATTATTCTCCGCTCCACACACACTACAAGCAAACAAGATATAACGATTATATACACACGCTACCGACACACTCACAGCTTTTAGCAGTAGTCAAATGGCTGAAAGCAAACGCAAGGTGACAGATCCGGACAAAATTACTAACATGTCCGGACATGTTCAGTAATGCCGTGCAATACTGTAAAGCACCTGTTTTCCGTTCTTTTGCTGCACTAATCGGTTTCACAATGAAGGCTAAATTTCTGTATGCTAGCTTTTATACGTGACTACTGAGAGTCAAACTTCCGGTAGGCGTGTCTTTGTGGACTACCGCGAGTAAATACACAATAACAACAACAACAAATCGGTTATTAAGTAAAATCGTTTGTATATTGAGCATCGGTTGTGCTGAAGAAAAAAGTATTGTTTCAGCTCTGATTGGTCGAACAATTGGCTGGATTGGACAACAAGGCTCTTCATTTTCAATAGTACCATACAATCACAATGTTCTGCATTATGGTGAACGCACAGCAAATCCTCCAATCGATTGCTGCTGAAATGAAAGAAATCCCTTGGAAATTGACTAAGTTTTATCCATTTAAAAGTGTACAATTTTCGTGACATTCTTGATGATTTCGACTTTTTAGTTTGTACTCATATATATATATATATATATATATATATATATATATATATATATATATATATATATATATATATATATATATATATATATATATATATATATATATATATATATATATATATATATATATATATGTTACCGTAAAACGAAATTCTACGTCAAAAAAGAAAGATTCTAGCTTTTTAACCATTCCTGATGATTTTGGTGCTTCTAGTGAAGACCTAACTTTTTTTAGAGGCTTAAATGAGTGATACATTCTTCTTAACTCAAACTTGCGAGCCAATAAATTTGTTAAAATAATCAAAGTGGTTCAACATGTTGTAAATGCTTTGATAGCTAGAAGTTTGGATAACTACTCTTCCGACAGTACTACTATGGAATGTTATTTTTATTGGACAAAAAACTTAAACTCAAAAAAATTTGTTTGAAAGATATTTGCAAATACTATTTAGCCAGAGTATTCATATTAATGATTTCTCTATTGAAAATTATTGATCTAGTTATCAAAGCACAAACAATTGCCGTAAAGAACCAGAAGAGCTGAACCCGAACGTCTACGGTTATCGTTATGAATTTATGTCGTTTGTTATGTTCACACGTTGTTTATCGGTCCCTCTATCCCATATTGCGTACATAACTATCTCAACCTTCTCACCTTCATAAGGTTGCTCGCGTTGCATGGTGCGTACCTGCAGTGGGGTGGCACTCATACTCAGCTTTCCCTCCCGGCTCTCTCTTCCTCTCTCCAACCACTCATTCTCTCGTTCACCGGCATACCTTTACGAACCCCGAGTGAGATACCAAACATTTTCTTCTGCGCCACATGAATTTATAAAAATGCACATGCCTTTCGTTCTATCTCTATTTCGACGCAGCTGTTTCCGAATGTTTCTTTCCCTCCCCGGCCGCTGTTCTTTCTCAACAGTCCTGCCAGACCCCGACCCCGACCCCGACGTCGTCGTCGTCATCGTCCAGACTCAATGCAAAAGAGGTAAGCGGAATAAAATTGTTTTCGCTGCTGCTGTTGTTAATGACGATGATGAAGATGATCGTGGCTGATAATGGTTACATAGTGCCTGCCTACATTGGTACATAAAGGGTAGGTGGTCGAAATGTATGTTTTGTGTACCATTCGCGGAGGTTAACCATGTGGATGCTTCAATCCGTCGATTCGCATACAAATATACACAGACGGACAAACACACAGACACAGCGTGAACCGAAGCGCGCACTTGTGCCCAAACATTCAGCAGCACTAACAGTGGCAGTAGCAGCAGCGGCAGGAACAGCAAACAGGCGAACGCCGTGGCCCTCTCCAACGCATCATCCGTCGGGTTCGCGCTTTCCCGACTTCTGCTTCATGTCGCATTTCGCTTCGATATTTAATACGAACAGATGTAACGCAGATGTTACTTTTGCTAAAAATATTTTAATAAAACTGATCGGAGAGCAACTGTTTGTGCGGTGCTGCCGGTGCTGCTCTGGGGAGTGCACTGCCAAAATTTCATTTTTTGGATGGTGTTTTTTTGTTGTTGTTGTTGTGCCAAACATTGTTTTCAAAGATGAATGTATTTACTTGTCACTGATGTTACGGACAGAGCTGGAATTTCATCGACAGCTGATAATTTTTCCTTGTATACTTTATCGTGGCTTTTCAGTTATATATAAAAACAAGTCCGCACATTTTATTAAATTATACAATAAATATTACTGAACATTTTAACATTCTAACTCTTCAAAGCACCTAGCCGCAGTTTTTAATTACAAAAAATATGCCGCAAAGCGTGCCCAGATTTTCAGCAACAACTCTTCTCAATCTAAGGATCTGTCAAACTTCATAGTACTGCAAATTGAGCCGTTGATTCAGTAGTGTGCCCCGCTAATCGCTGAAGCACTAATCGAAAAGTATACACCCTCTGAAATTTTTGTGTCTAAAGTTGTAAACTCAGAATCTTCGAAAATATACTCTCAAAAAGAAATTCTCGCAAAAACTTGGCGTTTTGTCCTATGATGGCAATGGTAAGAGTTCCATTATGCTGAATCGCTAGCGAAGATGATTTTTGATAATTTTTTTGAAAGGATAAGGTATCTGGCAAGATTTAATTCGTTCTATATATCTAGATTATCGTATATCAATCTAATAAAATATCCACCGTGACAAATATTTCCATTAATTGATCATCCAGCAAATAATTTACACATACTAAGGATCACCACATGCATACGAAGTTTCCTGATAGAATGTTAGTTGTTAGCATCTCCTAGACAGGTTATACTTTGTTTCGTCATGAGATATATTGGATCCTTTTGGACATGATGCTAGACCGACTTACGTTCGGTATTTTTCCTGTTCCTTGGTATCATTTGGCTTATTCTAATCAATAGCATCAATATTGCTTAGGTCATTTTTTTATTGTCGGAAGATGTATTCTCAAAACCGTAGACATCTGCCTCGCTAATTTTGGTATCATCTTGGCCATTTCTGTTGCTGCTCTCATCATCATCGCTGTCCAGGCCTTCGGAAGAAGCGTAATCGTCGTCTTCATCTGATGCAGTTAAAATGGAAACGCCATCAACACGATTTGTTGGGAGAACGTCAAAAAATTGATAACAAATGATGTCTTCCCGAACCTTTCGATAGGTCAGAAAGCGGCAATTACCACTCGTGACCAACTTGCACGTGTCAAGATCAATAAAACGAACTTCAGTTGGTCTGATCGAATCACATTGAGCGGTCTCTTGTATCGATTCTTCACAAAATGCAAGTATTCCTTAATCGTTTCAGCAACTTCCGACTGCTTTTTTAGACAGTATACCACAATACAGTGGGGTTGATCATCGGTCTTAGTTAAAAAGCAACGACAACCCCCTGGTGTTAACATGTTCCTCGGACCCCGCACGTCAGTATGGATGAGGTTCATCGGTTGTTCTGACTTCTTGGTAGACATGCCAGTTTCTCTTCAACGTAACACTCACAAGATACGTAGCATCCGTAGTCCTTGATGCGAATTCCACTTTCCAGACCTGTTTTTTTCATGGGAGGGGAAATCTGCTTGCTAGACGAATGAGTGACCAACTTCAAATAGTGTAGGGTTCGATCCACTAAAACCCCTCCAGTCTCCAATTCATAATACTCCCCAGCACCACCGTTAGGTATTGCTTCGGGGAGCGGCTTCTATGCGCTGAGCATCCTCCTGACTTTTTGGAATCTCTTAGCTGACTACCTTGAGACTGGCAGTTAGCTTACGCCGGCGTTTTGTTGGTCAACCTGACGCCTGTTTTGCAGCTCTGATACTACTCGGGAGGCGACCGCACTTACAGCCCTCCATGTGTTCGGATCTTCGCACATCCTCCGCACTAGGTTGTCCGGAGTAGTGTTGGTCTCACTCACTGCCGTCATGTCGCTTCTCGCGCGCCAGGCGTGGGCATACGAAGAAGACGTGCTCAGCGGTCTCCTCCGTGTCTACATACTCGGGGCACATGGGGGATTTCATGAGCCCGAGCCTATGCAGATACAGTCTAAAGCAGCCATGGCCTGACAGAATCTGTGTCAGATGGAAGCTGACCTCTCCATGGCGTCTTTCGATCTATTTGGATAGCGCCGGGATCAGTCGGTGCGTCCATTTACCCTTCGTGGAAGTGGACCACTCCCGCTGCCACTCTGCCATCGAGGATGGTTTTATGCTACGTCGTATACCCCGCGGGCCGTGTAAGCCGAGGAACTCTACGTCCTCCTCAATAATAATGCTGATATGCATCATGCAAGCTAGGGCGCATATTGCCTCGTACGACGCTGTGCGATACGCGCTCGCAACCCTCAGACACATGAGCATGTAAGTACTTTCCAACTTATTTTGATATTTACTAGTACCTAGTGCTTTGGACCACGCTGGCCCGCCGTACCTCAACATGGACGAAGCCACGCTAGCTAGAAGTTTTCGCTTGCTGCCATGCACCGCTGCACTATTGCACATCATACGAGATATTGCTGCAATAACCATTGAAGCCCTCTTACAGGCATATTCGACATGGCTCCCGAAGGTGCGCTTGTCGTCGACCATCACCCCAGCAGCTTCAGGGAGCGCTTAGAGGCGATGGTGCATGGTGATCAACGCTTGTTGCTTCGATTTGCGGTTATTAACAACTATGACCTCCGTCTTATGATGCGCCAGCTCCAGTTCCTTGAAGCGCATCCAGTCCTCGACGACGCCCATAGGGCGCAAAGTCGTCAACTCAATTTCCTCGATCGATACGCCGTAGACCTCAAGTGTGATGTCGTCCGCAAAACCAACGCTCACGACTCCTGAAGGAAACTTTAGTTTCAGCACCTCGTCGTACATGACATTCCACAGTACCGGGCCCAGGATGGAACCTTGCGAAACCCCTGCGGTAATTGGGACGCATTTTTGACCCTCGTCCGTGCTGTAAACTAGCACTCAAGATCTGTGATTTGCAGATATCAGATAACATCTAGTTCAGGATACCAAAGAATGCGGTACCACGTGTGCAAGCGGGCAAGATTATGATTGGCCTTACTTAGCCGCAGCGTAGCATTAGCTGTCCGAAACTCCCATAGTTCGCATGAAGTGATTGTGTCTCGAATGACCTAGTCATCCTCGGAAATACTGCACCCATTCGCATCGAACACGAGTTTTACTCCTGTTGACAGCCGGTTTCTTCACCGAATTAAGCCGAATTAAGTGTGAACAACAACCCACGGCTTACGCCCACACACGTAATGCAATGCCACGAACAAATAATCCGACCTCGAATGGTCCTCAGATTCCTCGCTAGTTGTCATCGTACTGAGGTGATTCCTTTTTTCATTCTGGTCAGTCAATCTCGCCTCGCGGGTTTGCTTTTCCGTCAGCACCCAGAACTATCACCGTTGGTGGTAGGGTTTTTGGCAATTGAGATAAATCACCGTCTAGTTCTGCTTCTCGCCGATCCTCAGCAAGGATTCGCAGCTCTTTCTGTTTTCTTGTTCTGGTACCTTATTCGTTATCTTGAACTTAATCAGTTCGAGGATTAACTCAACGTCTGACCATGCCTTCAACGCCATCGTGGGTGTGTTGAACGTTTCTGATAGACTTCGCAGCAAAGCCACCAGCAGATTCCGATTCAATACTTAGCCCGCCACCGATAGTCACTCGAAGAGTTCTCCCAGATCAAACACGGGCCGTTCGATATTCTCGTCATCAGTGTACCGTTTGTGGAAGATCTGCTTCAGCAGCGAAATCTTTGACGTTGCTGTAGCTCTCTCATAATAGTTTCGGAGAGTGTCCCAGGGTTTCTCCGCCGCCTTGGAAGTCTTAATAAGGTTCAGCTGGTTATCATCCAGAGGCAGCCAAGTTGTGGCTGGGAATTGTGCTGATGCTAAATTCAACATCAAAATCGGATTACGTTATAATCATGTTCATCATACTTTCTTTCTGTTAATCTCAATAATTCCATTAATAAAGTGACCGTTCTCGAAAAATCTGCAGCAGACAAAAATAGTTACTAAAATTTTATTAAAAGCCGAATTTTTTTTTTAATTTATAAAAATGAATGAACACATAGCAAAGTTGGTTAAATCGACTTCCTCTCCTGGGCTAAAATCCTGCAGCTTGGACCTAACGCTACCCATCAAATCCTGTGCCACACTCGCGTCATCTTTCTGACATATCTTAATCCATAACAGAACTAAAATAGAGTTTAATCTTCGTGGGACCGAAGAAAGAGCAGCTGACGCTTTTGGAGGCATTCTTTTTCTAAATATTTGGTCATTATGGTGCCGGTTCACTGAACTTACCACACTTACAGATCGTCTGACACCCCAACTTCTTGAGCAAATTTGTCGTTCTTCTTCTTCCGGATCTTTTTCTACTTTGCCGACGAAAAGGTCTGCTTAAATGTACGTCTCATCCCAATTACGATGCATTTCGGCTACACCGACCGTTCGCGGAACAGCTTTCTGGCATGGGATTTGGCCACCGGTATTTTGTTTCTCGTTTCGGTAATCTTGAAGGCATTCGGCCCGCTTCATTGTTTGCTGGGCGAACCAGACGGAAAAATTGACGTTCTTGGCCACGTTCTGAATCGAAAATTTTGGATTGCGAAAACGACGCTTTTCTTCCGCTGCCAGCTCGCCGCTGAATCGTCTGGGTCTTCTCAAATAAGGTCGATTCACAACTATTTCACGATCCACCTGTTGGACTGGCTTCGATTTTCCATGACTGCACTCATGTTTTTGTGTCTAAACGCTTTTTTCTTGGAAGCCATCTCGATAACCACTTGTCAGATTGTGCGGAAATTTTTGTTGATATGAACATTACACTCTCAATTAGTTTACCCAATCAATTAAATCAATTTTACTCATACAATGAAAAGTTTTACACGAAAACAAAATGTTGTTTTTTTTTCAGGCATAATCTATATTCCAGAGTACCGTATTTTAAATGTGCGTGGAATGCTAAAGCCATCCGCAGTATCGAACATTTCCATACAAGCAAGCGGACAAAAATATTTTCATTATTTTTCAGCACTTCTGGTTTTTTTCTATGATCGAAACAAATTCTTCAATATCATTTGTGACTAAATTACGATCTAATTTTGATAGAAGCGCGTCCATTTACTTTTAAAAATAAGAAATCATACATGGATTTGTTCGGGATTCCGTCTCTTCCTCTTCCAGTGACTGCCTTCCCAATTCTGATACCTTTTGACTATCTCTAATGTATAAGAAGTATGTATGTGAAATTTGGTGAATATCGGTCAAGGCGTTCCAGAGATATGGCGGAATATTTTCATAGATTCAATTATACTTACAGCGATTCTAAGACAAACAATATTTCTTCAAGTGCTTCAATTTTGCTCAAATTCGCAGAGACGCAGAGAACCAGCCAAAACATGTATGCCCGTATTTTCGAACGGCCCAGGTTTCTAGGGCCCTGTCTTCAAAAGGGTGACAAGAAAAGGTGCATCATTTGACGTTTTTATTTATTTTCAACTATTTCAAACAGCAATTTAAAAAATGAAATAATAATTTTAGGACATAGACTATGGGTAAAGGGTAGGGGGTGCATCCCATGAAGGAATAGGTACTTAAGACTAAATCAAAAGCTGACAAATTCGGCTAGTATTTTGCAAGTATCTCTATGATATAAAAATAACTTTTTTGTCATGTATAACCGTTGAAAGTGTTTTCGATTTTGCTCCAAATTGCATGGTTGCAGGCGATCGCAAAAAAACTCTACAGAACCTGTTAGTAAGTACCTCTAACTTGGAAAAAACGAGAACCCAGCTCCTGGGAGTAAATGGATGCCGACCAATAAAGTTGAAATCCATGATTTTTCTCATTTTCTTCTTTTTTTATGCTTTATCTTCAAAACCGATGACACCCCGTTAAGCATACAGACGTGAGGCCGAATGGACGCAAGGCCATATAGACGCAAGACCGAGTGGAAGTGTGGCGGAATACGGATTTATCGTCAGTATCATCACAGCCCTCTTTCAATAAAATGAATTTCGCATCAGAGTGTCAATTGGAAACACACTCGCGACCTTTGGCCAACTCGCTGTTCGAGCGAATGCTTTACTTATTCGCTACCGCTCGTTCGGACTTAACTAAGGAAAAGAACCACTTTTTGAGTAGACCTAGCAAACCAGTAGATCAGTCGTTTGTGTGTGAGAGGCCGCCTCTTCCGGCGGCGGGCCGGCGACCGGCTCGGACTGAGGAAACCACGGCGGCTTAGTGCCGTCTCGGTTCATTGCCCTCGAATATGCGTCTTCGCTGCATGATTCAAAAGAAGTATTATTCACAACCTTAACTATTTAGGAATACAGTGGGTAGACGAAATGATTGAGTCAGGCAAAATTTTGTCAATTTTTAAAAAGCCAGAACTTCACGAAAAATGAATCAATTTTGATGAAACCGGTTTCATTTTACTGCAAAACTATTCTAGTTTCCTAGGGAATTTGACGGGACAAACGAACACCGGGAATAATCCAGATTATAGAAGTGTGTGTTAAAATGTGGATTATCGCAACGCTTGTAACTTTTTGTGACATCTTGTTTCTTTTAAGTTGATATGTTTACAATAAACTAGAGTTCATTCCGAGTTCATTGGTACCCAAAGGTTGAAAATCTGTCGAAGAACCATCGAGATATGAATTAATTAAGTATGGGTGTTGTTTTTATCAATTTTTTTCTCTTGTTGCGTACCATTTTCCTTGGGCACCCTAGCAGAACCCAATGAAACTTTGTGGGTGTGTAGGCCTTAGTGAACGAAGCAACTTTGCAAACATTTTTTTGAAAATTTATCTGGACTAGCATTAGAAAAGGTTTGAAGTATTTAAACCTCCTTCTTACAAATCAGCATATCTAAATAATGACGAGAGATAGAGAATAATTGTCAAAGGATAACTTCCAGAAAATTAACTGTAGTTTTATTTAAAAATATAAAAAAATGAAGTTAAAAAATATAAATTTTTAAAAACATAGTGATTTTAAAAATTTCGGTTATTTGAGATTTTTTTAAAATGAAGGCTTTTAGACAGACAATTTAGTTGCCTAAAACTCTTTAGAACAAACCACAAACTTTTTCGCGTACTATGTACCCGACAACAGAGAAACTGAAATATACATTCTCAATTAATTCATATCTCGATGGTTTCTCGACGGATTTTCAACCTTTGTGCAACAATTAACTCGGAATGGATTCTAGTTTATTTCAGATTTCAACCTAGTTCGATAGTTAAAATGTAATCGCATTCAGTGAAAAACAATTTTATCGTCACTGTTCAATTTTTCGCTAGAAATAAATGTAGAAATGCATATATCATAAATTACAGAAAAAAATAGCTTTGCTTCAAGAACATATTTGTGGCCATGATAAAGGCCAATTGTTATTTTTATTTGGCAGGAGGAACGAAACAATTCACTTTGCATTTCGTACTAGCTTTAGCTTGGCTAGCTCTCTTGGTAACAGCAATAGTACGGGAGCGTCACGGACAACCGTGTTTCACTGGTGTTCTCGACGCCATCTTAACGCTATCCCCGCGGAGAGAAATCAGTTTTGACATCGAAAAATGATATTCAAACTCTTATTACTTAGCAACCTCATGCATAATTGGCACAAACTATATTGCATGTTTGATATCAATTTTTTCTCTAACTGCATAGAATATTTTCAAGAATTAGAAGAGAATTAGAAATTGCAAGTATAGTTGTTAAACTGTTATCAAACTTTTTATGACAGGTTTGCTGATGGTTGAACAGTTGACAGAAAATTAATGCACTTTGTGCGCAATGTTTGTTCTTATACCTAAAAAACAACGCGCAGCTCAACCCAACTTTTTTTAACTTTTTTCCCTAATACCGTGTGCGTGGCCTCGCCCACTAGTCGCGTTAGCGTTAAATATAGAAAAAGACGCAGAGCCAGTTTTAAGGCTGCCTACACCACGGCCAGTACCCGTTAATTATGCAAGTTATTACACGGGTACCTATCAAACTAACAGCTACAATTTACCTTGTTGTGGAAGTGTTGGAATTTGCGGGGAACGCTACTAGAGATAATAGAATGAGAATCATCCTGCAAGTGGCAATGATGAAAAAACTGAACGAATCTTTATCCGGTGTCACCAATTATCTAGGGAAGTTCTGCTCTGGAGAATACAGGATAAAGGTATTATTAGATTGATTCCCAGCTTCGTAGAAAATTAATCCAACCGTCTTTTTAGGGACGATCACTTGCTTTCAATTTAAGAAGTTGATGAGTTTTACACATCTCAGTACTATACAGTACACATGAATTTACTATCAATATTCACTAACTTATACTACTGCTTATACTTAAAAAAAGTGAATTGAAAAATCATTAATACCTATAAGGCACAATAATAAATATGCAGCCTGCGATAATTTTTTTTTGAATGAGTTTATAGATTTCTCATGCAAACTTGTCAGTTTGTTTAGGAGAATGGCTTGACAGGTTTTTTACTTTAATAAAAAAGGGTTAACACGAATTTTGCAAAACGCAAAAGTTTTCTTTGATCTGGCAACAAGAACACTATTAAAATGTGGAACCGAAGAGAACCTAAACATTATATGAAGCTGAATTATAAACATGTGAGTTCCTTTCACAGTTTTGCTAATCTTCATTGTTCAAAGCGTTTGAACTATTTGCTACCTCTAGCGAAACGAAACGGGGTTTTTCGGAAAGAAAATAGCCATATATTTTTAGAAGAAATGTTTATTATACTTCGCAAGTATCAGTAATGTGCTTTGCGAAGTTATTTTCAAAAGCATAAAAATCCAAAATTAATTAGATTTGCGATGCATTTTTAGTTTCAAAACAAATATACATGATTAGTTTTAACTAAAATGGTTCAACATCCAAGCAAACAAGGTTGTAATTATTTTCTTATTTAAAGCATTTTACTATTTGCTTCTCCGTGGTGGATCTGAGCTAGTGAAGTTTCACAAAAAACCATCGTAAGATGTTTGATTTAGGATAAATTTGCCAACAACAATTCAGTAGTTTCCCGCTTTGTATAGATCACCGTGGATTTTCATTTGTTCAACAAAGTTTCATATTTTTGAATTTTCTACAACTTTGCTGAATAAAATATTCTTCTATCTCTTAACACAAAAAAGTTAATTTTTTAGTTTTAGTATAGTAAACTTTTCATATTTTTTGACAATTTGCAATTATGCGGGTCATTCATACAAACAATTGCTCTGAAGATACTATTAAGCTAGGATGAAGTTGAAAGGCGCTATGGAATTAAGTTCCACTTTTTGCCTCATTGGACCACTGTGCTTGAACAGCGTTTGGAAAAATATTTCTGGTTGATGACTTAGTCGTATCACATCACATAATTTGAAATTATCTATTAAATCAGCTTTTCGCGCGGGACTTCAATGATAGGTATCTAGATATACATAAGGTGTTTTAGCAATCTTCAAAATTGCCGTAAACTTTTTCCACAGTGTGCTCGTACGCACAGACGGAGCCTATCAGAATGGTAACATAGCAAACAGCACACCAAGCGTAACACAATGAACGAAGAACGGTGAGATCGTGACAAGTGTGCCGAGAGGTGCCTGTCTTTTTATGCGATAAATAAAAATATGAATTTCCATCGAACTCCTCCCCCCTCCCTCAACGGTTGGCGGCTTGTCAGCGACATTTAAGCATTTAATGCGTCAGCCTTGAGCTTCCACATTTCCACTGAAACGAATGGGAAATCTCCCAAAATAGTAAGTGAACGTAAAAAAATACGCCAAATCAGGAAATGCTGGCTGCGAAGCGGAGGAGTAAAGATACTGCTGATGATGCGGATCCCAGCCCCGGAAAGGCTGAGATCCCACAGCTGTGTGCCGTATGGTACCGAGTGATAAGGGAAATTTGACAGTCGAAATGCTGCAGGGCTGGCCGGGCGGATAAAAATCATTATAATTAGACGATTCGCATTTTGCCGAGCCGATGGAATTTGTTTTGGGTTTCACGGAGAAGTTTTTTTACACCCCCCCCCTTCGCTTGTCAGTGTGTAAACAAAACTGAAACTCTCTGCACGGGGTGCCGTCCGGTACATTTCCACTATTTCCCGTTCGTGTGTTTGCATGTTTTGTGCAGATGCCCGCCCCGTTTGTGGTGAGAACACCTAAGGATGGGTCTGATGTTTTATTTAAATTGAACTTTTGGGTTAAATTTTGCGCTGGAAGGAAACAAATTGAAATAATTAATTCGTTCGCTTAATTTCTTTTAAGAGGGTGGAAGCTGATGGGATGGATTATCAATAAAACTACTGAGAACATGATAGTTAAATAACATTAATGTTAAAAAACAACAATGAAATTTTGGTGAGATAAGTCTTGAGGTTTTTGATTAGTTCGTTTCTAACGACCCCAACGTTGTTATTGCGAATGTATTTCATACATTCGGTTAGGTTCTGTACAGTAAATCTTCCGATTTATCAGGATCCCGGTCAGCACTCGCTGCTCTTCTACTCACGCAACTTATTCCTGTATGGATCGTGTGCTTCCTGCCGCTTTATCTAGCCCATTCATTCCTCAACTGCGGAATACCACCCAGGTCAAATTGATTACCCTGAAAACCGCACATAATCGATTCCCTACCACGCCACAGAGAGTGTGGTGCAGCGCACTGGGGTCGCACGTATCCGTATCCAGCCGGGAGGCGGAAAGCGGCGGAATCGAATCGGGACCCAGATCAGCTGTACAAATAAATCATCGCCGTGATAAATTATTCACACCGTTTACCGATTACCACCAATTTCAACCCCATTTGTATTAGCCTTTAAAACAATTTTCGCCATAATCCCTTCGTTCGTTTGCAACTGGTGCACTTTTTCACATAGCGGCCACTGAACGAACGACGATGGAAGCGCCGCTGCGATGGCATAGAAGAAACATGGAGGTGCAAATACACATACACACCCCTATCACGGTCGCCGACAGAAGAGGAGAAGAACCACCACCGAAAGCAACAACAAAAACATCATAATCTCTCACTGGCTGCTTCCACCCTCTAGCATCGTAGGCCACAATCCCGTCGAAAGGAAGTTCCTATACTCTGTCCTGGCATTGGCATCGGCACGGCAGACAGTCTCTTGCTGAAAATGCTTGGTGGTTGCTTGCCTGTCTGCTGCTTTCTCAAACTACGTCCGCTTAGCACATGTGTGCGATTGTTTGTGTACGGGACTGTTGTTGTTTCTGGAGAATTTTCCGTTTTCCTTCCAAGGCGACGTTTTTTCCCTCCACCACCCACCATCACAAAGGAGCCAACGTACGTACCCTCATCGGTGAAGCTTCGATATGGGTCTTAGGTAGAGACGGAGAGAAATATCGTGTCACGTGCCGTTGTTCTCATGACAAAACTAAAAAATATTGAGCATAGGGCACTGAGCAGAAACCCGGCTCCAGGCATGCACCTACTTACGTCGTCGTGCGGTTGCTGTGATGAAGTTTATCTTCGGTCCACTTGGTCACTCACTCTCCGACGTTTGCCGGTATTTCGGTTGGCACAAGTACGCGACGGTTAACTATAGTGTCAGCATGTGGTGGGAAGGTGTTGAGTCCTTTTTCGAAAAGAGGATACACCTTTATTGGTACGCTGTTGTTTACTTATGCATATGAGGTAAATTTTCTAGCGCTTAGTACTAGTTTCACGTCGGTTTTAATTCCGCACGGTGAACTTAGCGGTATTTAATTATTGATTGTTGGCTGGCAACGTGCAAAATGCACCTTGCTTGTCATGAAGTGCGGCAACAAACGTGTAATTACATATCTCATCTGCTATGTAATGAAGTAATGTAAGCGCAAATACGCACTTTGCTGCTAAATATGTACATAATTTTTATTTTGAAATGAAATTTGTGCTTGAAGATAGGAAATAAATGTTACTTTCTATGCCAGTTTTTAACAAAAATTTGAAATGTCTCATAGCAGACAACATAATTGTTAGCTATTGATAAATAAATAATGAAAGTTTATATGAGTATAGAAACCAAATTAAATATGACAATGAGATTTGTAAAAAACGGTGCAACCAAAATTATTTCTCTGAAATTTTTGGTTATTATCAACCTTTTAATGATACGTGTCCAAATTTAACAGTCATCGGACGATTAATTCTTGAGTTAAAAGATCTCGTGTGAAACTACTTTCCGTGTTAAAAAAATGTGAAAAATTTCCTTTTAAAAGGTTGTAACGTCAGAAAACTTGAAAATCCCACAATACAATCTATACATATAAAAATGCAGCTCTGTCTGTCTGTCTGTTCCATATAGGCTTGGAAACTACTGAACCGATCGGCGTGAAATTTTGTATATAGGGGTCTTAGGGGCCGAGAAAGGTGACTAAGTAGTTCGAGACCCCTCCCTCTTCTGAAAGGGAGGGGTCCCATACAAATGAAACACAAATTTCTGCACATCTCAAAAGCTAACCAAGCAAATGAAACTAAATTTGGAACGTGGATGTTTTAAGGAGCAACCAATATGCTCATATAGGTTTGACATCCGTCTCGTTTCTGGAAGGGAGGGGTTCCATACAAACGAAACACAAATTTCTGCACATCTCGAGAACTATCCGAGTAAATATAACCAAATTTGGCATGTGAATGTTTTTAGAGGTAAAGAATATGTCCATAATGGTTCGAGGGAGGGGTCTCTTCTGTGAACAAACAAATGAAACACAAATTTCTGCTTATCTCGAGAACTCACCAACTAAATGGAACCAAATTTGGCAAGTGAATGTTTTTAACAGATATATTCGTAATGGTTTTACACCCCTCCCTCTTCTATAAGGGAGGGGTCCCATACAAAAAAACACAATTTCGCACAGCGCTTTCGTGCGTGGACAAAATCCAAAATCTTGCAATTTTGAAAATGCTGTATCTCTGGAACGCTACATTTTGTTTTTGCTGATAAGTGATACCTATGTTAAATCGTCTGCTAAACACATTGGCGTGGTCAAAATCAAAATCGAAGGGGGGGTATTTTGAGGAAATTGCAAGTTAAGTTTTTTATCGAACAAAATGCAATGTTGGCAACACTACAGAGAAAAATTGATCACGTAGTTCGATTCTACATCTAAAACCCTTCAAAATGATATATAATTATCACCTATAGCTCTTAAGGGTCCCGAGATATTCACAAAATAAAAGAGGTGTTTTGCTAAATTCGCAAAAAGTGGGGGGGTCCACCAACGGTACAACACTTTGTACTTATAAGTTCCGGCTCGAAATACATCGACTCACAAATTTTAGTCGAAATCGGAGATGGTCGATGCATTTCCTCGGACACTTGACATGGAATGACCCACGGTAAATTTAATCTATAATCGATGTCAATACATTGAAAATTGATCTCATATTTCGAAAATGCGACTCGACATAAATATTTTAATTACACTCAGAATCAAAGGTTTCTTTATTTTCCAGCAACAATGCGGGCGCGCAGCTATACAGTTCTTCGATGAAAATCGTCGGATGATGGAGAACCTTCATGTTTATTAACTGAAATCCCCATACAAGATGCTGTTTTTTTATCAATGGAGATACCAACTCCAAAACGGTGTGGAATTAATTGTTCATGTGCAAGAAGCAATAAAAAAAAGTTTCCCCCTGAAAATTTTTCCCAATCTCGAACCAGTACGCATTCAAACAACCTTCTGGTTCTCGTCATTTTTTATGGCAATTTACCATGCACGAAGGGCAAACTAAAAACACTTCCTTTTATTTACAATGGGCAAGTGTCACTCGGAACCAAAACAAAAAAATTACATTTTCTAGTGGCAGATAAAATGGGGGGTTGCTCCATTACTCATCTCATGAGGCCGATATTCACGAAGAATGCACGGATTAAACACCAAATTTTCACGAAATCATTGAACAAATAAACAAAATACGCTTACGTGCTCTTATGGAATCGCCCAGCATTGTATATTTAATAAACTTAAAGCTAGATTTATCCTGAATTTCGTTTAAAACAATTTTTCACAACGAATATGCATCTAAAAGTTTAAATCACTGCTCAATTATTCATCTCACGACGCCCCCATATTCATCACACTGTTAATCATGAATGGATCACATTCTCCTGAATGAACATAGCTGCAGCCCGTCGTAGTAGGTTATCTAGATATCCGCTGTAGTTGTTCACGTGCAAAATCGGTAACCTAAGTAACCACTGCAGTGCTGTCGATTTATGCCAATTATGTCGAAATAATTATATTTCTGCTAATTCAAGCTTGTTTTTGGAAATTTGAGGTGAACATTTCAAAGATTAAAGATTAAAGTACACTAAATATTGAGTGATTTTGTTTAGTGATTAAAATAAAAAGCGGTCCGCTAGTCATGAAAAAAATTTTAGTTGGCTGCTGAACGAGTCCCGTTGTAGCCGTATAGAACGTTGCGCAGATTTTGTTTTCTGAGGTAGGTGATTGAATTAAATGAGTTTTCGAGTGCAGATTCCCGACTATAATATCAAATTTAGAGCTTTTAAGTGAGTTTTTGAGGATTCTACTTCATGAGAAATCCAAAGTGATCTAAGAAGAATCCATTCCATGGATTAGCAGATTGGTTTAGTTGGAAAATATGCGTTTTTTGCTGTTTTTAATTGTGTTTTCATATTGTATGAGATGAATATATGAGCTTAGATGAACAATGGAGCAGTTCTCCTATTGTTAGGCAATGGAAACTAGATTTGTTATATCTTCCACGCAGTTTATTTTCTGGAAATAATTTGCCTCATGTAATAGCACAGCAAACATATTTGCAAAAAATGAGCGAAAAGACTTTGATGCCATTTAAGCAAACAGAGTTTTGCACAAATATTTGTTACTGTGTAATAGCGTAACAAATATATTAACTCGAAAAAAAAATTTGCACAAATAAATTATATACCAAATACTGCAAATATGTATATGCCACATATTTTGATTTTGTTATTATTATAATTCATACATTTAAAATGTTGTTGTGTCGAATGGGGCGTGTCTGATCATCGGAGGATTTCATCAGCTTATGTGGATACCATTATAATGCTTGTCTATCTTCTTTCGTGCATACATTTGTGCACCTGGTAATTGGTTTCGTTCCTTTGGGCACCTGGTAGAAGGTTTGGTAAATGCCAGTTCCCTTAGATTGACGATTTTCTGCAAGGTCGAAACCTTTGTCGCGAAAGAACACTTCGTAAAATGCTGCTGAAGTGTACCCCAATTTTTTTTTCATTATAACTTCCGAATTTTTGACTATCTGAGCCCCAACCTCTAGGAAGTAGACATAGATTGTAAATAGAAGACATCTTTCTTTTATATATCGTCTGCCGGGGCGAGATTGTGCCAAAAAAGGACACGTTTTTGTTCCTTAGCTTGTAATGCACACATTTAGGCAACGAGTTTGATCCAAATCACGTCAATGCACAGTTGAATGTTAAGTTAACGACTGCCGCAAATATGATCAAGTTACAATAAACTATAATTTTGCTAAAATTGAATGAACTTTGGCCTAATCTCACTTCTTCTATGTGCCAAAAACAAAAATTTGAATTTAATACCTGTTTAATGAACAGTAGTGTATCTACGAATAATTCACATGAATAACATAAAGAACAGTAAGTGTAGGGACGACCCTAAACAACATGGACTATTAAGGGGCTGCAGGGGGTTGACCAGAAATTACGTTTCATATGAATTATAGAAAAATGTATGACTGGATCAAATCAATATCTTGAGTAACCAGTTATGAGAACGTGGCTCATTGACAGTCTCTAATCTCATAGTGGCGTCTCCAGGTAGCTTAGAAAGGGAAAACATTAGGACATAAAGCCTGAGAAGACTTTTCGTTTCAATTCCTTGCTTTAAAAGTCATCAGTTTATATAGAATAGGTGTACAAAGCTCGATGCATATGTAACAATTTTGTTACATTCCATAAGTAATTTCAGTCATTGTAAATTTACATCTAACAGTTGTTAGCTTACTGTTCTCAAGCATTTAGTCATTATTTCAAATAATACCATAGCTAGATAACATACCCTATGTAAACAATGCAAGCGTTTTGGTGTATACTGATATAATTTTGTCGTGAATATGAATATCGCACACTGTACCGTTCATTATAGCTTGGCACAATCACACCCCAAAAGGGCTCGAAAAGTGTACAGTTTGAAATAACATTTTTTTCTGAGCCATCACAGGTTCAATGCATAATATTTCCTCAACACATTGGAGACGACATCCTAACGTACCATCTGAGCAGTAAATTGATGTAATTTCTTGATCGGGTTGGTTTGCATGGGACATTTTTTGGTAACGTTATTTGCGCATGTTTTTCAGCCTGTACTTTGGAACATTATTTAAGTAAAACAGTTCTCTAATATTATCTATATTCTACTTCAAGTTGTTAATAAATATGTCATGTTTCATATAGTATTGAGTTTGGGGCATTAGGTTCTGGAAATCTCAAGTAATTTAACATACAAACATTTCCCGTTTTGGCTCAATCTCACCCCCGTGGCTTAATCTCACCCCGGCAGACGGTAGCAACATCGAGTAAGTGATTATTGCTTGATTGTTCCTTGCTCGTCGCGATGTCCCACACAGAGACCAATGATCGACCATGGATGCCAAGATGGTGACTTCCGAATTTTTACATAAGCCTAAATTGGTCAAATACTATCAAACATATATAATTTTCTGAATCCAGGATAAATTTCAGCAACTAAGTCTCAACTCAAGATGCCATTTTGAAAATGACAAGTTCTGTTTTCTAGAAAACATTCTAGAATGGTTTAATAATACCCGACTTGGGTGTTTGCTAAACCGAAATGATGCCCAGAGGCTGAAGAGAAACCACAGACATTGTTTTAAAATCCATCATGGAACCTCACGACCCTCATTTTTTTTTCGAAAGCACCGCATTCTTTTCATCTTACTGAGGGTCCGCAAGTTCGACAATGTTGCACTGCAAGAGGTATGCTGGAAGGAAGTATTTGTGGATACGTACCAAAATGGTTACACCATCTACCAGAGCTTCGGCAACACACTCGAGCTGGGTAGGCACATCTTCCATTATGATGGGCAAAATGCAGGAGGCCGTGATTGGGTGGTGGCCAATCGACAACAGAATGTGCACGTTAAGAATTAGAAGCCGTTTATTCAATGTTAGCATTATTAACGTGCACAGCCCTCATCTAGGAAGAAGCGCTGGCGATAAGAACATCTTTTACGCGTAGTTGGAGCATGCATACGATAGCTGCCCAAAACGTTGTCATCGGAGATTTCAACGTTCAGGTAGGCCTATTGACTCCTAACAACTTACAACATACTCTCCCATAACGGTACACCACAGCAGATCGAATCGTAAATCAATCACGTTTTGACTAACGGAAGGCACTTATCGGATATTATCGACACCCGAACCTACTGTGGCGCAAACGTCGATTCTGACCACTATCTTCTGATGGTCAAAATGGGCCAAGGACTTTCGGTTGTCAACAACATCCGCAACCGTTACCTGCAACAATATGATCAGGAATGACTCAAAATGACTTGAGTTGCCAGATCGAGGAGAGGTCATCGGAGCCCCACTAGAGGACTGCTGGAGTAATGTGCAAGCAGCCGTTGGCAGCGTTACGGAAGGTGTTATTTGGTTCGTAATGGCTGTTTCGACAAAAAGTGTCCAGCGCTGGCATCGATGCTGCAGCAATGGATCTGTCAAAACGTGATACGATATAAACAGAAACGAAGACAGCAGACCCATCTTTTCCGGGACAAAAAGCGCCGCCTGGAAGAGCTGGAGTGTGAGAAAATGTGGCAGCTGTATCTTTTTTAGAAAACACGTAAATTCTACCAGACACTGAACGCAACCCACGCAGGCTTTGTACTGCGTGCAGAAATGTGTCCGGATAAGGATTAAGGAATCTTGACGAATGAACGTGAATGGATACTTGGAAGGCACGATAGCAGGAGGAATGCCTTCGCCAGCACAGCGGATGAGGGAGACATACAGCCCTCCACTGTAAGTGAAGATAAGGAAGCTATCAAGTAACTCAAGAACAACAAATTAGCTGAAGAAGATGGTCGTGTCGTAGTGGAGCTTATCAAGAGCCCCGGATAGGTTAGCTTCCTGTGTGCATCAGCTAATAGTCATGATTTGGGAAACAGAATAGCTACCGTAGCAGTGGAAAAAGGGCGATAAATTGGAATGTGCGAACTACCGAGCGTTCACGATTTCCAACGCAGCCTACAAAGTGATCTTTCAGATCATCATTCACCGTCTCTCGCCGCTATCAAGAAGGTTTGCGGGATGTTATCAAACCGGTTTTGTGAATAGGCGATTAATAGCGGACCAAATCTCCACGCTGCGGCAGATCTTCTAAAAGTGTCGCGAATATCAAGTCCCCAGGCACCACCTATTTATTAGTTTTAAGGCCGCTTACGATACTATCGACCGTGTAGAGCTATAGAAAAATATTAACAAGAATGCTTTCCCTACGTTACTTACAAGACTGATTAAGGCCACGATGGATGGTGTACAGTGTTTGGCGAAGATTTAGGATGCGTTATGAAGATCGTTTGGAACACGCCAGGAACTTCAACGAGGCAACGGTCTTTAATAAATCCATCCAGTTCTTCTGCTTCGCTGACGACGTCAACCTTGATCGAAAAACATTCCAGGTTGCTGAGCACTAGCAGTGCACTAAGCTGAAACGAAAAGTAGAAAAGATTGAATTGAAGGTAAAAACGTCAAGGACCCAGTATCTGCTAGCAGAGGGGACCAAGTGCCTTAGGCCTTGCATAGGCAATAGCGTTGTAATCAACTGCAGCAGAGAAATCCGCAGACGTATTGCAGCTGGAAATTGTGTCTACTACGGATTTCACAAAAGCTTGATGTCCGGTAAACTTCGCCCTCCTACCAAGTACACCATGTAAAAGACGTTTGTAAGACCAGTAGTCCTCAACGAGCATAACAGCATAGCAGCATATTTTTGAGCGTTACAATTTGTTACACACGGGTGAGGTTCAGCGTAGCGTAACGAAAAATCTCTGGAGGACTCTCCACAACGGGCATTTTCATCAAGAAAATCCTTCTGCAGCGTTACGTAATTCTTATGGGGGGGGGGGGGGGTAGATGTTGGCGTTATGTTTCGTTACATATGGGGGGTGGGGGTCCAAAAATCGGGTTTTTTGCGTTACGTAATTTATGGATGTCGCCTTATGAAACTGGAGACAAGCTACCACGGATCGAATTTGTTGGCGTGACATGTGACGCAGGTGAAAGTAGTACCATGGAAAATGGTCAATTTTTATAATTTTCCCGAAATAGTTTATATTTAAAACAAGTACTAGTAGTTCCTCAAGGAAACCTGAATGGCTTTTGGTGAAATTTCTACAGTTTGCTCTATGAAATTGATTCGAGAATCAGGTACTATGAGATAAATCGGGGTGAAATTGATCAAGTCATACATTTTTTTGGAAAAGTGTTTTGATTCGATAAGTTAAATTGATAAATGATGATTTCTGAACTGAAAAATATCAATCACAACTAGTTTGGAAAAGAAAATTACGGTGTCGATTTTCATTCATTTTGGTTCACGAGATGCAGTTAACTAAATTTGTTCTCATTTGATCATCGTTAGACCGATTTCAATTTTTTTTTGCATAAGTTCAAAAACTAGCTCTGGAAGTATTTTTTTTAATTTCTTGCGAAATCATCAGTATTAAATTAATTTTATGGAAAAATCATAATTGAAAATTTAATTTTTCGAGCTTTTATTAAACTTCACTCACTTCTTAAAATTTAACGCAATTTATCCTTAAATAAGATTATTACAAGCAAATTCCATTTTTTTTTGTTATTTCAAAACTTGTTTGACGAAATATTATTGAGTTTTGACTGAGCTAGAAGAATTTTTCGCAATTATGTTGAACTGCATAGGGCATGCAAGAGTTACCTTTGAATGGTACATGACTCTTGCAAAAGATGCATTTTAGGACACGGAAACATTGCCTGTGTTGTAAGATCAGTATTTTTTATCATGAATATTCAGCAAATCAACTTCACTCCACTGATCAATTTTGTCCCATTACACGGTAAGTAAGTGAGTAGTAAAATTTTGTATCAAGGAATGACAGAATCTGTTCAAATATGACTAATTGTATAAGTAATAGTAGTGAAACATCATACTGTGGTTACACTAACGTCATTTTTCATCACCCAAAAATTATTTGAATTGCTGTGAGTGTCGTTCCGCATTGATTTAAGAGCAAGATCGCGCCAAATGACCTATGGTCGAATATCGACCATTTTTAATTTGAATGAAACTTTGCGCAGGTATTTGGTCTAGCAAACTGAGCATTTTTCATAGATGGAGAGATTTTTTACACCCATGAGTTACGTTCTAAAAGGGCGTATGCCTTTTGGCATAGGTTTTATTCGAAGAATTGTAGCCCAGAAACCGTTGGTTGTACAGAAAAACTGTCTGAGAATGAGTTGTAGCAAATCGAAAATGCACCATTAAAAAAATATACACTGTACAAAAAAAATTTTTTGGCCTAAAAACAAATTAAGAAAAACGTGTATTTTCCGAAATAATAATAATTTTTCGAGCTTAAATTTGAAATAACTCGAAAACCGATATCTTTAGAATGTTTACTACCAAGAGCTTTTGGATTCAAAATGACTCTCTGCATCTTTTAAAATCATCAGAATACAAATATTTTGAAAAATGTTTAAATTAGAATTTTTATAAAAAAATAATCTATCACAAAAAAAAATATTTTTCATTTATCCATCCTGGACTTTTTTTTAAAAGTTGCGTATTGACGTCAAGTTTCTTCAAAAATAAATTCAATTTTTTTTTAAATTGCAATTTAATGTTTATTTTTAATTTTTTTTTTCAAAAATTTTTTTTTTGTACAGTGGTTATTTTTTTATAATGCATTTTCGATTCGCTACAACTCATTCTCAGACAGTTTTTCTATGCAACCAACGGTTTCTTTGCTACAATGCTTCGAATAAAACCTATGTCAAAAGGCATACGCCCTTTTAGAATGTAACTCATGGGTGTAAAAAATCTCTCCACCTGTGAAAAATGCTCAGTTTGCTAAGCCAAATACGTGTGCAGAGTTTCATTCAAATAAAAAATGGTCGATTAAATTTTCGCGTATTTCCAGGCGATTTGAAATGATTTTGCTCTTTACTTGTTAGCAGGAGGTTTGTAAAATTTGAACGCATGACTGCATCTTCCTTTACCATGCTCTGATACATTTTGAAATTATTTCTAAAAAGATTATGAACTAACATTTTTGGGGAAAATTCGAATGTTAATTGCTTTCAAATAATTGTACCTATTTCAATAATCAATGTTTCGTTGGATAACCGAAATGTTCAAGATTCTACAGCGTATCTGAATGAAAACCCACGAACGTACAGATGGTATAAAACTCCCTGGTATGTACATTTTTGGTAGTTTGAGCCTGTCGTCAGTTGACACGTACGGTTGTATACGGTCTTTGTAGTAATCATTCAAGCTATTTGTTGTATTGAGTTTTATATAGTAGATGTTAGAAAATGTTCAAACACTGAATTTGACTTCTACATCAAAATTCATTGTCTAAAATATTTCTTATACCATTCTACGTCTCACGTTGAGCTAGCGTTTGTGCTCTTTATAAAAAAACTGACACTAAAATAACTGAACAGTAAACACCACATATTTTTTTTGTCTGTTAACTGACAGAGTATCGATAAACAAGGGAAAGCAGACGTTCTATACACGGCTATGCTCTCATCTTCATCATCATAAAAATGCGATAATTTTGACCGATAAATAAACACTGGACTTAAAATATGCTGGTTATAGCATTGAAAATTAAGATGAAAAGATTGCATTCGGCCAGACTCATTGCTTTCGCGAAGATCAATTTCTGGCATGAACCCTTATGATTAGAGTAACATGTCTCAAACTAATTACAGGTGTTTTTTTTTAGTTTCAACTGTACTTGAGGTGCCAGATGTTGGCCATCTGCTGCCGCGAAGCTGTTTCCATTCGATACCATGTGACGGCCATCTGGCACAAAAATCACACTCAATTTCTATTCAGAGGAATCTGTTTTTGTTTGCTTTTTTCCGTTTTTTTAAATTCGTCATTGCCGTATATCACACTCCCGCCATCACTGAACCTTTGTTGTCCTACGGCACTTTGCATTCTAGCCGACTACGTATCGGCCCATAATACCCCAGCATAGCATTATCGCATTCTTCCGACCGAGAGGCATCGTGAGAACCGTCTCGTGCACCTGTATGATACGATGAGAGTGAGTGCGCGACTGAGTGCAGCATCTAACACCAGAGTTATGTGAGTGTCGAACTGAGTGTTGTGAGTAAAACAAAACGACAGATGATTATGACCGTTCCTGGCATTCCATTTGCGTTCGTTGTCCGTGACGGTTCGGTTTCTAAGCAGCAGCAGCAGAAGCAGAAGCAACAGTAACGCCAACAACAGCAGCAGTAGTACTGGCAGCTGGCATCCTGTTTGACTCCAGCCAGTGAGTGTAGCAGTAAAGTTCTATTATCTTGCCGCAGCAGTGTTGTGGTTTGTGTTGCAGTGTTTGGTACCAGTGCGAAATTATTTCCCCATTTTTAGCGTATACAACACATACGGTGGGCGGTTATTATTATTTTGCGAGATACCAGGTGCTTTTGTAATCGCCGGACGTAGTGATCTGTTCAGTGATTAGTTTTGAAAAAAAGAAAAGTTTGGTTTATTGTATTAAGATCCCGAGGCAAATGAGGTGGCGAATCCGGCGATGTTTGCCAATGTGAAATAACTGTAGATGCGAAGATTCGCCAGTGCCCTGAATTGATTGATGGTCTCAGCGGTGTTGTTTTTTTGGCCATTAAAAAGTAGTAAACCAACCGCAAAGTTGACAGTTTTATCACGGGCAGCCCGGTGGGGATTAGCGTGTTCTGTGTCAACACCCCGAAGTCATAAAGAATTAACGATCATTAGAGCGAGGTGCTTCTTTCACCTGTCCTCATCGTCAGCTGGATATAAATAAACACTTTAAGGTAAGAGGCTGCCTGCTTTACATGAACCTAGAAAGTAGTTCGTACCTTTTTTTCTCTTGCGGTGAGGGGGGAAACTTCGTGACGGGACGAATGCAATTTGCCCGACAGTTTAAATGAAAACACACATTAATACCAGAGATCACCGAAAGCAATAGGCGTAATAAATCAAACCTAGAAAATTGCTTCTGGCATAATTCGAGCGTGGCTGGCCGCTTGCCTGCTGGTCGGTCTAGGCTAAACCGAACTTCGCCACGCCGGACGGTTACGTTACTTTCATGGCGCTCCTGGGGCGGACCAGGGATCGCCAAGGAGGCAGCCGCTCGGAGGACTACTGCAGACACTATCTCGCAGCGTAGGTACATGATAATAATTTGCCATGAACACATCAATTCCCATGCGCTCTTTCGCTCCAATCCGATGATTGCTCCGAAACACGCAACCCAAAATAAACATTGGAGCAGCGAACTTCGTATAGGATGTTTATTCTGGCTTCTACATCGATACATGGCTGAAGATGCACAGCGGGGCAAGCGAGTGGAAGAGGTGGCCAATTTCAAGTATTGCCAGTACATAATTTTTACTCATGCTTATTTTATTCATGCTTATTGTTTGATTTTCACACAACATTAATAGTAAAATGCTTAAACTAAGTGAGAAAAATAGTAAAAGGGAGAAATCTGACGAAATTTGACTTTTCAACTATATTTTCTGTATTTCTGCTATTTACTTTTCGAAGAGTATATCATACAAATGTTGACCACGTCTACGTTAGTCCATAACGAAGGTTTAATTTTAAACCAAATTTATTCCTTGGAATTTCCATTGTCTAATTCCACTAGCCAATAAACTACACCAAACTGTTGTAAATTGATTGTTCAATGTTCAACAAAGTAAATTTGGTGCGAAATGTGGTATTAACTCTAGAGGATGGGTTTTACTAGGTCGATTATGACGATCATAAAAGAGCCGTGACATGTAGAAGCAGTAGCGTAGCTAGGGGGGTGCGGTTGGTGCGGTCCGCACCAGGCTCACTGCTCAAAGGGGCCCCAAAATCTTGCGAACACCAAACCGGTCAACATGCCCATCTGAACTTAACCTTATGTATTTGTGCTCGCCACTCTGCTATCGTGATCCACACGGACAAAGTATACGTGATACCGATGTTCATTTTTACCATGATTCGTGATTCGACTGACGCAGAAGTTGAATGTTTCGCGATCGCAGAAAACATTCGATGCAACGTGGAAACACGCAACGAAGGAAGTATTTTTTTACAATGTTGAAAACCAGACTTGGTAAAGCACGCACCGCACTAGAGGCGGAACAAAGATTGAGTTCTTGCTTGCTGGGTATCACGCACTTGAGCTGAGTGCTTCGGTCGATGATTAGACACGCGAAGAATGAAGAATACCACCACAGAACGGATATCTCTTCGTTGGTGTTTTTCTAAAGTTACATAGAGCGCACGGTTCAGCCCCGAATCATTTTGCTTGCTTTTATGCTTCGTGGCATCTTCGTCTCCTTGTACTCTGCTTCTCTTTGGTATATATATTACACGCGCTGACGACGTATGCGGGTGAGTGGGTGAGTATATATTTGTGTTGTTTTTGAATTTAAATGTCATGGATTCAATGAAATGAAATTTAATGTAATGAAGCAAAATAATGCTCTGTTTAATAGGTTCAAAAGAACACACCGTGAAACCTTTTACAGTTTTTGCAACAGTTGCAATTACTTGGATTTGTTTGTTTTGTTTAGCAATTACTTGGATTTGTTTGTTTCGTTTAACATAATTTGGCGATGTCACCGAGCGGTTCGGAAGGGTGCTTTTACCAAGTCTGGTAAACGCTGTCTATCTGTGGCTAACTTGAAAACATGAAACAAAGCGAGGGAAATAATTTGCGTTAACGCGAGACTATATGCACCCGAAAACAGTTGGCTCTAAGTTAAAGTTGATCAAGTTTCTTTAAGTTAAAGTTGATCAAGAACTATTTGAGGTCAACGATGAGTAACTTGAGATTAACAAACCTTGCCATTTTATCAATCGAACGTGAAATCACTGATTCCATTGATTTTGAATCTGTATTTCTGATTTTGTCAACCAAACGGCTAGGAAAGTGAGTATCTAAATACCTAATTATTGATTTTGCGGACAACGGAATACCCTTACTAACACGCAGAGAATCCTGAGTAAGAATCCCCAGGATACCGATTAACACGGTGACGGAATCGTGAAAGGAATCGCAAACACGATCCGGAGGATTCCCACTCACGATTCTTATTCAAGAATCCTAGAGCAACATACAGGGCATTCCTGAGGATTTTTTTTTCAGGAATCCTTTTCAAGGACGCGCACGAATCCAATGTGAGGAATCCTAGAGAATCTATGCGAATCGTATGTGTTCGTCCGGGTAAATAAGTAGAAAAATCTAATTTTTTTGTTTGTCTCGATTCCTTTTATGGAAGAAAAAACTGCCCAGTCATTTTCATTAGGGGCCCACATTTTTGTTACCGCACCAGGCCCACCAAACCATAGCTACGCCACTGTGTAGAAGTTTGAACATACATTTTGAGAATAAGCTACACTGAAAGAAAAAAATTGAAACATTATGAAGTAAGCATTAAAGCACTACATAAATGCGAAAAAAGTAATTTATAAGATGTGCTCTTTTGTTGTTTTTGTTGTTGTTTTTTTTTTCAAATTGCATTTTAAAAGACTAGTTACCTATAAATCATTAAAAGTATTGCCCATCGCAAAGTATTGCCCATCGCCTTTCGAGGCTGTCAACAAATCCAGTCGTTTTTCGACGCTTTGATATTAGCAGAACAGTTGATCAACCAGACCCTGTGCCATCGAACAGAACAAGTAATATTCGAACCTAACACATGGGAAATTGGTGAGGTAGTAATTTCCATTTGAGCATTTCTGTGTAAGTTTTAACATCTTTGGTAGTATGAGGTCGAGCATTGTCATGCAGTAAAATAATTTTTTTATGCCTCTGGTCGTATTATGGCACTCATTTTTCGCCCAGTGCTCGGCGCAATCGCATCAATCGATATTTGGTACTGTCCCTAATAACTGACATTGTTGATACAATTTTCATCACCCGTCACGATGCGATGAAGAAACCCCTTCCCTTTTGCCGCTGGAGCAATTGTTCACAGGCGAAAAACAATATTGAACGTCCCTTGATTTTAAATCATAAGGAACCTAAGTTTCTTGTTTTTGAATCATTCCAAAATATAATATATATATATATATATATATATATATATATATATATATATATATATATATATATATATATATATATATATATATATATATATATATATATATATATATATATATAATATATATATAAATAAATATATATATATATATATATATATATATATATATATATATATATATATATATATATATAATATATAATACCGAAATTCCTGCGTTTGGCATGGATTCTCGCCGAGTAATTACTCCAGTACAGTGTTTCGGAAGGCTTGAACTCTTCATTAACACGAACAGTCGTCAACATGGAAATTCCAGTCTTTAAAGCGACAGAACAAACACGTTTTATACTTAGAACAGCGTTTAAGTAACCTTTTTCAACCCTCGATGCGCTTCAGCTACTGTTTTCTTTCGATCAAATGGAAAAGTGATACTTTCCGCAAATGACGTTTATTTGGTATAAAATCAGACATGACAAAGCGGAAAGCTATACATTTCAACTTAGTTCATAACGTTCAAAACTATTTTCAAGGACATCTTGAGCGAAAGATTTTGATTTGTTTTGAAAAAGTCAAATGAAATTTCTCGTATCCTAGATGACGAAACATAAAATGACGTTTTCTATAAGTTTTCGAAGCTTTCTAGCCACCCGATTAAGTATTTTATAATAAGCACTCGCATTTTAAACATCCTCTTGCACTTTTGTATAGTCATATTTTAAAAGAATAATTTCAACTAGCAATAAAAATAAGCTTTCACCGCACCACTTTAACCCACTGTGCACTGGCGAGGCCACACCGCGTAACCGGACGACTGCAAACGATTGGCGATGATTGCGCTGCACATGTTTCGGTTCACGTGGTTGTGATTTTCTAATCTTTTATTCAGCAACTTCTTCCAGTTAATCGAACGCGCTACAAAGGAAGTCGTGCGTTTTTTTTTTGTTCCCGTACCCTGCTTGTTCTTAGCTTCACTTGCACCCTCGTACCGTAAAGTAACGCACACGGTACATTATGGGAAACCCGTTCGCTATCACCCTTCACTGGACGACTGCGCCCCGGCGGAAACTAATGGCCGGCGCTTAGGAACCCGCCACAGGATAGTTTCGCTATTTCGCCGTCGTAGCAGAAGGGATAGATCGAGTAGCGAAACCATTTATTTACACCTGTCACACGAATCAGTCTAAATTTATGGGATCATATGTTGACATGGTAGCGGTATTTGGTGCCGCCAAGGAGAGCAGCATTATTCGTAGACGCGCTCTCCGCTGTCGTCATCCATGAGTTTTCTTCCCGGTTCCACGGCGGGATCCTCCCGTTGTTGCCGCATCATGTTTCGGTCGGTTCCGTCGTCTGCTGACGCGGGCATTATGTGTGTGTGCATGTGGTGTGGAAGAAAAGCGAAAAGCAGCACCCGGACAGCATGTGTAAAGACAAACGTCTGCCACAGCTGTTTTCCCAAAACATACGAAGCAAATATGCATACAAAAAAGAGCGAGCAGTCCGCCGTAGTGCAGCAGAAGGTGAGGGGTGAGGGCTGCTGCAGGAAAATAAGTTGAACTGGGCGAGTATTGACTTGAATGCTTGTTTTCCATGGAGAGCAGTTCTTGGCTAGTGGCATCTACTTTGTCTTCTACTTATTTTACATTTGTGAAAATTCATGTACCCATTCGTCTAATTAGTAAATGTTTTCAAGACCTCTTGTATTTTTTGACGGAAAAATGCGTTTCTTTGCAAGAAGAGTACCTAAATTGTGCGGCTAATAATATAGAATAATTTAGTTTATGTCACACCATCAAACACACAAAATCAGAACAATATAATTTTTTGAATTTGAGTGAGCAAAAAAAAGTAAATCTCATCAATATTTATAAAATATAGAGTAATGCATAAAAGAATGATTATAATTATATTATAATTATCAGTTATTACCTTGCTTTTAGCTTCAAAAAGTCCTGCCTCAGTTTTTCCCAATCGCTACTCAGTCTGTTCATAAATATAAGTATAATCGAAAGAAACCTAAGCAAACATCCATTTGAAAGCTTCAGTCCATCAAATACTCACAGCTCACAGCGAGTGCGATAAAATCCTCTTTCTGAACATTCTCTAAATTTTTACGACATATTTTGCTCTCACGGCATTACTTATGTTTATTTTTGAAAGGTGATGAAACAATCACGCTACGGAATTTAGTCACAGGACTAGGTTCATCTTCGTGCAACTTCGTTTTTATTCTAAAAATCGCTTTAGTTCAGTTTGGGGGTAAGACTAACGCTTATCTAATTTCATGATTGCATTTCACAGTAAGTTTCCCCAGTTTAGCAATAATGGCCTTAAATATAAAGCCGTTGATTTAAAACATTGTCAAAAACGCATTTCAAAATTAAAGATGTTGGCCAAATTTTTTGCTGAGCTCCGGAAAGCGGAAGCCCCGGTGAAACTGGTTACATTCACAATGGTTCCGAAACCAGGTTTGCGGAATATCGAAGAGCTCGGTCATGGGCGGCCATAAGACGTCTAAGTGGCCAAATACCGCTCGCCAATAGTGTTGTATTGCAAAAATTTGAAGTTTGATATGTCACAAGCAAAGTATCGGTATTTTGAATCTTACCTGTGTCCCCGGAAGAGTACTTATCCCACGGTTCTGCTTTGATAATTACGTAACAACGGAAAACTTCGAAATGTCCTCTACTGTCCCAAAAACTGCGATCTTGTGAAAATTTCGCATTAGATCTTATGAATTGCAGGTAGAAGGATTCGAAATTTTTCGGTTCTGCAGTGGTCAGGTACACAAATGTTTGTACGATTCATGTGCATTCGCCAACATAAACTGTTCGCGTGAAATGTGAATGACTCCAAAATTGTTTTCCATTTTTAAAAACTTATTGAAATCGTTTTAGGCTATTCAGTTTTGTTAAAGTAGCTAAGTTTCACTTCAAATTCATCCAAACAATGATGTGAATCACCCCGGGATGATTGGCGTAAACTTTTTGGAGTATATTCAAAAACAGTAGAATTGTTGCTAGACTTTTGAAGTAGTGACTGGATGTCGCTCAACGCTTGCCAGTACTCATGTCGAAAATGTTAAACAATTTTGTATTCAGTATGATCTTGACATATAACATGTACTTAACATTAATCAATCAAGAATTTCGGGAAGCTAATTTACTTAAACTTGTGAGGCATTTATGGAAAAAAAGAAATTTTGTTCACATTACGGGCAGCCAAATTATAAATGCTAGGCGTTGAAATGTATCAATGCCCAATAATCCCGTATTATTGTTATTATTTTTGCCAGAAAATTAAAGGAAAATTCTCTAAACTTCAAATCCAGCCTAAAAATGATGCAGGAACAATCAATAGTAACTGAGATATAATTCGAAAAATTTAAGTAAATTTATAATCAATTTCCAATTTAAATAATCGAAGAGGTTGTTTATAAGACACGACCGAAAGTTTAACGTTGAATTTCGATAGCCTGTCTTATGCCAATGTATTTTTTGCAATTAGCTTGAGAACACACTCGATTGGAAGAATACACTGCAAGCAAACAACGAGACGATCTTACACACCACCGGCACACTCACAGCTATAAGCAGTGGCAAAATGGCTGAGATCAAACATGACGCAACAGATTCGGACATAATTACTAACATGTCCAAATACTGTGCAGTGCTGCGGTCCGTCGGTTCGTCCGGCTCTAGTCAGTTTCCAGTAAGAGTCAACCGTCCTCTTGGTGCAGCAATCGGTGATAAAATGAAGACTGAATTTTGGCAACAACAAATCGCTTTTGAAGGCAAATCGTTTGTATAGTTTAGCGTCGGCTGTGCTGGGGAAGAAGGCCTTGTTTAAGCTCTGTCTAGATGAAACATGTATTCAACAAGGTTCTACATTTTTCAATAGTACAATACAGTGGCGTAGCCAAAGAAAGGGTTTTAGGGTTCCTCCTCCAAGAGCCTTCGATCTTCGGAAGCCTGATTACACAGGCTATATTAATTTTCTAGAGCTTAGCCAGAAACTTGTAATACATAATGATGCGGTCGTCATTGTTTCTCTAGCGAAACAAGGTGTCTAGTATCAGCACTTTATTCCGGCGAAAAAATGTCGAGAAAATATACTATTTCATACAACGCAACCGAAAGCTACCTAGAAAGTTTGTCTGTGAAAACACAATTTTGTGACTAAACCTGGTTCTGGGAAAAAGGCTGCTGCACGATGGAGTTGGAACTTAAATGGGGTCTTTTTTTCTAGAAAACCAAACTTTTGATACCAACCACTGAACAAAATTCGGAAAGTCGATTTCCATTGGCTCCCTTCTGTTTATTTCAGTCAATAAACAACAATATTGTTCTAGAATTGACCATAGAGTGAACTACGCTACGGTTTATTCAAACAGCCAGTGCGTTGCACGGTTAGCGTTATCACTGCAGATAGTAAGGAAACACTTCATCTTTTACGTTGTTCTTTCTTATTCTCTCTCTTGAATATTCTCCCGCACTCATATATCTACTAAAACGCAACCCGTATTGAGAGTAAGTGATATGAGCGTGCAAAACCACCGTTTTTCTAATCCTGTTTTGCTGCATTATAGTCATTGATTTAGGTTACTCTTATTTTAATATCATAAAAAATCACATTTTTAGTTAAACCAGAAGGACCCGGAAGGAGTTTCTGGCTACGCCACTGGTACAATAATTAGAATCAAAAAATCAGAATTTTCGCATTTTGTTGGACGCAGAGCTTATTTTTCCATCGATTGTCTTAAGAATGAAGAACATCCGTTGGAAAGTGACTGAGTTTCGAATGCTTGCTCAGTGGACAATTTTCGTAAAGCTCTCGATGTTTTCGGTGGTGGTAGTAGCGCTGTAGTGGTAGTAAAAACGAAATTTACATGAGCATTTTGCTTAATTACCGGAAAACTGCTATTAGTTACCCTGTTTTAATTTTTTTCTAACTTTTTAGTACTAACTTTTATCTATTATTATACTTTTATCTATTATTATGCAATCTATTTTTATCAAAAAACTTGATTTACCCATACAACTGCATTGAATCAATAGAATTGTATAGGAGAATCAAGTTTTTTGATAAAAAGAGATTGCACCATTTTAACAACATGATTATTGGTGGGTTTGAGAAATGAAACTCTTGGTTTATGAGGAAAAATTAATAATTGTGTTTATGATGCATTAGGAGAAATCATCCATTTCTGCAAACATGAAGAAAATATATCTAGACTTTTTTGCAGCCTACTGCATATGACACGAAGGCTTTTTCCTTTTACGGAAATGCTTGTATCGTCACAAAACAGAGATTTCTCACATCCTGGTGGTAACTCAGGAAGACCAGAAGTAAAAATATTATATAAGACCGGGCCAAAGATACTTCCTTGAGGTACACCAGCTCTAACAGGCAATCTATCAGATTTACTATTTAAATAGTTAACCTGAAAAGTGCGGTCAGTCAAGTAACTTTGTATCATTTTTGTAATGTTAGAGGAAAACGGAAATTGGACATTTTAGCTATCAAAACTTTATGCCAAAAACTGTCGAATGCTTGTTTTATGTCTAGAAGAGCAGCTCCAATGGAATAATCTTCAGGTTTATTAGTACGAATCATATTAGTTACTTTAAGTAACTGGTGAGTAGTCGAATGCCCATGGCGAAATCCGAACTGCTCATTTGCAAAAATTGAATTTTCATTGATATGTGTCATCATTCTATTGAGAATCATTCTTTCAAAAAGTTTGCTTGTAGAAGAGAGTAAACTTATTGGACGATAACTTTTGCTTCAGCTGGTTTTTTTTAGGTTTAAGAATTAGAGTGACTTTGGCATTTTCCATTTTGAGGGAAAATATGCTAATTCAAAGATTCTGTTAAAAATTCTCACCAAAAAATTTGAAGAGCTTTCGGGAAGTCATTTGAGGAGGATCAAAAATTCTCATCATCTCCTGGTGCTTTCATGTTTTTGAAGTTCTTGGAAGTAGTTCGTATTTCATTCAAGTTTGTTTCCAGTATCTCTTCAGGAGAAAATTCTTGAGTGGTGATCCGATCTGAGCTTTTTGTTCATTCGTAAGAAATATGTGGTCACCATTTTAGAGAGCTGGAATGGGCTTTAAAGTAATTTCGAGAAAAACGAGTTCGAAGTTTACTACTCTGTAAATTTTGAAGATTTTAATATTTCTGCATAATTTTGGTGTTATAAAGTAGAGTTACTCTTTGATAATGTTAATTACGTTTTTTGTAGAATAAAAAAAAAACATCAGAATACGTTTACAACAGTACTACTTTTGAACATTCTTACTTCCAAAATGTCATTTTTTACATTTATTTAAACAGGTAAAAACTATATCTAGTCGATAATTTTCTCAGCTTTCAAATGAAACCAATATAATCACTATATGTCGTACTTAAAGTTAGAGTCACTTCTTGGAAAAGTATCCAAGGAACATACAAGTTAAATAACTCCGAGTAGATTAACGTTAACTCTTTCGTTTAAGTGTTCTAACTTTAAGTGTATTCAGAGCAATTTCATCGGTTCCATTGAAAAACTAGTGAAATTTTCTTCTAGATTCAACTTTTACGTGTCTCAGTAAATGTGAAAAATAACATTTTGAAGGTAAACATTAGAGTGCTAATGAGATGTAGAAATAAAATTGATGTTCGAATATCGTTTAGCGGTAGGGCTCAAAAGTTTCGTCCCCATGCAAAATTTCAGCTCGATCGGACATCGGGAGCACGTGCCTCGAAACGGTCAAAGTTTCAACTTTATTATTTCATTTTGGAACTTTGTCATGGAAAATAATCATGAATGTATTGATGAAAACAACACTCGCGGTGCCAATTTAAAACAACAGAAACGTTTCTGGTTTCTCCTATAAATATCACCAAGTTGAAAATATGTAAATATAGAATGTTTCCAACAAACCACTTTGTGACTATTACTAAAGATTGTATAAGGCTCTAAGCCCCGACTTTTCGACGCTTTTTAAGCATTCCTGACCATTTCTAGAGAAACATTTTAAAAGGTCCTATCTGCTTTGATCGATTTTTTGATCGACCACTTTCATTCAATCACCACAACTTATTAAACACCTTTTATGCTACGTTATTTGCACGAGTTGATAGTAGAGGGATCACTTTAGCCTTCTGAACGAAAACCACGCTTGGGAAAGTTACTAAAGCTGAACCATTACCAAAATAAAAAGACGCTCCGAAAAAACGATAAAAGCAGATAGGACTTTTTGAAATATTTATCCAGATTTACAGAACATGTTCTTCATACGAAAACGAATCTTCTCTTAAAGGTCACCAACATGTCATTTGTGCGGACTGGGAGTCATTTTCCATTAGGGTGGTCATTTTTGTCAAAATTTTGAGAAAAATACGGGAAAACCCGCATTTGAATGGAATGTTTAAGAATAAAGATGCTACTGTGTACAAGCTCGGAAATTTTCGAAAATTACTACCTGTTCTTTTTGTCATCGATGTTTTTCGTGAAATTTTGATCGCTTTGAGGCACGTGTTCCCGATGTTTGGGACTTTTTCCAAGAAGACGAAGCTTTTGAGCCCTACTGCTAAACGATATTCGAAAAATCGATTTTTATTGGCACTCTAGTAAACATGTTTATAAGCAATACTGTTTTAAACGTATTCTGGTGTTTTCTCGCTAATAAACGTGGTTAACGTAATGTTTTTTTTAGCCCAAATTGAACATTTTCAATCGCTCCACAGTTCGTTCTGTGATATGAACTCTCTATCTGCTTTACCCTTCTGGAAACTATCCCGGAATATTTTTTCACACCAATGATCATAAGAAACTTGCAAACGCCAGTCGCAAAAAAAAAACATATTATCTCTTCAGCTCAAGGCAGTCAGCAACAGATTTTTAAACAAAATATAATATTTATGTAATATGAATGCTATCGACTGTGACGTGTATCTATTATTGCTTGGATTTTCGGCTCATCAGTCTTTAAGCTGAACTAAACGAAGTACTGCCTCTTTTCCTTCAACGTTTCGACAGTATATTTTGTCTTTATCAAGAAGTCTACAAAAAACAAAGCAGAGATGTGTTTTCCCTATTTTAAAACCTTTTCCGAATGTCTGTTACTTACTAAAGCTTTTCGTTTTGTTTTCATTTGTAACTTATATAATACATAATTAACTGTGGTCTGTTTGCGTTTATCACATAAAATGGAACTATTTTAAATAATTTTTGTCATTGAATAATCTAGAAAAACTTGTACTCGGAAAAACATTATTTATGGTCACAATTGTTAATCTTCTACTAGTGTGTTGTCGAAATTTTATCTAGATCAGATTGTCTGAGTGCACATGATTGTCAGTTTCATGACGTCTATGAATTTTATGTTGTTTATTATTGTTTTTTACTGTGTTAAACACACCTGCATAGATAGAACTTAACCCGTCTGTATCACTTTTCTTGTTAACTGTATTGTTGTTCGTTGCTATGTGGCATATTTCCAGAATCGGTAGTGCTGTTGTGTTTCTGTGTTGGTCGAGTATTTTAACATTGTTAAGATCAAATGTGTGTTGGGTTCTAATACAGTGGTGCAAGAGTGCTGTCTTTTCACTTAGTGTTGCGAACTGTGGATCTTCTATGTCGGTGCCTGTGTCAACAAGTTTCTGCAGTGCATTCAAGTTCGATCTGGTCCCAGTAACAGAATTATTCAAAATTCCATGGATAGTGCATACAACATTAAAGATTCCTTCGAGTTTTGCGATTTCATCAACACTGTCACGTTACCTGTTGGATATTCGTTGATTTCATTGGATGTGGTTTCATTGTTCACATGCATTCCAAAGGAACTAGTAGGCCATGACGTAATTTGTTACTGGGACCAAATAAGACCAAACGCTAAGAACATTTGCTTGGACCTGTTTCTGGAGCTGGTTGAATTTTGCATCGACGCTAGTTTCTTCAAATTTGATGGACGGTACCACCAACAGGTCTTCGGAACAGCTATGGGCAACCCTTTATCGCCAATTGTAGCGGAGCTTGTCACAGAGGTATTGCTTGATTGCGTACTCAAACAGCTTAAAATCAAAGTGCCGTTCATCAAAAAATATGTCGACGATTTAGTCACTGCCATTCCACTCGATCAGCTTGACTACGTGCTCAAGATTTTTAATAGCTACAACCCTAACATCCAATTTACCTGTGAAACAGAGGAATACAACCGGTTACCTTTCCTTGACATGCTACTTGTCAGACACGATGATCAACATATATCGACGGAATGGTACCAAAAACCGATTGCAAGTGGCCGTTTTCTAAACTATTTTTCGGCGCATCCACCTCACCAAAAGATAAACATAACCATCAATTTTGTTAGTAGAGTGAACAGGTTGTCCACTGGCCTATCGGAGTCTGCAAAAGTCAACATGATGGACCAACATTTGAAGCTGAACGACTACCCTTAGACACTGCGACATCGCCTGATCAACCAGAGAAACTGTAGGAGTACCGAGCAACATAGTTCCAACCAATCGCCGAGTGAACACCTGGAATACACTTACCGGTCAATAGCATACATTCCGTATCTCACCGATAAGATCAGTAAGTTCCTGAAAAACGATTACAAAACAGTTAAGTTAGCCACACGAAAGACAAACATGGCCAAACAATATTATACACAAACAAAAGATAAAATAGCAAAAGACGACCACACCAATGTTATTTATAGTATTTCATGCAACGACTGCAGTTCACAATATATTGGCATGACTACAAATAAGTTAAAAACACAAATTAGCGGACACAGATCAAACTTGAATGCACTGCTGAAGCTTGTTGACACAGGCACCGACATAGAAGATCCACAATTCGCAACACTAAGTGAAAAGACAGCACTCTTGCACCACTGTATTAGAACCCAACACACATTTGATCTTAACAATGTTAAAATACTCGACCAACACAGAAACACAACAGCACTACCGATTCTGGAAATATGCCACATAGCAACGAATACAGTTAACAAGAAAAGTGATACAGACGGGTTAAGTTCTATTCATGCAGGTGTGTTTAACACAGTAAAAACAATAATAAACAACATAAAATTAATAGACGTCATGAAACTGACAATCATGCGCACTCAGACAATCTGATCTAGATAGAATTTCGACAACACACTAGTAGAAGATTAACGATTGTGACCATAAATAATGTTTTTCCGAGTACAAGTTTTTCTAGATTATTCAATGACAAAAATTATTTAAAATAGTTCCATTTTATGTGATAAACGCAAACAGACCACAGTTAATTATGTATTATATAAGTTACAAATGAAAACAAAACGAAAAGCTTTAGTAAGTAACAGACATTTGGAAAAGGTTTTAAAATAGGGAAAACACATCTCTGCTTTGTTTTTTGTAGACTTCTTGATAAAGACAAAATATATTGTCGAAACGTTGAAGGAAAAGAGGTAGTACTTCGTTTAGTTCAGCTTAAAGACTGATAAGCCGAAAATCCAAGCAATTATAATATTTATGATCATCTGTATAAATCAACCTGTGTGCTAGCGGCAAAACAAGTCAGACATCGTTGTAAAAATAACAAGAAAAGCCAATGGACCAAGGTGTTTCTGCGATAAAGGTCGATCTTCAGATAAGAGTTCATCCGGTCAACAAGAGGAGATGCAACTACAAGTCTTTCGATTTTCGCAAATGATAGCATGATCGTAGCATGTAATACACTAAGGTCGCTTTTTACGCGGTTTTTTTTACGCGGGTTTCTTTTTACGCGGCTTTTTTACGTGGATTCCGGAATTTACGCGTTTTTTTTTTACGTGGATTCCGGAATTTACGCGTTTTTTTTACGCGGCATGTATCCCCGCGTAAAAAGCGACTTTAGTGTATTTGTTTCCGAATAAGATTTCAAGCAGCTTGGAACCTGTATATAACCTGTTATACCAGGACAGTTTAGAATGTTTTGCTTGTCGTCGTGCTTAAAGACAGGAAACAAAAAATGAAACTCTGACTGTGCCAATGAGTTGTTGAATATCTATACCTATAAAAATGCAGTCCGGTCTGTCTGTCGGTCTGTCTGTCTGTCTGATCCATATAGGCTCGGAAACTACCGAACTGATCGACGTGAAAATTTGTATGTAGGGGTTTTAGAGACCGAGAAAGGTTCCTATGATGGTTTGAGACCCCTCCCTCTTCTGGAAGGAAGGGGTCCCATACAAATGAAATACAAATTTCTGCACATCTCAAAAACTAACCAAGCAAACGGAACCAAATTTGGCATGTGGATGTTTTTAGGAGTAACAAATATGTTCATATTGGTTCGACATCCCTCCCTCTTCTGGAAGGGAGGGGTTCCATACAAATGAAACACAAATTCCTCCACATCTCGAGAACTAACCAAGCAAATAGAACCAAATTTGGTAGGTGGATGTTTTCAGGGGTAACAAATTTATCCATAATGGTTTGACACCCCTTCCTTTTCTGTGAGAGAGGGGTTCCATGCAAATGAAACACAAATTTCTACTTATCTCGAGAACTAACCGACTAAATGGAACCAAATTTGGCAGGTGAATGTTTTTAGGGGTAACAAATATATCCATAATGGTTTGACACCCCTCCCTCTTCTATAAGGGATACCATACAAATGAAACTAAAATCTCGCACAGCTCGAGAACCAATCAAGCAAATATAACTAAATTTGGCAAGTGAATGTTTTTAGGTGTAACAAACATGTCCATAATGTTTCGACACCCTTACTTCTTCTGGCATATCTCCAAATACCATTTCAATATCTAAGATGGCGACTTCTGGTTTCTGAAAAACAGCGGCAAATGACCAAATACCACCCAATATGAGTGTTTCTTTAACCAGAATGACGCTCAGAGGCTAAAAATTGACTCCTAATGCCATTTTGAAATTTAAGATGGCGACTTCCGGTTTCTGAAAACAGCGGCAAATGATCAAATACCACCCAATATGGGTATTTCCGGAATTGTTATGACGCACTGAGACCACAAATCGACCTCAGACAATATTTGAATTGTAAGATGGCGACTTCCGGTGTCTGGAAAACAGCCGAAAATGACCGAATACCACACAATATGAGTGTTTCTTTAACCAGAATGACGCTTAGAGGCCAAAAATTGGCCCCTAATGCCATTTTGAAATTCAAGATGGCGACTTCCGGTGTCTGAAAACAGCGGCAAATGATCGAATACCACCCAATATGGGTATTTCCGGGATTGTTATGATGCACTGAAGCCACAGATCGACCTCAGACAACATTTTGAATTATAAGATGGCGACTTCCGGTGTCTGAAAAACAGTCGAAAATGACAAAATACCACTCAATATGAGTGTTTCTTTAATCAGGATGACGCTCAGGGTTTCAGGAATTGTCTCCAAATGCCATTTTGAAATCCAAGATGGCGACTTACGGTTTCCCAAAAATAGCCTGAAGTGACCAAATACCACCCAATATGGGTATCTCCGGGACTGTTATGATGCACCGAAGCCACAATTCGACCTCAGACAACATTTTGAATTGTATGATGGTGGCTTCCGGTGTTTGGAAAACAGCCAAAAGTGACAAAATACTACCCAATATGAGTGTTTCTTTAACCAGAATGACGCTCAGGGGTCAGAAATTGTCTCCAAATGCCATTTTAAAATCCAAGATGGTGACTTACGGTTTCTGAAAAATAGCCTTAAGTGGCCAAATACCACCCAATATGTGTATCACAGGATCCAGAATGATGCAAGGAGCTAAAAATTGACCTCAGACACCAATTTGAATTGTAAATGCAACTTCTGGGAAACAGCCAAAAATAACCAAATACTACTACATATGGATATTTCCGTAATCGAAATGATGTACAGAAGCCAAGCATTGACCCTGGACATTATTTTGAATTCGAAGATGACCACTTTCAGTTTCTAAAAAACAACGAAAATAACTGAAATGCATTCAATATATTTCCGGAATAGAGGTGATGTACAAAAGCCAAAAGTCGAGGATGTTGTCATTCCGATAAAACCAATCAATTCAAATGATATAAACAAATCGCATGAAATAAACGAATTTGAAATGTTTAAAATTATTAAATTGAACACTAAAATAGGCGAGACGAAGTTTGCCGGGTCAGCTAGTAATAAATAAAGATACGCATAGCAGTGATGCACATATTTTGAGTACAATGACTGAAATTGGATCTGATCCAGGGGATGAAGAGGACTTCAGTTTTCCTAGAACTGTCAAAACATCCATGTCAGAAAATTGCACATTGGACAGACTAATTAGGTTAGTTGGAACGTCTTGAGAAATGTTTGGCGAATAAATCACATTTTCCATCAAGTGAGCTGGTGAATGCGTTCTCGAGAAACATGGAAGGTGATTTTGCTATATAATAATATTCCACCACACAATAGCACAACCGGTGAAAAAAATGGCTGGAAACGTTTTCACGTTAGATTCAAATACTTCTGAAAAAGTAGAAAAATTCTTTTAATGATTGATTTGTTTTTCTAAAGAAACAGTTCTTTTGACATAAACTTTACATTGTCTACAATTTGATGGGAAAAATGTTTTTATCTTTTCAGGGTCGAAAAATGCAGACACATTTTCATTTGGTTACTGTTTTCTTGCACAGGCCGCTCTGGGCTGAAGGGAGGATTCATGAACGTTTGTCTTTCTTAGCATGTTTTTACAGAGACCTAACTAGGGGCTCTGTGATTCAAACTCAATTTTATTTTTTACTGTCCACTTGTGCGTGAGTATTTAGAAAGCAACCTCTGGCTATGCTATACTGCCCTAAAAACTGTTCACGTATAAATCTCTACAAATTCGAAAATTGGACAGCTAAAGGAATCTTGTCTTGGTTGGAACGATGTTCCTGCCGCAGCCGCTATATTTTAGTCGGTTTCTCACGCGCGCCTGTCTGAAAGACCATCATTCTTCTGCTGCCTGCTGACGACGCTGTACGATACTCTTCTGTGTATACCGATGACGAACCATTTAAAAATAAGGGTTGATGTTGATGTTGCTGTGGCTATCAAGCAGATTGTGCTGCATCAGGATGCGGCTAACTTAGTTCCCCTCTATGTGGGCTGCGGTGCCGGTGTATACATCGTTCTTTGATTTACTCCCGCATTTTCGCAAGCAAATGACGATGCTCCGTCGACGAAGTTTGATGATCTCGGCATCGTCACCGACAGGGCTCGGGCCAATATAGTTCATCCCGTTCACATGTTATAGAAGGGGCGAGTTCTTCCAGACAGTGCCGAGTGTTTCCTCCAAAATGCGAATGCGATATTATTTCATGGAAAGAAAAACATGTGTGCGCCCTCTGCTTGCAGTTTTTCGGTGCAGTAAAGGTTTGTGTTTGCTTTTTCTCCGGTCCCCGACCGAGTGCGTCTGCGACGATGTGCCGGTACATGCTGTTATGGTTGCTGCAGCATAGCTTACAAACACACGCACGTGCACAGTTTGCATAATGCATTTTGGCAGAATCTTTCCACTCGGTTGTGCAAACAGCGTTTTGTGATTGTACCCAACTTGGAGGAAACTCGGGCTGCATCTTTGTGGTTGGGCTGACCTGGTTCAGTGTTCAACCTGGATGGTCACATCTCGGGCTCCGGCTTGGAACGTTGGTTTGTTTGGTAAATTTCTTTCTCTTGGAAGTGTGCACCCATCGAGGGCAGCTGTTGACGTTCGCAATATTTGCTGGGTTTCCGTTCTTTGTTTTGCTGGAATTTCAATTTCCCGATGTTATTATCACTAGATTGATTTATTCGATTCATTTGTTTTTTCACTCAACTAAATTTCAAATACTGCACTGAAAAATTGATTAAAAACTTTGTTTGAAATATTCAGGAGAGGTTTAGGAAACTAAATTGTCTATTTAAAAACTTTAATTCAACGAGCTTTTGATATTACTCTATTTTTCAATCAATTTATGTTTTTCAAATCAATATTTCCAATGTACAATTAAAAATGAAACTTCAGACAATTTCCCAAAAGCTTCCTATTATACTTGTCGATTGTTTTAAAGCACATTCAAAAATTTTAGACCTTCTCAAATGTTAGTCACACACTCACAAAGTTTCACTAAATTCTGAGAGAGGGCTGTCAGTCTCTCAGCCGAGTTGGCGGGATATCCGATAATTCATCCTGTGGCCGATAATATAATCGGCGCACAACTCTAAATCCAACACGTGGACTGCGTGGGCCGCTACCATCAAACCCCGCTCGCAAGCGAACACCTAATGATGGATACAGCGGAGAAGTGGTACACGGCATCAGCATGTGCCAGCAGCTGAGACCAACCCATTTTGTTCTGGGTAAAAGTTTCACTCATCCACGGCCAGCAGCAGCAGTAGCAAGGGGGTGAATAACGACGAGGACTGTCGTGAACCAGAATCGAGAGCTTACACCAATCGGTGCACACTATTGGGCTTTAGTTTTCACCCCTTTGCCCAACTGTTTGCCCAATATATATAGCAGAACCATGTTGGAGAACCATTCGGTAGCCGCTGTTGCTGACGCTGATGCTCGGGCGATCGCATTCGACTCATGTACATAGCTACAGAACTGTGCGGTGCGGTGCGGCGAAGGCAAACCGGCGCTCGAGATTGAGTCTGCCAAGAGAGTTGAATGGGAGAAACACCAGATGCATTGTATGTTCGAGACACCTGTGACCACTAAAAAATTGTTAATGGAATTGGAGATTTTTGTTTTCCTTCCACAGTCCGGTACAGCTTTTCAAAACGACTCTCCTAAGGGTCGGTCCGCCCGGCTGTGAAGAAAATCCTCCGCTTCAGTCAGTTTGCTATTGCTGCTTGTGCCTCGAGTGTTTTTGAGCTTTAGGTGGAATGGGGATGAACGATTGTTAGAAATTGAGTTGCCTCTGCTGGTGCTGCTGCTGCTACTACTACTGCTACTGCCGTGGGGGATTCGTTTCATGTGTACTTGGCTAAGTGTGCTGCCTCGAGTCGCCTCAGAGGCATTATCGGTACAACTTTGGCTATATGGAGAGCCGTGCAAAGAAAGTACTGTTCTTGACAGGTGTGCAAGCCTTATGACTCCAATCTGGTTCGTGTTCGTTTCTGGCCAACTGGTGATGATAGATAGTTATTAGAACTTTTTAGGGTGGCTGTCCACACCACTGTACTACATTTTCCACTGGCCAGTAGAACCCGAAATCAATCGTTCTGATGATGTTGAATTACTGAGCAAATCAATACAATACATTTGTTATCGAGAGCCGCCAATTGCAATTGTTCGATGGCTCACTTTCGTCACAACAAGAGAAGTTAGTGGAACCGAGCAGGCAATTAATCATCGCCCATATTTCGCACACGTGCGGCACGAAACCGCGCTGCATACTCAATATCCTGATGGAACCACATTTTGGCGCTTCTGTTGCTGCTGTTGCCCCGCCGGAGTTCTGTTGTGGCAATATATAAATTGCTTCGGCATGCTGTAACATTCGTGCAATACAGATATTTATACGGTGCATTTGTTCTGTTGTTGCGGCCAGACTGGCTCATTATGTTCAGCAGATGCAATTCCCTGCAAAACCTGGGGGCTCCCGCCGCGCCCCGTTGCAGACTAGTGTGCGGTTTCGACTGCCGGAAGCGACCGCTAATCGTTTTCCAGGGACCGCATGCTGTTGTCGAATCTGGAATTAGTGTTGTCGAAGGCGCACTGCAGCTTACAATAGGCGACCATCGACCATCGGTTTCGATTTTCCAAGTAACTAATGTGAAGCGGATAATTACGTGTTCGAGGCTGCATTCTATCAGCAAGATAAGTACGTCAAAAGCATTGTTGTGTCCGGAATGATAGTGCTTTCGAAACCAATTGGTGGTAGATGAAGTCGGTTGCTCATTGGAGTACTGCTCATTGGAATAATATGAAATATTACAGTGTATAAAATTGTTAAGGTTCCGCTTGTAATTTTCGAAGTATAAATATGTACAATTTCTCGATAAGAAATTTCTAGCAAGGTTCTTCAAGAAATATTGCACCACATTTCTGAAGAAGATGAAAACACAATTTAAAAGAAATTATCCTGAGTTCTCGAATGTTATTTGCGTAGACCATCCCTGTGTGCAGTATGATTTGTACGTGTTAAAAAATTAGATAATTACCCCGGACGGTCCTGGACTGATGACTTCAGTATTCATGACTGCCTCTTTGTTTTGGCTTTTTAATATGTCGCAGTAATTTGAAAAATTCCAAAGAAAAAAGTTAAAGGGTATGTGCCTGAGTGCACAAACGTAGGCTTGCCGTGAGACTATGATGGGTGTAAAGATTTAATTCTGCCATTGCCATAGCATATAACACACACCAAAAGTACAAATACCATACACAATAGTCCATGCTAAATTGATTAGAAAAATATGAATTTTGGTCAGTCCCATGTTACAAATAAACGCAAAACAAGCTCAGTTCTGAAAATGACTAGCATAAAATTATGGTCACTATCATAGAAATACCAATTGAAGTACTAATAGGAAAAATAATTAACTTGTTGCCCATACAAGTATTCTGTCATAAAATATTTACCTCGGATAAATGCATTTTTGCTCATACATACAGGTACACGTAATACACACACACGCTATACACACACAAACACACACACACACACACACACACAAACACACACAACTCACACACACACACAACTCACACACACACACACACACAACTCACGCACACACAACTCACACACACACAACTCACACACACACACACAACTCACACACACACAACTCACACACACACACAACTCAAACACACACACAACTCACACACTACTCACACACACACACAACTCACATACACACACAAACATACACACACACAAACACACACAGATACACATACACACAACTCACACACACACACAACCCAAACACACACAACTCACACACACACAACTCACACACACACAACTCACACACACACACACAACTCACACACACACAACTCACGCACACACAACTCACACACACACACAACTCACACACACACACACACAACTCACACACTACTCACACACACACAACTCACATACACACACAAACATACACACACATACACACTACTCACACACACATACACACACGCACACACACATACATACACACGCACACACACATACATACACACACGTTACTTACACTTACACACACACACACACGTTACTTACACATACACACACGTTACTTACACATACACACACACACGTTACTTACACATACACACACCCACACATACTCACCCACACGTTACTCTGACACACACGCTCGATATACGACACACTGTACCTACACTATCGGCAGTACCCAAACGGGTTCCAAGTCTTCCAATGGTCCTTTCCAACGGCTTCCAATGGCCCCAGGGCCGTTCACGTCTAATTTCGGGCTGTATTCCAACAACGATATCTGAACTAGATTACCACTGGTGGGGTCCAACTAAGATCGAAGGGAAGCCGAACTGTTTGCCTTGACGGTCGACCAGGGAATGATCTTCTCTCAACACGAAATGTCCTTTTATAGCGTCACTCAGTGTGGGGAACTTGGGTGATTGGGAGAAGAACCAATCACGTGGAAGCATCTCTGCTTTTCTTCGTCGTTTACGTTGGGTGATGAATGCGATACCAATTGGCTGGCATTGCTAGTCAATGACTAAATGCGTGCGTTCGTCTATGTTTCTGAAGTCTGCGTTAGGGAAATATACCAATCGTATGAAAAATGTATGTGGATATTCGACCTTTAAACTTTTCCGCAATTTTTACGGAGTCATAAGAAAATGGTAACTAAAATTATCATGTTATGCAAATCTTGTATATTTTAGCTTTCCAACGGTATATTAACTATTGAAATCAGAACAGTTGTTTGAGCGCTATTAGCATCTGAAATCTTCCATTCCGCCAACCAAAAACGTTACATGTTCAATCCAGTTTTCACAGAATGTACCTTAGTATAGTGAAGAAAGACGTAGTCCCACGTTAAAAGCGGAATCTCTGAATCTAACAAGAAATCTGACAGATTTATGGGTCACTCTTGGGAAAATATGTCTACTCTCAAGAAATCGAACAATTTTTATTAGTAATTGCATTTTTCATAAAACGATTGAAATCTTATCTAGGCTCTTATTTTATCTCCAAGCATCTATAGTTCTGAAAACCGCACCATCGGTGCGAGACCACGCACGATAAAGTTTGCTCTCCGCTGTGCCCTCCAGTAGCTGTGCCAGCAAAATATCCTGCAGCGAGCGATGTTAACTGCTGCTGCCGTATGCAGAATAAAGGTAACATGCTCCGCAGTGCCTGGAAGTTGACTCATATGTAGCTCTCGTTTCTCAATGTCGCGTACCTCTAACAGCTGCACTGCACTCGCTATTGTGTAACAAACTAAACTGGAGCTGAATTTTCTACACGCAGTCTTTTGTATCGAGTTCAGAATAGATTTTGCCATTAGGGCGTGGCCACGCAGCTTAGAGAAAGGCAAACAAACCAAAACACTTTGTTGAGTCAGAATATGTAGGCAGTGGAATTTATTTCGTCCATGTTATTGTTATCTGTGCTCGGGAAGCAAACCAATAACGAGGGAAATGTATGAGAAAGCTTGACCTTGGAACTTTTCACCTTTTTCCACCATTAAGCAGTAAAGCAACAATGTTGAACATTATATCAAACAATTGTTACACATTTTATCTATCCACCGACATATAAATGACTAAGATGCATTAAGTCGTTCGCTTGCTATAATCGTTTGAAATCTAACGCAACATTTCATTTTCAATTTCACAAAGTGTAATATAGTATAGAAAACAAAGGCGTAGTCCTACGTCAAAAATCTAAACATTTGCTTCATCCACGCATTTTCTGCTGTGTGCAGGAACCATTTTGGTTTCAATTTTTTTTGGGAATATTTTTAATTTTTTGGTCCGCATTTATTCATGAACAAACAATTATTAATGTCCAGTTTTTCTAGTAAAGTTTTCAGGGAATTTTTTTTTTCAAATAGAGCTTTTTTGAGATAAATAATTATATTTTGTTTTATTTTCTTCTATAGTAAAAAAGTTTTTTTATGATGCATATATTTTTTACAAAAAAATATACAAAAAACACTTGAGAATTGGTTTTCAAAATCGATTTGATTTTGTTTCAATGCTTTTGTTGAAAACACAAATTGTAATTTTTCACGGTGTATTGGTTTTTCAGAAAGACAAAATAATTATCAACAACTTCACTGAAGCAGTCACTCCGTTCAAACCAACCGTTCAAGCTCTAACAATATTTGTAATCATCAATACGCTTTTTACATAGGCCCTTTTCAGAAATTTACATTCAAAGTAATTACCAACAGTACAGGATGACATCTTTAGCTTATAAGAATATCTGTACAAAGTTTCAGCCAAATCAAAAATGACAATTTTAAAGATATATTAAAATTGAGATGTGGCTCTTCTCAAAAATGAATCGCGAAAAAAATATAACACAAAATTACAGCTCTACCCTAAAGAAACATCTTTGAAATGTTCCAGACAGATAAAAATGGTTTATCAAACTCGTTGTCCTATGTTGCTTGGAATTGGTCTATGTAGGTATGTAGGAAACTGTCAATCTGCCATTTTTTCCAAATTGTTCAGGAGTTCCGCAAGGCAGCAATCTTGGGCCACTGTTATTTTCCATCTTTATTAATGATGCTGCACTGTTACTCAACTCAGAAAGGAAAATGTTTTTGATGACGAATTCAATTTTTTTCCTAGTCGTCAGGTGCCTCGAGGACTACAAGGAGTTGCAAAACTTATTGAATTTGTTCAGTGACTGGTGTTCTCGAAACTGCTTGTTGTTGAGCATTGAGAAATGCTTTATTATCAGCACACGAAATATTTTGGTCCTATGATCACGAGATTTAAAACTCGATGCTCCAGACCTTCGAGCAAAAGTCGGATTCTATGCGCTATCCAGAACGTTACGACCCAGAGCAAATGAATTGCCAGCCAACACAGTACGCCGCAAATTTCCCCATCACATCTATGATTCACCAATTCAACGATTTCAGTGAAATGTTTACCTTTGACGGATCTTCACCGTAGATTAGTTTCCAATAATTTGTCGTGATCATTTTATGTATTGATATTTTCTAGTTTGGTGAAGTATGTTTCACACTAAAAGATGTTGAGGTTTTTACGCACATTTGAGGAAGGTCCTCGTGACCACCTCAGGTAAGCATTTCCTCACCCAACATTCGTGGGGACCAATATTGGTCTGATGATAAAAAACGAATAAATATAAATTAAAATAACAGTTTGCATTCCAATGAGGTATATCACACGAACCTGTGCACCCCCAGTAGCATTCTGTCGATCTCAAATCAGGAAATTCAACAATACTTGTGCGTGGCCCCAACAGCATTTTTACCAACAGACTTGTTAGTATAAACCGGAACCAAATTTATTATTTATCTAACTGTGGTTGTCTAATCCACCGAATGACCAGAGAATAAACAGGAAAGAACTAAATAAAAACGAATAGGAACTATATATATGATCGCTTTATTCATCAAGGAATCTTGATACAATGTAACCTTTCCCAATAATAACAATCTCCTTCCTACGATTAACACGGTCTTCGTCAAAAGTCACGCTCGTGACATATCTTAAAATTGGTAGATTTGTATTGTAACTTCAATCCAAAATACGCTAAAGTCGCTTTTCTTGCGGTTTCTAGGCAACCCTTTAAAGTGGAAAATTGTTTTGACGTGGTATATTTTCGATGGAATATAATTTACAAATCTGAAAATGTTTGCTGAGCGTCTTAGTAGAATGATATACGAAATCAGAAATAAGAGCTTTTTTCTGGTTTTCAAAACGTTTATACAGAGTATTAATTGGATTTTTTAAATTGAATTTCCAAATATTATGTGATTTTGCCTGACCATTGGCCCTACTCCAAACACTTACTTTGGCAGAAGTTGTTTTTTACAAGGATTTTGAAAGTTACGTCGATTTCAGAATTCAAATATTGTAAAAGCGATTTATAATTGCAACCGTTCGCGAAATAATTACAAATATATTTCGAATTTATCAATTATAGTCTTAGGCTTACTAAAAAGAAAACAATGTTGTTATAACGTATTCATTCATTCGTGACGTAGTCTCCATGTAGACCAACGCCAAATGCACTGACGAAACTATCCATGCAACATCAATCATAGTAACCCATCAGTTGACAGCTCTTCTGACGAACTCTAACCGTGATGGAAAAAACAGTGAAGCTACTTCGTGCAGAAGTCGTGCACTCAAGGAACCATACCCCACCGCGTCGAAGACGGACTACGTGCGGCACTTCGTGGACGCCGGATACGTCCGTTCTGGCATCAATAACATTTTGACATTATTGGATAACAATCAGAGCATCGAAAGAAAGCCAGGTTCCGGACGGCCAACGACCCTGAGCGACAAGAAACTACAAAAGATGCTGGAGAGGAGGGCTGAGAGAAAATTGGCTTCATCACTGCGAGCGCTTGACCGGGAGGTCGGCAACCGGCCAAACAGTGAAAAAGTAACTGGCGAATGGGGACATACATGTCAGGAAGCGGCTGTCTCGTCCACTGGTCTAGGAGTTGCAGGTGACGCAGCGGCAGCGATTGAATAAGTTGTTCAAGTCGATCTTCCCGGCGAATCGCTACGTGGCTGTGGATGGTAACGACTGGCAGGGCACTTCGTATTCTACTTCCTTCACGAAAGAAGTGATCTTCGAGGTGAAATTTGTTTCACACACCAAGTTCTGTGGCTGCCAATCAGTGAGAAGGGGATGTCAAAGCCGCTCTTCTTTCGCTCCAGAATGACCGTGAACCGAGAAATTTATAGTACGAAGTGCCTGCGGGAAGCTGCGTCGTTTACCACGAAACACCATAAGGACGAAGATGCGGTGTTCTGGCCGGATCTGGCGTCGGCCACTATTCGAAGCGATCGTTGGAGAAGATGGAGCGGCTGAATATCGGTGTGGTACTCTAGTCGGTGAACCCGCCTAACGCTCCCCCAACTGCGTCCCATCGAGAATTTCTGTGCTAACCTGAAGCGTAAGATCTCCAACAATTTGACGCGAAACCTGAGTAGCAATTAATTTCTTGGCTTCAACCAAGAAAGAGCTCAAAAATATGCCTACATGCATGTTAGTACACTTATTGTTTTACCTGTTAAGAAACACTGTCTAACATTTCGGTGCCAGTTTTGTAGTGCTACGCGTCAAGTCCTTCGAAACAGTCGTTTGTTTCCAACTGTACCTCTTCCTTCGAGTGGAATAACTATATTTTTAACCGAAAAACAGAAACAGAAAATAGTCGCTCGGGGTTGAATCTCGCTAATATGAAGGGTGAAAACCCAGTTCGAGTGAACAATTCTTCAAATTTTTGGTCGTATCGCGAACAAGATAGGCGAGAGTGTTGTCTTGGTGAACGAGCCCTTTTTTTACACCTCATTCGGCCATTTCACCTTGGTCTCAATGTCCAATCGATCCAATAATGTATAATCATACTGTTCATTAATCGTTTTACCACGTACAAGGTGTTCTATGAACATAAATCCTAGGGAGGAATCCATGTTTCATTCATTATCACGCCAAAATTCCTTCCTATTGCGCGTAAATTATACCAGATTCTCCGACGAAAATTTGACAAGTTTATGTTTTTGTTTAAAACGCGGCTCCCGTTGTGCGTACAGCTTCTTCATATGTTAACAATTTATTGGTCGCAAGGATGTAAAACAGTTAATATTCATCCTACAATTTTATCAGATTTTTTTTATTAGGAAAGAAAAGATAGAAAAGCAACAGTAAATTACATCTCGTTATCATATGTTTATTTTGCGGTTCTAGGATCGTTATATTTTATCTTTTTCCATTATTTTCCTTTAGTACCAAGTGCAAATTTCAATTACCATTTCCCATACAGAAAATATTAGGAATTGAACAAGTAATTCATCATTCAACTCAGATCTTTCTATCCAAATCCTATAACTTGAAATGCCTCGAATCCCTCGATCCGCATGCGGTACTAATCAGTGGATCAGATATGTTTTACTCAAATCCGCCACCCTTCTGGTATGATGGAATGATAACAACACACACACACACACAGTATATCGTCGTCCGACAAAGGTCCCCTTTGAATTCGCGCAATTGCCGCTACCGTATGCTCTAGACCCATTAACGATGGATAAAGATTTGCTCCATCGCACCGCCACGAAAATTCCACGCTAGCGCGCGAACGTGATTATGCGTAAATGTTATCATTGATAACACCGGCGGGAAGTGCTTTCCGTTAAAGCGCGACAGGATGTCATGAAAATGTACTCCGAAAGCCGATATAGTGCTCCGCTCTCCCGGCAGCTAGAATTATCGGTTTCCCTTTACCACCCGATCTGCGCTGCTGTGGCAGCCGGAGGGAATCTGTTCGCATATTATTTCCTAATCAATCAGATGCCATCATTTCCCGTGGTTTCGGTTGTAAGCCGATGGTCGATATATTAGAGCAAGTTGAAGCTGGAAAGCGAGGCCCTGGGGGGTGAGTAACATATGTGCGATTTTAGCGCGTAATAGTTTGCATCCGCACACGTTTAGCTCAGACCAGTGTTGATGGGCTTTCTAATTCGATGTTGGATGTAAAAGTATGACTAACGTATGTTCTTGGTTCTATTATTTTCTTTTCATTCCGTAAAACATCTGTTAGTGCTGGTCATTCGGCTCTTGATATTGAAAATTCCCGTAACATGACTGACGAAGATTTTTTTTTTCTAAACTTGATCATGTGAGGCTGCTGTAAGAACTTTCTATTATACTATATTTTTAGTTTAATGAAAAAAAAAACAATCATTTCATCAACGTTTGAGCCATCCTCAAATGGTCAAATTACAAAGCAGAACTGTGCAGTAACCAACCTAAAATTTGCAACTCAGCTTCTTAGTTTCCATCACCATTACGTCAAGATGAACTTTTCGGCCATTCATCTTCGTAGGCACAGTTGGACAGCGTAAATCTAGCAGAAGCCCGCAGGTGCTTGAGAGCCTTGGCTCTAAACTTTCGAAGTTGGTAAGCTTTGGTCAGATAGTTTGCCATACGTAGGAACAAGTACTCAACTCGCAAGATTTTATGCTGATGGACGGAACGACGCAGGTGTAAACGTGACGATTGTCTTTCGTTCGTATCTTAACAATCGCTTCAACACATGGTGTAGGCTTCAAAATGCTTTGAGTTATGGGTGAAATTTTTCAGGCAATCCTATGTGCATTTGTGTTTTTCCTGTCTTATCGGAAGTATCTACTTGAAAGAATCAATCATAATCCAGCTAACAGTGAGTTATTATATTACAATACATGAAGCGAATTTGCAATTCAGAGATATGTTAGCTATTAAAGATAGTGAAACCAATAATGAAAGAAACAGAAAAAATCTTTTTATATCCCACAAACCTACCTTCGAAAGAAACAAATTTAAATTGTACAGAATAATAGCTACCTGTGAGTTGAACCGCCAACAAATAATTGCGAGACAAAGTTTAATAACGCCTGCCAGGCCAGCCAGGCTTTCCCTTAGGTAAACACACCGGTGGCTCCCCATTTTCCGGCGGGATTTGCGGATCGGCAATAAATCAAATTAATCACTGGTAACGCGAGCGAACCTGTATCATCATCCTATGAATTTCGGATATTCTTTTCTCCCACCTCCTAGGGGCAGGCTTGGAAAGGCAGACAACGAGCGGTCTGTCCACAATATTTTTCCAAATATAAAACTGTCAAACTACACCATTCCGCGCAAACAAGCTCGGCGATAGGTCTAACTGGCATCGGCACGGTGGCGTCCTTCTTCCTCGCGTATTCCAGCCATCTCTGGCCGGTAGGAATTGACGGTGCGGTTCAATCGGGCGGCTATCAGGTTCCATTTTTTGGTTTCGACGCCCAGGCATCAGCTGTTGTTTGGAAAAAAACAGAATCGTTTGTGTATCCGATTTTCATGAATAAATGAAATCGCTATTATACTCGATTACCCGTACAGAACGATTACGAAGGATTGCGCACCGGGTCCGGCGGGCGGAGGCTCAGGATTGTTTGTACGGAACTGGTTTAACCCGGGTCGGGTACGGTATTTGACGAGTTATGACCACGATAGCAGGGTAAACATTGAACCCGGCAGAAAATCATTGATTGGCTATGAGCGAGCGTCGTTCGCCTAACGTTGCGCCATTCTCCGTGTACAATTTATACATTGTGTAAATTCGTTTTGTTTTAGATAAACAAATTGAAATTCAATCGATTGTGGACAAATATTGGTGCGAGTTGAATTAAAAACCTAAGGTGAAACACTTGCAGGGCGTTCTAACTTTGTTATATAGCAGTTCACTGCCAATATTTCTTTGTCATTATTATATCTCGGTTTTTCAATTTTGACTTTTGTTTCCTTTCAATTGGAAAAAGTAAGCATAACATTAATAGTAGAGATTACATACAATTCGGATTTCCAGACTTGGATAGACGACGTAATCCATTTAAACATATATTTTTGAATAACAATCTCATACCCCAGTTTTTTCATAACCGACATCCGAATCGGCAACCAGACGCACTGGTCCAATTTCGGATTTTCTCCCAGGCCGGAACATGTAAAGCTATTTTTCTAGGACACTGAGGGGGCACGTAAAAAGTTTGCATGCCCATTGCTATGGCTACAGCTCGGATACAGCTTCCCAGTTTTAGCCGTACGGCGGTCCTTGTCGTTTTTCATCGTTCTCATCAGTCTGGCACTTGTTCTGCCATGTTCAAATGTTTGCCTACACATGTTCGAAAATGTATTATCCAACACACCCCCGCGAGACGCTCGCTTCTTCGCCATGAAGTACGGATTCTGCTAGTAGCAGCATCTCCGCATGGGACACATATGTGTGCATTTTCTGTTTCACCCTCTCCCGCGCTCGCACTCTGTCTTGCTTTCAATTATGCTGTACGCCTGCTACCGATCACTCCACAAATGTATCTCCCATTTATGTTTTATTGAATCAAAGGCTTATTATTTTCTGGAAATTGTTTCTTTGTCTCTATTTCTGTTTTACACGTTAAAAAAGAGTGGAAAGTGGAAGGAGAATCCATTCTGTGCTATGCACATGTGAGCGAATTTGGTAAATAATTCAACTCCACCCAATTGCCAAGCAGGAGTAATTGCGGCACAACCGGCGCAGATTCCGCCGCCCTGCCTGAGAACTAATGCAGACTGGCAATAAATTGTCAATTTACCCCATTAACATTTAATAATGTTGTTGTTCCATCGAAGTCATTACGCGACGAAAAGATAATATTCCTATTCAAATTGAGGCACTCCGCATTGCTAGGTCGGGTATTGAAAATATAACAAGGGCACAGACGAGGATCCCCAATGGAGTGAGAGAGACCTATACACTGCCGGATCGGTATTATTTGACGTTACCGAGCGAAATGATCCCTTTTTTCCGGGAATAATAACCGCTGAACGAGTAAGGCAATCGCTGATATAATCAATAATTGTTGTATGTACCTTATATTGGTTCCACTCAGTCCCTGAGATTGACAGCAATCGATTCGAACTGTGGCCCTGCAGCGTTGAACCCACACGGAAGTACGGTTGCCTAGGACTATAAGTTATGATAATTTTCTTTACGTCTTACTGGAAATATACCTATTAGCTAATTGATTATCATTTTGGTTCTCAAATATATGATTTGTTTTTTTTTTCTACATTAAAACATTCGTTAATTTTTGATCCGTTTTTGATAAATTAATTTTTCAAAATTTAGTTCTTAACCTACAAGAAGAATAAATTTCTTCTGTATTTAAAATGACTGTTGTTTGTTGTTGCTACTTTTTTCAACTATTTTGACTAAAAACTAGCATCTAGGTGTCTTAGGGCTATTCCGAATAGAAATTACGATAAGCATTAAGTTTTTAAATATGAAAGAATTATGCTTGAGATTGACCGTTGTTGTGTTATCCGTAATGGATCTGAACTAGTAAAGTTGCACAGAGGACCACCGTAACATGGTAAATTTTGGATTATTTTACCATATTCATTGTACAATAATTCAGCAGGTTCTGCTTTTTATAGATCGATAACGACGCCGGTTACGTCCACACGGTCGGGTAAGGGATGGAAGGAGGAAGTGTTATAACCGTTGTTGGCAGAGATGAAAGTTTCTCGGCCACCGAACGTTCTGATTCTACTAAGATTCGAGCTTATGACCGTTCGCTTGTCAAAGCGAACTTTGTAACCTGGAGGCTACGAGCTTCCTTTTTTAATTTGAAAGAATTATGCTTGCGATTTACATCCAATACTTTCTCTAATTTTTTGGGAGTTCTAGGTTTTTTCTGACGACTGGTGACTACATTAGATTTTAATATGCGACTTTTGAAACAAATCTGATTAACATTTTACTTTAAATCGGACGTTTCGGCCGTTGGATATGGCCTTTTCAGAAAAATTTAAAATGAATCAGTTTCTTGAAAAACATACTGCGAGTGAAAAAAATGCATTTAATCGTTCACCTGCAAAAAAAAGTGTGATACTGAAACTATTAAAAAAAGAAAAAACTATCGATGCACCAAAAGCTAAAGCACAGTAAGATAATGGTAGCAGTGGTAGCACTAAATACAAAAAAAAATAGCAACCATTTTTAAACAAAATTCCTTATCTCAACAATTCAAACCTAGGTTTTAAAATCTTCCATGTAGAACAATAATCGGCAAAACTAATACGTTAAACAAAAAAAAAAACGCTGTCTTTGTAAGTGTAAAAATCACATTTTCCATATAAACAATATTATAGTACCCACTTACTTCTACTTTTGCGGCGACAAGCCGATTATCGATCCAGTGACGAGTAAATATATGGTCGCATCACTTATCAAGGTGAATCCTGATCCAACGTACCCTTCCCAACTAACAAAACCTTCTTCCCGTGACCTTTGTGGAGATGCAGAGGTTAACACGGCCACACTAACATCCCTACCCTCTTCCTACCTGATTGCAAGGACATGGCCGGCGTCGTTATTGATCCTTTAAAATATTGAGTCACTAAAACCTGTACAGTGAGAATGGTCGGTGTCTTCCAGCCCCATTCAGTTGATTCACTGTGCAATTCTACTGATGCGGATCCATCACGGAGTGCAACCATTGATATGTGCAGTCAGTCAAGCTAAGCTAGCTAAGACGGGCCGATTATCGATCCAGTGCCGAACACAGAATACGTGTCGCCATATCACTCGATCTTGGGCTGCTATACTTCATGGCTCATGCTTCTGCACCATTTTCCAATTTGCCTCCATGGGTTATGCGCAAAATTATATGCTCAAAAATAGCAAGAGCTGGCCAATCAGCCTCTTTCAGTGTCCATGCGCCATATCTATAGAAGGCCACCGGGAGAATCAGTGTTTTATGGAGTGCTAGTTTTGATTGTAGGTTGCGGTCAATTGATTACGTAGTCCGTTGAAGGCCCTGTTGTGGTCGGTATTCCCCACTTTATCTTACGGCTTACCACATTTTCGCACGTCATCAATGCACCCAGGTAAATAATTTCGTCGACTACATCAAATAATTCTCCATCAATCACCACCGCAGCACCAAAATCTCACGGGCTACCACGTTCACTACCAGCCACCATGCACTTCGTTTTGGTAGAGTTTATGACAAGCCCCATTCTCACAACTTCCCTCTTAAGAGGTCCAAGACCTTTTCACCGCCTTATGGTTGATACCAATCATGTCGATATCGGCCGCAAAATCTAGGAGCCTGTAAGACTTCGTCTTGATGGTGTCACTTCTCTGCACGCCAGCCCTCCGTATAGCACCTTCCAATGCGATGTTGAGCCCCGTCACCCTTCTTCAAACTACCTACCTTAACAATCAGATGATAAACGTGGTTGCACGTGCTGTAACAAAAAGTTGTCGCCATATTGTTCGGTTCTGGACCATGTTCGGAAATTACCCAGGCGTTTCATCACCCGGAAGTCTCCTTCGATGTGATCGAGCCATCGTGAACACTGCGACCCTGTATTTCTGGTTCCGGTGTGGATGCTAAATGCTCGCGACGTGGCCGGGTCACCGCAGCCCATTGAACTTCGACAGGTGTACAATAGAGTTCTTCTCAAGTATCGGGTTCAAGCAGCTCCGCCATTCTCCATTGTCCGTCTGTACTCCACCGTTTTGGTTCGAAAAAAATTGAGAGCGCTCAGGTCCCTCACGATAAGCGTTATTGTCTCGATTTCGTAGAGGACTAACGGTCTGATAAGGGTGTTGTACAGAATCTGTAAATCTGTGTGTCGTTGCGCTTGAAGGTAAACTAATCTTGTGAAATTCGTGCCCTTTGTGTCGCACCCTCGAAGGCGATGTTAGACAGCAAACAAAAACATCGTTTTGTTACAATGCTATGCGCGACTCAAAGGGACTCTAGAGTATCCTTGAAAGACCTTACTTGCATCTTGGTGGCCTTGATCAATAGTTCATCCGGAAAATCATTGTCATGCATGATTTGCCAGAGCTGTTTCCGATCGCTTGTATCGTAGGCAGCCGCGAAGTCAATGAAGATGGGGTGTGTGGGCACGTTGTAATGCAGCGACTAAACAGAATCTGCGAGAGTATTGTGTAGGCGGCATACGAGGTGCCGCAGTAGTTACGGACTGCAGCTTGTCGCCCTTTTTGTAAGTGGGTCAGACGATTCACTCAATCTACTCGTCTGGTAGCCTTTTCTCCTTCCAAATCCTGGAAATGATTTAATGTAGCGCGCTAATCAGCGCCTCTCTAAAATACTTGAAGAGCTCCCTCGGTAGTTCGTCATTACCGGCGGTTTTGTTGTTCATCGGTTTCCCGTTCGAACACCTCATGTTCAAAATCCTCTAGCTGGAGCTTCATTCATCTAAGAATCGTGGTCATGTCGTTCCGTGCCCGTTTATACTTGGCTTTATTCTCCCTCGTCGACTTGCCCTTGTATATCTCCAAGGTCCGGTTCTTCTCATTCTCCGCTGCCTCACATTCCCTGTTGTACCAGTCGTTTCCGCCGATCGGTTTCTAAAAGCTATGCGAATCCTGCATCAGTCGTCATCTAGAGACGATGCACGTCTTTAGAGCTAAAGACGATCTAGAGTCTTCCTTCGTGAGGGTATTGCACGTTGAGGATGGTGTGGTTGTAGAAACGGCTTTTTATTTTCACCATACACATTCTGTCGCTGATTGCCTGCAACTTGATCATATGACTCTGCATTCTGCTCAGAACTGTTTGGCCGGTACCGAGCTTGTTTGGTGGTACCGTCAGTCTGGAGTGCTGTGCTATGCGGCCACAAATCCATACATACTCCATACTTTCTTTCTTTTACTGCGAAGTTCCTGGAGCGCTACAATATCTACGGTTTGCAAGGTTCCAGCTGATCCAGAAGGATGCAGTCACCCGATTCATCCACGTACCGTTCCATGTACCGAGCTTCCAATCGTCGTCCTTCTTTCGTCTCCTAGGTGGTCATTTTGTTTAAGGACTGAGGATGCTCAGTATCGCGACGGAGATGCCGTCTTGAATATAGTTGGCGAGTCACCGCATTTCATAGTTCAGCCGTCCGCTCTGGATAGGTCGCTGTTTGAACCGCTCCTGACATGGAGAATAGACTCTCAGACAAACTGCTCTCCAAGGAGAACAGCGCCCTTGACCTGTCAGCTTACGACCAAGTTCCTACCGATTTACCGATCTTTCTTGGGTCGCACTGTCGTAGTCAGTACCACGTGAAGGCATGGATAGAAGTTGTTGGGTAATATACCCTGGACAACACTGAAGTCTATTTAATGCCAATTAACACGGGTTTTACAGCTGGTACGCTCCGCTTAACCGTTCACCAACCAAGAAACGTTGGATATGACACACAATGTAAGCTATAGTCTGTAATCTATCTTTAATCAGTCTATTCTATCTATAAAAGACAAGTTTCGTATGTGTTTTGAGCTTTAATCAAACTTTACTCACTTCTCCAAATTTAACGTAATTAACCCTCAACTAAGATTACTTTAAGTAAATTCAATATTTTTTTTGTTATTTGGAAACTAGTTTGAGCAAATTTGATTGAGTTTTGACTGAGTTAGAAGATTTGCGGACAAACTAACGCGACGATGGATCGAGTAATGTGTGTAGTTCGAGTGTCGGGGGCACTCTCGAGCCCCTTCGAAACCCGTAGAGGTTTAAGGCAAAGTGATGATCTCTCGTGCCTACTGTTTAACATTGTCCTGGAAGGTGTCATTAGAAGAGCGGGGATTAACACGAGTGGCACGATATTCCAAAAGTCGGTTCAACCGTTTGGCTTCACCGACGATATCGACATTGTGGCTCGGACCTTTGTGAAGATGGCGGATACGTACATTGGATTGAAGACTGAAGCCAAACGTATTGGACTGGTCATCAATGCATCGAAAACGAAGTGCATGAAAGGAAGGGGTTCACGAAAAGACAGTGCTAACCTCCCACTTCGAGTTCAAGTTGGTGGTGATGAAATCGAGGTGGTCGATGAGCTCGTGTACCTGAGCACACTGGTAACTACCGACAACGATACCTGCAGAAAAAATCATCGGTGCATTGTGAAAGGAAATCGTGCATACTTTGGTCTCCAGAGGACGCTCCGATCGAGCAGAAATCATCGCCGCACCAAGTTAACCATCTACAAGACGCTGATCAGACCGGTAGTCCTCTACGGGCATGAAACATGGACTATGCTTTAGAGAACAAACGCGCCCTTGCGGTTTCCGAGCGGAAGGTGTTGCGTACCATCTTCGGTGGACTGCAGATGGAGAACCGAACGTATAGAAGGCGAATGAACCACGAACCGCAGGAGCTGCTTGGAAAGCCATCTATCGTCTACACCGCTAAGATAGACAGGTTGCATTGAACTGGACATGTCGTAAGAATGTCGGACGACAGCCCGGTAAAGATGGTTCTTGAGACCATTCGTCAGGTACGAGATGGAGAGGTGCACAACGGACAAGGTGGATCGAGCAGCTGGAAGTCGACCTACGGACCCTACGCAGCTTGCAGAGCTGGCGAACTGCAGCCATGGTCCGAGTGGAATGGAGATGACTCTTACGAACAGCAAAGGGACTGTTTGGTGAGGTAAGGTCTTTCAGAGAAGTCTGAACGAGAGGTAGTGAGTTAGGACGGTATACACTTGAACCACCGGTTAGTCGAAAGTTGCGAGTAATTTTTGTCATATCACTTTGAAACAAAGATATTCAGAAGCCAAAGTGTAAGGTTTCTCAGGCTTGTTATACTAAGAATGAAACCTGTCTTGATGCCGCAGAACGAATGAGAATATTTTCAATAAATATTCAACCAAGCAAAATGCATCATCATATATATTGTGTAACCATCATCTTCTTTTATATTGTTTCCTTCGTGTCTGATATGAACATTTTCGACTTTAGGATGGCCAAAGACCACCCAAAATGTGTATTTCCGGAACTCGGATTGGGCCCAGCGAAATCGACTTCAGATATCATTTTAAAATTTAGGACGGCTATTTCCGGTTATTGAAGAACTGCTTAAATGGTTGAATGCCATTAAATTACGATTTCTAATAAACAGCCTAAAATGGCCAAACACCATTCAATATGAAAATTTCCGGGAATGGGATGATACCCAAAGGCCGGAAATAATCTCTAAACGCTATTTTCAAATCCAAGATGGCGTATTACGATTTCTGGAAAACAACCTAATTGGCGAATAGCATCTAATATGATCATTTTCGGAAATAGGATTCTATTTAGAGGCCGAAAATCATCACCAGACTTTTTTGGAAATTCGAGCAATACGAGGGGATCACAGACTGAAGAGCTGCAAAGAGATAGACCATCATTTTCTCATCGCAACCATTAAACCATTGGTACCGAATAAGGAAAAAAATTAAGTCACAATATTGACCGATTACAAGATACCCTTTTCGATTAATGCAGAGTGGAAGCAGATTTAAACCTACACAGGATAAAAGAATGTCGAAACGCAAAAATATATTGGGAATGGTTAAATGAAATATCGAATCTCTCTTTTAAGAATCCGGAAGACTTGCTGTCCATGAATATCGATGACAAGAATTGTCAGCTAAAGCAGCTTTTTGGTTGGTCGTGTATACAATGTCTTTTTAATTATCAAGATTTCAGAATGCAACTTTATTTGAACTAAAAAAAGTATCATTGAATGGAGATGGAATAACAGATGATGGGTGAGAAAACAATTAGGGTAGATGATCCAATAATTGTGGTAGCACCAATAGTTGCGGCATCGCTTTTAAATTCATCGTTTAAACTAATTAGAACCGAATTGCTTATGCTACATGTTGAAGAAAAAATAGATTAAACATAAGTACATATGTTACTACGACAATATATACTGAAAATATCCAAATTACCTAAGAATACTGTATTTTTCAGAAACTTACCCGGAAGGCACCACTCACTACCCATTTTCTTATTTTGACCACGATTGTTTTAGGATATGTGTGTGGTTTTAGTACGATTATTACTCATATAATTATTTTCCCAGATAACAGTTTATTATGGAAACTGTTGCACAGTTGAAGTTCGTTAATAGATGATCATATTATTTATAAATTACTTCCTTCACTATTGGATCACAGGATACACTATGCTCTTATAGTTGCGGTATGTTTCGCAATTCTGATTTAAGTTTATCAGAACATATGTTTGTGGGATTACTTGTGTATATTAGGGACAAGAAGGTACTAGGGGACATACCTAAATGATGTAACTTATTACTATTCAATTGTTGAACCCCACCTTCCCCTGCCACCGTGTATTTACCGATACTTCATACATGATCGGCCACAAAAGCTATCGCTCTCACCCCTAAAATGCTGTATTATGCATTTATGACCTCTTAATCTATGCTTACCCACTGCTTTTGGTCTTGTAATTTATTTAACGAGCCTTTCACACCTTCAGTCGCTCTTTTAGTAAACAGTAACGTCAACAATGTTAGCGCAAACATGGTATGAAGCAGAGGTAATAGACTCTAACTTCCAGTGTTGAGAAGTCACCATTTGTGAAAAAAAATTCTTCTGAATATTTCAAAATGAGTGCCATTGGTCTTTCTCTTCAGCCAATTTCAGCCCTTTTCAAATGTTAGTCTAAAGACATTTTATAAAAAGTATGCAGAATATGTTTTATTTTAATAAAACCTACATACCCTCACTGAATTTTGCCAACATCTGACCAAATTCGCGCAAAATCCGTCTCTTAGTTAACTTCGTGCATTTTTGTATTCACTTGCAAACCGACTTGTCAACCCATTAAAAACAATTTGTTAAATAGTAAAACAATCAAAAACCACTTCAAGCGAGGCAAATACCTTCATTTAACCAAGCAAACATGAATGTTTTATATACCGCAACTACAGGAACACCCATTCACAACTATAGGAACTCTACCGCAACTATTGGAACAAAAGCGTGCAACTTATTTTAGTTAATTTAAACCCTCAAAGCGGGTTTAAAGTCAATTTTAAGGTGCAAATAGAACCCATTTCAACAGAAAATAGCAAAACGAACCAGCTAGATTCGTTTTTCTTAGCTAAAACATGGCTAAACATGCATAACTCGTGCTTAGCTCCTCCACTATTGGGTCATTTACCCTAATAGGTTTTTTTATACAATAGTGTAAAATGTAAGTTTGATAATGTACACATAGATAACCAATGAATAAAGAGCAAAAATTTCTGGAAAAGAGCCTGAAATGGGCATATACTACAAAATGGGGGTGTTTTTGGTAGTCAGAGACCAGAAATTATTTAGAGATGTTTTTCATGTTTTTCATTTTATAATGCGACTTTGATTCGTGAAGAACTGTCCAGTATGGACAAATACCATATAATACAAACATTCCGAAATTGGGGTGATGCTCATAAACCGAAAAATACCTCCAAACGCTGTATTGAATACCAAGATGGCAACTTCTCATTTCTGGAATACAGCCTGAAATAGCTAAATATCATTCAATAAGGGAATTTTGGGAATCTGCCATATCAAACAATTTGTCTTTTGTGGTTCATCCTTTTAAGATTCTACCTTTCGTGTTGCTGCCTTTTGATTTCTTACTTTTCATTGGAGACCCTTAAAATTCATTAATTGTTATGATTACTCTCATTTGCTGATTTCAATAAACCATATCGAAATTTTGTATAGTGGCAAGTGTAAAAACCGCAAACAAATAGCCCACAAAATTTTCAAAAACACAATAGCAGTGAAAATCTAGCAATTTACTTCAAAATATGTGATCAACTGAACTTTGCAATCAGTGATGCATTTGAAGAATTCAATGCAAAAACTGAACTAGAAATTAAGTCTTGTCCAAAGAACTTCTTCAATTACGTCAAAACAAAACTAAAATCAGACAATTTTCCACCAATAATGCAACTCGATGAACATGTTAGTGATAACTCGGAGAAAAATTGCAATCTCTTTGCAAAATTTTTCCAGGAAATCTATACCACATTTTCCGAAGAAAATCGCGACCGCGATTATATTGCATTTCGTCCAGAATATCCAAGAAACGTTGGTGTCATTGGTGGATGTTTTGCAGGTTCTGAGAAAATTAGACCCTTCCAAAGGACCTGGACCTGACGGAATACCTCCAGCACTCATGAAAAATCTTTCGAAGGAACTTACATCTCCTTTGTTCTGGCTGTTCAATATGTCGTTGGAAACTGGAGTCTTCCCAAATATATGGAAAAGCTCATTTTTAGTGCCTATTTTCAAATCTGGGCGTATATCTGACATACGTCATTATCGTGGAATCGCTATTATCGCTTGCATTCCTAAACTCTTTGAGGCAATTGTCAATGAAAAGATATTTGCTCAAGTCAAAAATCGAATAACTGACAAACAACACGGATTCTTCAAAGGCCGCTCTACATCCACAAATTTACTTGAATTCGTAGATTACTCATTGAATGCAATGTTGAAACCATGTTGAAGCTCTCTATACAGACTTTAGCAAAGCATTTGATCGTATTGACATACCAATGCTACTTTTAAACTGCAAAAAATTGGAATTGAGTCTGGTCTCCTGAAGTGGCTCGAATCATATTTAACAAACAGGCAACAAATAATAAAATTTAATGGAAAAAAGTCAAATCCCATTCAAGTTACTTCAGGTGTTCCCCAAGGCTCCCACTTAGGACCCCTTCTTTTTATTTTGTACGTAAACGACATTTCCTTCATCCTCAAAATATTCAAGTTCTAATATATGCCGACGACATGAAGCTGTTTTTGGAAATAAAAAATCAAGAAGACATCAATGTTTTTCAGAATGAAATCCACACCTTTTACATCTGGTGTAAGAAAAGCCTACTTGAAATAAATGTAAAAAAATGCAATGTAATATCCTTTAGCAGAAAACTAACAACGCCCAAAATTGTAATTGCATTAGGGGATCAGAACGTGAAGAAATGTGATAAAGTTAGGAATTTAGGAATAATCTTAGATTCTAAACTTAATTTCATCGATCACTATAACACTATCATACACAAGGAAAACAACAACAAAATTAGTCAGTGCGTCTTGAACTGTCCTACAGATCAGACGTTTTTTCGGTTGCTTGTGGACTGGTCTTTGACTGCCTATAGCTTCAAAGTTTGTGTTTTGTCAGTGTGTCTTTTAAAGACTACCTGAAAGTTATTTCCCATCAGACTTTCTCAAGACTACCTACTTTTGAATTTAACATTTGTTTTAACTTTTTTCGTATCACCTGAAATGGCTGGACGGAAAAAGAAACCTCGCATCGCTGCGGGGAGGAAAAGAGAGGCATCTCTTTCTGACACTTCGAGTGTCTGTAGTGACAATCCTTTTGATATTTTGCCTGAGCAAGAAGCTGGTGAAATGGAAGTTACCAATAATGAAACTATACAAAATATAAAATCCTTAAAAAAGGAGAAAGTTCTACCTATTGTGGTAACTATTTCTTCTGAATTTAATATATTCAAAAAGGAACTTTCAACGTTTGTTTCTGACGTTAAAGTTACCTATCAAATTGGCCGTAGAGGTGAATGCCGCTTATTAGCCGACTCAGTAAAGGGTCGTGATCGTCTTGTTCAGTATTTAACTGACAAGATGTACAAATTTTTTACATATGACACCAAGAACGCCAAGCCGTTCAAGGTCGTATTGAAAGGTCTCACCAACGATCAAACCGTTGATGAGATCAAACTTACTTTAACAGAATTACTTGGCATAGCCCCTACCCAAGTAATTCTAATGAAACAAAAATCACGAGGCGAAAACAGTCAGAGAAATGGAATTTCCCTTGTTAATTATTTAATTCATTTTAACCGCAATTAGGTTAACAACTTAAAATTTTTTGAAATAGCACATGCTTTGTATAATGTGCGTGTAAAGTGGGAAATTTATAGGAAGTATGGCGGAGGTGAAAAGCATATCACCCAATGCCGTACTTGCCAACGTTATGGCCATGGTTCCAAATTCTGTAACATGGACCAAAAATGTCTTAATTGTGGAGACTCTTCTCACAAAAAGGACACATGTCCTGTGAAAGAGAGTAAAAATTTTCGCTGTGCGAATTGTAACGGCAACCATATGTCAAATTTTTATCAATGCCCAGTCCGTTTAGCAATTATTAAGGCAAGGCAAGGTAAACAAAATTCAATTTCTCAATTAAAACCAACTTCAAAACAAAATTCTCCAAGCGTACCAGTGACGCATAGTTTACCTACTCCTTTGCATACCCGTTTAACTTATGCACAGGTAGTTCGAACATTATACCGCCTAGTGTTGGTAGTTCGAAAATGACCGTTAATATGGGTAAGCAAAACACGCTAGAAAATAATTGTACACCTATTACTCCAGCTAATATTGCTGCCGAAAATATTTTTTCTAATGTCAACTGCCTGGGGCCTATTACGGCAGGTAAACTTTCTTTTTTGCAACAGGCAATGTTCGATCTTATGAACGCCATGTTGCAGGCAAAATCAATGTTTGAAGCCATTCAAATAGGCACAAATTTTACTATTAAAATTGTTTCTAATTTAAAATTTAGCAATGATTTTAAATAAAACAATTAAAATATTAAATTGGAATGCTCGCTCATTGAAGGCCAATGAGAATGAGCTTTTTAACTTTTTAACAGTAAATAATGTGCATATTGCAATTATTACTGAAACATTTTTGAAACCTAACATAAAATTAAAATATGATCCCAATTACGTGGTTCATAGATATGATAGGATTCAGGGTTCCGGCGGTGGAGTTGCAATTGTTATTCATCGCCGAATCAAACATCGTGCTCTTCCCCATCTTGAGACGAAAGTTATTGAAACTTTGGGAATTGAAGTTCAAACTGAACTTGGGATTTTATTTATTGCCGCAGCATATTTACCATTTCAATGCACACGCGAGCTCAAAAATTGTTTTAAACGTGATTTACAAAAACTCACCAGAAATCGTTCGAAGTTTTTCATAATCGGCGATTTTAACGCTAAACATCGTTCATGGAATAATTCTCAAAGTAATTCCAATGGCAAAATTTTATTCAATGATTGTTCTTCAGGATACTATTCTATTTTGTCTCCGAATAGTCCTACATGCTTTTCTTCTGTAAGAAACCCTTCAACAATTGATTTGGTGCTGACAGATCAAAGTCATGTATGTAGTGATTTGATCACACATGCTGACTTTGATTCTGACCATCTTCCAATAACTTTTTCTTTATCACATGAATCAGTTTTAAACCCTATGAGCTCTGTTTTTAATTATAACAAGGCTAATTGGGAGAGATACAAAACTCATATTGAGAGAAATTTCAATAATGAGCTTGATTTGCAAAACGAGGTGAATATTGATTCCGCTTTGGAAGCATTAAAATGTGCAATTGTTGATGCCAGGAATTATTCTGTTCCAAAGGCTCAAGTGAAATTTGATTCATCAATAATTGACGAAAATCTTCAACTTCTAATTCGTTTGAAAAATGTCCGCAGACGTCAATATCAACGTTCTCGTGACCCTGTTTTTAAAACTATTTATAAAGATTTACAGAAAGAGATTAAGCATAGATTTACTCTTCTGAGAAATCAAAATTTTGAGACTAAAGTTGAAAAATTGAAACCATATTCAAAACCATTTTGGAAGCTGTCGAAGATTCTTAAGAAACCTTCAAAGCCTATTCCAGTTTTAAAAGATGGTGAACGTTTTCTTGTATCCAATGAACAAAAGGCTCAAAGACTTGCTCAGCAGTTTGAGAGTGTTCATAACTCAAATTTGAATTTTGTGAGTCCAATTGAAAATGAAGTCACACGTCAATTTGATTTAATTTCTTCCCAGAATTTTTTACCTGCAGAAATAATTGAAACTAACTTGAATGAGATTAAATCAATTATTAAAAATTTCAAAAATATGAAAGCACCTGGTGACGATGGAATCTTTAATATACTAATCAAACATCTCCCTGAGAGCACAATGGAATTTTTAGTGAAAATTTTCAATTGCTGCTTCAAAATTGCATATTTTCCCAAATTATGGAAAAATGCAAAAATTACTCCCATTTTAAAACCGGATAAGCACCCAGCTGAAGTTTCAAGTTATCGACCAATCAGTTTGCTTTCTTCAATAAGTAAACTGTTTGAGAGAATTATTCTTAACAGAATGATGTCACACATTAACGAAAATTCAATTTTTGCAGATGAACAGTTTGGTTTCCGCCATGGGCATTCCACAACTCATCAATTGTTCAGAGTTACTAATATGATACGAGCCAACAAATCTGAAGGTTATTCCACTGGAGCTGCTCTTTTAGACATAGAAAAAGCATTCGACAGTGTTTGGCATAAAGGTTTGATTGCGAAATTGCAAACTTTTAATTTTCCAATTTTCCTAATCAAAATTTTAAAAAATTATCTTACTGATCGAACTCTGCATGTTGTCTATCAGAATTCAAAATCTGATAGATTTCCTGTCAGAGCAGGTGTACCTCAAGGTTCAGTCTTGGGTCCAGTCCTGTACAACATATTCACTTAAGATCTTCCTGATTTGCCTCCAGGATGCACAAAGTCATTGTTCTGCGATGACACAAGCATTTCCGTAAAAGGAAAAAGTCTTCGTGTCATATGCAGTCGATTGCAGAAAAGTTTAGATATTTTTTCTTCCTACTTGCAAAAGTGGAAAATCTCTCCCAATGCTTCTAAAACTCAAATGATAATTTTTCCGCATAAGCCTAGGGCTTCTTTCCTCAAGCCAAACAATAATCACGTTGGCAAGATGAATGGGGTTATTTTAAGTTGGTCCGACAAGGTTAAGTACTTGGGACTAACTTACGATAAAAAACTTATTTTCAAAGAGCACATTGAGAGTATACAAGCCAAGTGCATCAAATATACGAGATGTTTATATCCTCTCATTAACAGGAATTCTAAACTTTGTTTGAAGAACAAACTTTTGATTTACAAACAAATTTTTAGACCAGCAATGCTTTATGCTGTACCGATCTGGTCAAGTTGCTGTTCAACAAGGAAGAAAACGCTCCAAAGGATTCAGAATAAAATTCTGAAAATGATTTTGAAGCGTACTCCTTGGTTTGGTACGCTCGAATTACATAGACTTACTGGTGTTGAACCATTAGAAGCTATGTCAAATAAAATTATTAACAATTTTCGACAAAAATCGTTGCAATCCTCAATTGCTACGATAAGCTCTCTTTATAGCCAATAAGTTAGCAATTAAGTTAGTTGTAAGTTTACTTCCCCTTTTCTGACAAGTAGGTTTAAATCCCTACGAATGATAAGTCCTAATTGCGAAAGCAAACAAATCCTAACAATTAAAATTACAAATTTCTAACAGTGTTGAGAAGTCACCATTTGTGATTGGACACACATACTCATTATTTACTAATATTTATTATAAATACTTAAGCTACTAACAAATCCCCCCTTAAAAAAAAAAAAAAGGAAAACAACATGTTAGGGTTTATCAAACGCTTCTGCTACAATTTTCAAGACCCGTACACTATCAAAACTTTGTGTATTGCCTATGTGAGGTCAATACTGGAATACTGTAGCATTGTGTGGTCTCCTCGTCCTGGCGTACATGAAGAAAGAATAGAATCAGTACAAAAGCAATTTCTATTATATGCTCTTCGTAAGCTAGGTTGGACCGCACATCGTCTTCCGTCATATGAAGCACGCTGCATGTTGATTGACATTCATACATTAAAAGAACGGCGAGAGTACGCGATGGCTTCATTTGTAAACGATATCGTTTCGCAGAACGTTGACTCAGCAGTACTACTTTCTAAATTGAACTTTTATGCACCCATTCGACAACTTCGACACCGTAGTTTATTTGCTCTTAACCATCACCGTACGGAATACGCAAAAAATGGACCCATAAATAGTATGATGAATTCTTATAATCAACACTGCGAAGCCATTGACTTTACGATGTCCCGGTATAAACTGAAACAGTATTTCAAGTCCTTGAGGCTGAGGACACAAAATTAATTTGTTTTATGTTCGTGTATAGTTTAGAAATTATTGTAACCAGTCTACATATATGATTAACGAAATAAATAAATATGTTCAACTTCCAAATATCGCAGTTATGCTGATTCAAAACAATGTAGTTTAACAATAACTAGAGAAACTTGAAGTTACTTTTTCACAAATATATCTAGTTTAAGGGAGAAACGAACGCCGACCATAAATTTACATTATATTCAGATGTTAAGATTTCAGGTTCATAACATTCACAAAATTAATCAATACAGCTCCACTCAGCAACAGCCCACAGTAAATCTACCATCTGATGGTTGCACCATGAATGACATAATTTCTTTGTTGTAATAACGTGCTTTATATCGATATACCGTTTCCGCTGATGAATAAAGCGAAACGAACGCACCACAGTGAAAATACTTTCACCCTTCGTGGGAAATTGTACAAGCATCCAACGAAATCTTTCTCCTGGAGCCACGGCACTCCCGCAACCGTCTACAGCTGCTGAGTTGATGAATGAACTGCCGTGGCTGCAGTAACGACACAGAAAAAAAGGGGAAATCCCCGCGTCACCAAAAGGATGCCAGTTTCTGTTCGCTCCGTTTCACGCTTACGATTCTAAGACTAGCGGTTGCGTTTGTGCGCCTCCTTATCATACCGTACCTCTTAGATACGAGTGCGGTATGAAAAATGGACTGCCTTTTGGCGGAAAATAACACCCGGGAATCGGAACACTTGTAGTAAGTATTTGTTCCCTTATGCCTTGAAGCTATTCAAACGGGTTTAGCGAATTGTTCGAAACTTTGAAGGTTCTGAAAGTTTTCTTTTTCCAAACGATTGTTCAATTACATGAAAAATCTGGAAACCGTCAAACTAAATTGAGTGCTCTTCTCGACAATACTGCAAGCTTCTAGTAGACGAAGATGAAGACGACGATAGGAAAATGGTTTAGCTTTGGGGTATGACGCGATCCAGAAAAGTAACAGAACGCGCTTCCTTCGCATTAGACAACATCAGAGCAGAGGCTGTGACTGAAACAACTTGGTTTGAAAGATCGCACCATTTGGCTTGTGTAGTGTGATCACTTGGCCGATAGATCGGGAAACGATGGCAGACCAAGTGACAAAGACGCGTTACCGGTTCGGATGGATGCCATACTGTTGACCTTAAAAACAGAGACGCGATCATCTCTCTATTCCAAGCTGATGGAAAACTTCATTCAAAATATTTAGTGATTGTGCGCGCTCCGCTAGAGAGCACTGCGCGGAAAGTGGAAACCATTTACAGGATGTTTCTTCTCAATCTATTTTCAGGTACGTCGTCACTGTGCCGAAGCAAGGCAAGCTTCTCCATTCGGGTAGCCTGGGCAGAGGGACGCTAGGCGTCGACTTGTTCTGCCGCCGCGCTGCGCACCGTCACGCGGTGGAAAGAAAGGTGAGAGCAAACATTCGTCCAGCACAGGCAGGAATTACTTTCGAGTACCATTTAGAAGTCCCACCGGGGGGTGAATTGATGCGAAACAGTGGGAATAGTGTTGAGTTGTTGTGGGTAACATGTCACATCTGGGCCGACTCGGTTCGTAGTAGGTAGTAGGTTTGCCACTGCTGGCGAACCAATTAGTGGCCCGGGGTAATGATGGATGCAAGCTGTTTGTTTTGCCGTTCGACATTCGACTTCGGAGCTCTTTTAAAGCTGGGGAAGCTTGAGATAAGCTGGAATGCAACTGTTTGCTCTTCATTTGTTTGACCTGGAAGTACGAGAGGGTAATGATGAATAACTCTTTCAGTTGGTTGACAACAGGTTAAGCAGATTATCCATGTCTTTAATAGTCGATATAGCTGACAGAAAAAACCATGGCGGATATCTTTTTTGAGACAAACTAATTCTGGTTTTAAATTAGTTTTTTTTTAATTATTTTGTCGTTATTCAATAGGGTAAAAAAATTGTAAGTAACGGTGAGGCTCCCTGTCATCCTCCTACTTGACACTTCTTTCACGCTAAAAGCAAAGCAAAGCCTTGGTGCTACATTCCGATTCGGAACTTGACCTTCTGTTTACTATACACAGACTTCGCAGCCAACCGTTAAGCGTACAGGACAATTGCGGGGCTAGCGCTACGATCCTACTGACACTAACAGTCTCTCCCGAGTCAAGACTCGAACCTTCGACGACTGACTTGTTAGGCCAGCATCGTACCTCGAGACCAGCTGGGGAGGCGTGATAACTTTCACGCTAAATTCCAGTAAAAAGTCACACACAGTTGAATGAATATCTATCCAGGCAGTCAGAATTGCCGATATTTGGCAGGGTACCTAACTCTTTAAGGAGCTCGATAAAAAAGGCCAGAAGAATCTATATATAACCGTGTAGAAGAAAGGGTAAAAGTATGCAAATCCATGCTGACAAAATAATTACCATGGTGACAAAGTAACTTTCTTTCCATAACAGTCGTTAGAGATGCAGAAGTGAACTCGGCCTCTGGAATTTCCAAAATTTTTACTAGTTGCTTTTTGTTTTGGTTGTGCTCTGTTTCCGTGTATTCTTTTACTATTCAACAACAATATTGGATATTGGCTGAGTTGTACCTAGTCGTTTCTCCGAAACTTTTTTTCTTGGATAATAATAAAACCATGGAAAAATATTTTCAATTTTATCCTTAAGATATCATGGCACACTGTTAAAACAAGCGTTTTTACTCCCGCCTCTGTGAGGAAGGAGGAGAATTTACGGCTATAAGCATAGCAGAATCATGCAGCAAAATTGAACTTTGACAGTTCAAAAAAAAAAAAAAAAAAACAACAACCTATTACACAATTTTAAAAATTATGCACAAACATGTCCTTCATCCGAAGTGTGAAACGAACGGGTAGCAAGCAGGAAATATGTTTACACGCACCAATATCCTAAACAAACATATTATCCCGAGTGACACACACACGCGCGTTCGTCTGTCTTATCGCTTCACCCGGATCGTTGAGTGCGAAAAGTACCACCATTCCCGAAAACATCCCGCCTTCCCCTCGCTGTGGCAATTGCCCGGTGAATGTAAACCGACAGTCGATTAATCTTGCGTTTCACCCCCCAGCAGTGTAATCCCGCCGCTACTGGCGAAACACAATCCAGAAGTCCCGGCAACCACCGCCGCACCAATCTACTGCCTCGTTGCTCTACGTACGTTAACAGAGTACACGCCACTCGCACCCGCACCCAAGTTAAAAGTTTCATTTCCAATTCCATCGATTCTCACCCGGCCCAAAATCTGGATCCTATCCCGGATCTGGGATGCTCCAGCAAACAACAAAAAGTTTACCAAACATTTTAATTGAGTTCAACAGTTGAAAAACTCCAGAGACTGGCCGCGATCAACGGAATCGTAACCCTTGCAAAGTGGTTGTGGGAGGGAGGTAGCGGGCGGTAATGCCGCCCCCTGGAACGACTGACTGCACTCTTGAAGAATGATGAAGTGCGTTGCCAGCGATAGGCCCTAGTCTTCGCAACGCAAAAGTTTGTTACCTCGTTAGCAAATCGCTCTTTCCATTACTTTTAACCGTAGGGAGTTTGGTTAGGTGGAAAGAATAACACCGCCGAACAAAAGTCGACGGCAACGCGCTCCCGACCATTCGTCCGTCCGTCCGTCTGTTCTTCTCTCTGTACCCGAACCGTTTAGGGATTGCCAATATTTACTTTTTTTGCGGCTGCCACAGTGAAAAAATATGACTGTACAGCAATAGTATCACTTGGGTAAACAACAATCGGGTCAGTCTTGGCAGCGAGGATGGGTGGTGCGATGCTGATAACTGCATGAAGTGGCGGAACGAGCGGCGGGAGTACAGAACATGGGAATCCAGAAGCAGTCAATTTAAAAACAATTAAATGTGTATAGCTTCGAGCGGCGATTGAGGGCGGTTTCCTTTTCCTATATCTGGCATTTTTTCGTCAGTTGCTCTGGTTTCTGTCCATTGATAGAAACGCGCTCAAGAGGGGCACACTCCAGCCGGTCCTTGCTCTCTTTCCCTTGCTCGAATACATACAAATCGCTGGTGTTTTGCCTTCGTATGGTCTACGGGTATGTGTTTTCGCGCATTCCGAGGATCACACGCACTTATAGTGGCTGCCAACGTTCCTACTTATGAACGAATTGAACGGAGATCTGTCTTTTTTCAGCCTCTAGCTACTCGCAATCCGGTGCCGGCCGTCCGGTCAAGTACTGATTTGTTCGGAATGTAGAATAGATTGATTTCTACGTGTGCTCTGGAATTCGTTAAAATTGCTTCCGTTATTGCGATGCAAGAGAAATGCTAATTGTATTGCTATTTGTGTAATGCTTATTTAAAGTGAATACATTGCGAAAAAGTCAGATTTTGTCTATCTTTTTCGGAGTATTTTTGAGCAAATTGACTATTGAGAAAACACACAATTTTTTGCTTTTTTTTTTTCTACACTGATTTTTAATGTACCTGTTTTCAAATAAAAATTTATAACTCTTCACTGGCATGTCGGGTGGAAAGGCATGTTTTTGCGGAGCGTGAAGACATTTCACAATTTGCAATAAATTTATTGTAAGAACCTCCCCCCGAAACAAAACTGCCCCGGTCAACCCAACACTAAAATCCGATCCTAATTGTAGCGTGAAGAAATTTTATCTTGAGTTTCTTTCACATCAAAACCTTGGGTCATCCAGAATGCCTGGATGAGTAGACACAGATCTCCCAGAGACCGCCACTAGCCTTTTTAGATTTTACTAAAGTCATTTTTACCCTATTTTTTAAAGAACTCGATGAAGTTTCGGATAGTTTTAAGCAGTGCTTATATTTATGTATACAAAAATACATAAACAACACAAACGTGATCTCCTCCTCGATCTTCATGGACTTTTGCCTAAACACATGTTTGAAAATAGCCTCTCTATTTTCCTATGAGTCAACGTAATGGAAACATTATTTCATCGATTCACCTATTGGACAGCAACAAAACCTCTGTCCCTTTTTATTACCTTTGTTATACTATTACCTTTGTTATACTATTACCTTTGTTATACTAAACAAAGGTTATAAAATCGGTCGAAAAACGCAAAATAGATCCATGATCCGGAGGGCCGAATCGTATATACCATTCGACTCAGCTCGACGAACTGAGCAATGTCTGTTCGTGTGTATGTGTGTGTGTATGTGGGTGTGAATGTATGTTGTCTGTATGTATGTGCCGCAAAATACTAACGCACCTTTCTTACAGAACACAATATCCGATTTTAATGATCTTATACGCAAACGAAAGCTACTGTGCTCCCCCAGAATGCTACCGAGTGGATTTTTGATTAGTGGCTTAGATTTTAAAATATTGATCAAAGAGTATTTTTATATTAGACATTTAACTTTATGGGTAAAATTAATGGCACGGAGGGCCATGTGTTGTATACCAATCGACTCAGATCGACGAACTGAACAATTTCTGTTTGTATGTGAATGTGTGCCTGTATGTATAGATGTGTAAATATGTTGTTTATATGTGTAGTATATCAAAATCGAACAAAAAAAAAATAACAAAAAAAACACCCTTTTTACAGTACGCATATTCCGATTTTGATGTTCGCATGCTCAAATGAAAGCCCCGGAGCTCTTTGAAAATCATACTGAGTGCGATTTTTTATTGGTTGCTTGAACTGTAGAGTTTTGACCAAAGTACATTTTAGACATGGGATATTTTACTTTCTGGATAATTTATCTCTCTCTCCATGCTTTTCCTTCTTCTCTATCCCTCTTTTTTCGTATCGCTATTTGTTTCTCAAAGGAAAGCAACAATCATCGACAACTTTGCATAATTTTTACACTTTCCGTAGTGCGTCTTAACTGGTGTAAATAAATTAATTTTAGAGCCAATTGCAATGCTTACTCAGCTTCTTTTCTTGCTTGCGAAGCTTCCGTCCACACTTTCTTTAAAATATATAATCAATTGTACGTTGAACCTAAATTTGCGAAAAATAAGAAGCTTTTACAGCTTTCGGGGAGCTTTGAAGCAAAACCGGATCCCACAGTGTGCAAATGTAACACAATTAGCGATACAGATATTGCAGATGCAGAAAACATAAAAAAATGGGATGTTTTACTTTCTGGATAATTTCTCTCTCTCACTGCTCTTCCTTCTTCTCTATCCCTCTTTTTTCGTATCGCTATTTATTTCTCAAAGGAAATCAACAATAATAAACAACTTTTCATAATCTTTACACTCTTCGTAGTGCGTCTTAACTGGTGTAAATAAATTACCCTTTAGCTTTTTCTTGTAAATTTGAACCAGATTTTATAGAAAACTGCAATGCTTACTTAGCTCCTTTTATTCCGAAGCTTCCGTCCTCACTTCTTATAAAATATATACTAAATTGTACGTTGAACCTAAATTTGCAAAGAGTAAGAAACATTTACAGCTTTCGGGAGCCAAGCATTGTAGCAAAATCTGATCCCACAGTGTGCACATGTAACACAATTAGCGATGCAGATATTTTGAAAAGCTTCACCAAAGATGTATAGATCTATTTACGTACGAATGTGTTAGTGCCACCCGTTGAGAAAAATACAAATAAATCGCTGTTTTGTTTGCAATGCTACGTTTTGAACTGCTGGAAAATTTTTCAGTTGAATACTTATTTTATGTTTTAAATTTGTGACCAGGAATCTAAAGTAGCTGGTGAACGTAATCGGCAAGATTAGGAAAAAGTGTTGAATCAACCCTACATGGTTATACACGTTTACTAGTGTGCGCAGGTGAAAAGTAACTTTTCTCTTTGAATGATACAATATGCTCATGTAAGATTATAATATTTCTTTCTAATTTAAGACTAAGTGCAAACTCTATCCATGTTATTCCACTTCTCGTTATCGCAGCAAGATTTAAAAAGTCTTTATTTCGGATTTTTTCACACAGCATAGGCCTTCGAAAACAATAATGTTCTCGTCTACACTCTGAAAATCCAAAATTCTCAAAGATCGTGGAGAACCTTCATTTTCAGATAATGCATTTGAGATAGAATTAAATTGACAACTTTCATCAATAGCTATATTTTTTCCCTGTATAATTCTAAACTATATTTCGAGAGCAGGTTTGTAGAAGTTTGCTTCGATTCGTAAAAAAAACTTGATGCTGATTCATAAATCTAGGTCCAGCGATTTCTGAAAACAAAGCGAATAAGTTGAACCGCATTAAACTAACATACATGTTTGCTGTTCTAGTGTGAAATCAGCATCATTGTTATCTATTACTGTTTACCAACGTTCGATTATCTAGAAAAAAAAAGTTCAATTACTTCTAGCCAGCATTTAAAAATTGGTTTGTGATCGAAAAAATAAGACTCATGTACTCCAGTGATAACATTCATATTATTTGCAAAAAACACGTCGAGCTTTAACTCAATGATCGTCTTTGGTTAACTCTCTGAAAACTATCTTTTAAATTCATTTCATTCATTATTGAAATTGGACTTATGATGGTATACGATTTGTCTGGCCAAATATGTATAAAGTAATAGTTAGTATAACAAAAGTTTCTGCACCACTATGTGTATTATTTCAGTTTTTTTTCCTTTGATATGTTGGCATTATACTTTAGATAATGGATATGTTTTCGAAATCGTAGAATCAGTCCAGAAACGCTGTCTATTTTGGCATTCAAAATACGTAAAAAAAAATTTCGGCCATTTATTATTTCAATGAAACTTTGAACACGTATTTGATTGACCAAAGAGAATATTTTCCGCGAATGGGTTAGTTTTTCAGACTCAAGAGTAACTTTCTAAAAGAACGTAAGCCTAAATTTTCTTCTAAGCATTGTAGCTCAAAACTCCTTTGAACTGTGGGGAACTAAAAATGCTGTACGAAAAATATAAACCGCGAAGAAAATTTTCTACCGTGGTAAATTATAAACAAATACTTAAGACAAAGGAAAAAAAACAATATTTTACAATTTTTATGCTGAAGGAAAGCTGCTTGAAACTGTCGGAAGACTACTCATAACTTCAAAGTTTGTGCTTTTTTGACGGTATGTCATGATATTGAGTGACGCTCTCGAGTAAATCTGTTTCCAATTTTTATTGAATTTGAGTGAGTTTTCAAGCTCTTATTGCCATTTGAAATTTGTGTTTGTGTTTGAAGTTTGTGCTTTTTTGACGGTATGTCATGATATTTAGTGACGCTCTCGAGTAAATCTGTTTCCAATTTTTATTGAATTTGAGTGAGTTTTCAAGCTCTTATTGCCATTTGAAATTTAGGTCAATAGTCATTTTAAACAGACATATCTTCAAAAATATTTCATCGAATTTTATGAAATTTTCACAGCAGATGCATTCTTAGTTGAAGTTTATGAAGGAATTCATCTCATATATTTCTGCTAATTCAAGCTGGTTTTTGGAAATTAAAGGTGAACGTTTTAAAGAATAAAGTATTCTTAGTGTAGTGAGTGATTTTGTTTAGTGATTAAAATAAAAAGTGGTTCGCTAGTGATGAAAGAAACTTTGGTTGGCTGCTGAACGAGTCCCGTTGTAGCCGTATAGAAAGAAACGCGGATTTAGTTTTCTGAGGTAGATTATTGAATTAATTAAGTTTTCGATTACAGATGCCCGACTATAATATCAAATTTAGATGCTTTTAAGTGATTTTTTGAGGATTCTACTCTATGAGAAATCTAAATTGAACTAAGAAGAATCCATTCGATGGATTAGTAGATTGGTTTAGTTAGAAATTATGCGTTTTTTCCTGCTTTCAATTGTGTTTTCATGTTGCTTGAGATGAATATATGGGCGGAAATGAATAATGGAGCAGTTCCTTTATAAGGCAACTTTATTCTTATTTTCGTTACTTTATATCGAGTTACGTTAAATCGAAGCAAAAACCTATTTTCCATTACGAATCAGTATTTTTAAACCTTTCTTATACCCATTTAGAGAAAATTTGAGTAAGCAAAAAAAATATTTTTAATTGATGCAAGGTTGTTACTGAAGGAATTAATTGGTTTCAAAACATACTACACACATTTTTTGAAGCAATTTAATCTCCAAAAACTCTTGCTGTATCATTTATTTTCAATTTCAATGCATCTTAAAAAGTTACGTTATATCGAAGTTGCCTTAAATCGAGGTTGTCTTATATCGAGGGTTGACTATATTTAAAACAATTTGTTGAAAAATTATGTTCTGGCGTACTGAAAAATCTGAAAAAAATCATAAGCATTTTTGATTTTTTTTTTGATAGAATGATAGAATGATAAGAAAGTGATAGAATAAAAAAGTGAAGTGAAATAAAAGTGTAGTGTAAAAGTTATATTTTGCTCAAAAGATATGAGCTATAAGTCTACCTACACACTTAACTAAAAACAATACAAAATTTAATTAGAGGATAACCGTTTAGAACGCACTATCGGATTACCTATGCTATTACTTTTAGTCATTATGGTGCACTTTTTGGTATGAGAACTGAAGAAAGCTGGGTTTAGGGGTGCTCGAAAATGTGTTGCGGCACAAATTTTGAAAGCCCATATCTTTTGAACAAATAATAACACCAACGCGAAATTTTCAGGAAAGTTTCGGAATTTTGTCAAAAAAAAACTTATGTATTTTTATATTTTTCAGAACCATCTATTATCTTCAGAATACAAATATTTTGAAAAATGTTTGAATTAGAATTTTTATAAAAAAATAATCTACCATAAAAAAATATTTTTCATTTCTCCATCCTGAACCTTTTTTTAAAGTTTCGTATTAACGTCAAGTTTCTTAAAAATTAAAAAAATTCAACTCTTTTTTTTAAAATGAAATTTAATGTTTATTTTTAATTTTTTTTGGTCAAAAAAATTTTTTTTGTACAGTGTATATTTTTTTATGATGCATTTTTAATTCCCTACAACTCATTCTCAGACATTTTTTCTATACAACCAACGTTTTCTGGGCTACAATGCTTCGAATAAAACCTATGCCAAAAGGCATACGCCCTTTTAGAATGTAACTCATGGGTGTAAAAAATTTCTCCATCTGTGAAAAATGCTCAGTGTGCTAAGCCAAATACGTGTGCAAAGTTTCATTCAAATCAAAAATGGGCGATTAAATTTTCGCGTATTTCCAGGTCATTTGAATTGATTTTGCTCAATAACAATTTGAAAACTTATTCAAATTCAACAAAAATTAGAAACTCAACTTCCCGAGTGAAACTTTTGAATTTTTTAATACTTATTTGAAAAAATTAGGCATCGCGATTTTTACTGATCTGTTTCACGAATCCTGACTCATGGCCTGATTAACAAAGATTCTCTAATTCACTTGGTTACTGACTGCCGCTCTCTAATCCCTAGGACACCTTGTACTCCCCGCCAGAACTCGCATCACCTGGTCTACCCATCTTACCCGCTGCGCTATTGGTCGTCTTCTTCCTACCGGATTCAAGGCAAACACCATATTCGCAGGGAATTCAATGGACCCGACAGTCCACTCGAAAACGGACATAGCACTGCATCCCATCCACCGTAGCCTTTATCAGTCTAATCAGTTTTCCCGGAAAGCCGTTTTGGGGGTTCTGTATTCACGGTATTTCTGGGGGATCTGCCGTATGGTCCGTCGTAGACCGTCCTTTCACGAAGCCGGCCTGATGACCTCTCACATATCTATTGGCTAGTGGTGAGAGTCGGCGGAAAATGAGTTGGGAAAGCACTTTGTAGGCGGCATTCAGGATGGTGATCGCATGATAGTTCCCACAGTTCAATTTGTCACCTTTCTTACAGATAAGGCAGATAACCCCATCCTTCCACTTCTCCGGTAGCTGTTCTGTATCCTTGCAATCAGTCGGTGCGAACAGATGACCAGCTCATCTGATCGGTCCCATTTTTATAAGCTCCGATTCAAGGCCACCCTTTCTACCCGTTTTATTGTTTTTCAGCTTCTTGATGGAATCTCTAACTTCGCCAATCGTTGGGCCTGGTACGTATTCTACGTTTGTCGCACCAACGGGATCGCTTACTCCGCCGCCATGGTCCTCTGCCTGGGCGCCATTCGGGTGCTCGTCAAAGTGCTGCCTTCAACTTTCGGTCACCTCACGATCGCCCGTCAGAATACTATCATCTTTACCCCGGATATTTGGGCTCGCGGCACAAATCCTCTGCGGGATGCGTTGAGATTCTGGTAGAACCTTCGCGTATCCGGAGAACGATGCAGCGATCCAGCTCTACATACTCCTCCTTTTCCAGGCGGTGCTTTTTCTTCCGGTAGATTTGGGTTCGCTGCATCTTCTTCTATCTGCGAGTGGCACTGCGCATCTTAGCCGCCCGCACTGCGTTCTCCTCATCCTTCACCTTTGTACATTCGTCGTCGAACCACGTGTTTCGTTGGGTTCGTCTCACATGCCTAATGACGTTCTCCGCTACGCTGTTGATGGCTGTTTTGAAGGTGTTGCAACAGTCCTCGAGAGGAGCTTTCTCAAGCTGGTCTGCTTCAGGCAGTGCAGCTTCGAGCGAATGCGCGTAGTTTTCGACAATGTTAGGCTGCTTCAGTCGCGCGAGATCTAACCAGGGCGGGCGTCTGTACCGAATGTTGTTAACAACGGAGAGTTTTGGGCGCATCCTAAAGTTTTGGGCGTTGAAATCCCCGATAGATGGCATCACCATTCCGGAACGTACGTACCATTGAGCCATTTCAGCAGACCTCCTGCAATGCTACGACGTCGAACCTGCGGGATTTCAATACTTCAGAAAGCACTCGTGTGCTCCATTGGAAATTGAGAGATCGGCAGGAACACGTCCCTAATTTGCAATCGTTAATTCGTTTTCGTCGCGTGGGTCTATGCCGATTGTTCCAGTCCGAATTTCTTTGTTTCTTGTTCATTACTTGTAAGTGTTTCAGAGCGGTGGAATGTAAGGCCTGCCCACCAACCCTCTGTTTCGCCGAAGGACCATCGTGCACAACACTGTTTAGAGTCATGCGTTGGCACGAGGACGGTAATCGGCCGCTATTAACCTGGAGTACAGACGCCGTTTTGAGCCGTTTATAACATGGAGGACAGTCCTCCTACTCTGGAAGATTGAAAATTAATGAATTTTCTTGATTTGTTTCTCAGATGTTTAGAGTAAGGAGAAGTGTTCGGGTATTTTGACTATTGATTAAGGTATATTTGAAGATGTATTGATATAGTAAGTATTACACGGTTAGCAGCGTTTTTCTCGAAACCATGTTTTTTCTCAGTATCTGCTGAACCGACTTGGCTGAAATTTTGTTCTAGCATGTAAAATTATCTAACTTGTTACATAGCCGTTTTTTAATATCTGAATTTTACAATTTTTCTTCAAGATTTATTCAAAAAATTAGGTGAGCATTGAGCTTACCTTACCATCACTTTTTGAAATCGAGCTTCGAATAGTTCAACGGCTGACGCGCCATCAAATCAAATCAACGCAACATGATAAGGCTGTGGTATCCCTTTCCGACCGAGCCCACACAATTGTGTAGGTAAAAAATTACTGATAACAAAACCTAAATCGAAGCAAGTCCTATATAAAAACACTTGCTTGCTCCTTTTTTTTATTTTTCGTAGCAGCTGCGATGTTGACACTAGCGGTGTGAAAAATAAAACAACGAATAGGACGTTCAAAAAGCGTGAGAGAAGGTTTTGTTTAAGTCACCTTAAATAGGCCCGGTCGGAAAGGGGTATGCGTAGATTGTCTTCGGCAAAGTTGTAGACAGTATTTTTTTCTTTTCTCAAAAAATATACACTGTAAGAGGATAAAATAGAAAAAAAATCGAAAATATTAATATAAATTATATATCTGAAAAACACACTACTTTAAAATCTGAATCTGAATCTGGTAACCATATCTTCCGAATAACATATTTTTGAAAGGAAACTTTTAACTATCCGTCATTTATGTAACCTATAAATTTGGTCGTAAAAGCCAATTCTACATTTTCTACGCATTAATGGAGAATAATAATCGTCTCATCCTGTCTTCAACTGCAAAGACTTCGAATTTTTTACCCCATAAGTACTCGGCAGAGTACCCTTGTACCCATCAAAATGAAATTTTTGACCGATTTTCGATCTTGGCCTGTCAAAAGATTGGAAAATTGTGCCGTGTCAAATAAATGTTGTGTGAACAAAAAAAAAAAGATTGGTAAATCTGTCTACTTTTAGAATCCGGGACTGACATGAACCTATGACCACATCTGGTTCCTGTGAATCCGGCTCTTTGGGAGCATGTTCCAGTGAGACAAATTAGTAAAATTGTCAATTAAACCGAACAACATTGGTATCAAAACTCATGAAATCACTCCAGGAGTTGATTTTCATTCATTTTGAGTCCATCTGCTAAGTTGTCCGAAATTGCCCGGAGCAGATTCCCGATCTTTAACATGGTCCCGAAGATCCGGATTTACGGGAACTTTAAAGGGACCAAGAGCTTTTTAGGTTTCGTATACTAAAAGCACAGTGCAGCAAAAATTGACTTTTTTTCTGCCTTGGCTTCTATATATAATTTTTTTGTGTATTTTTATGCAAAACTAAATTTCCCCGAGTTTGAACATATTTCAACTTAAGGGGCAACAATGGCGCCATTTTGAATTTTTGAGAAACCGGTCAATTTTGTGGTTTTTTCGACGCCATTTTGTTTTGAGGCCAAATATCAAAATTCGTTTTAGTATATTTCACAAAGCAAATAATATCGAAATTTCTGAGTATCAATGGTAATTCGCTAGTATCTTAAAGTGGTAGTCAAATTATATCTTGTTTTGAGTAAAAAAGTCTCAGAAATCGAATGGTAGGTGTCTGATCAACGTAAAAAGTCAGCAGATAAACCTATTTTAGTATTGTGGGGGAATTGGGGCAAAATCGACATTTTGCTGACATTTTACGTTGATCAGACACCTACCATTCGATTTCTGAGACTTTTTTACTCAAAACAAGATATAATTTGACTACCACTTTAAGATATTAGCGAATCACCATTAATGCTCAGAAATAATCGAAATTATTTTGCTTTGCGAAATATACTAAAACTATGCCAAACCCGGTTTCGTAGAGTCACCGTTTTGAGCTCAGTTTTTGTCCGATTCAAGATCTGTTTTTCCCAAAAGATGGGTAAAAAGATGCTAAGATGTGGACAAACTCTTAGAATTTTGATATTTGGCCTCAAAACAAAATGGCGTCCAAAAAACCACAAAAACTACCGGTCTCTCAAAAATTCAAAATGGCGCCATTGTTGCTCCTTAATTTAAAATATGTTCAAACTCCGGGAAATTTTTTTTCGCATCAAACTTCATCAAAAAATCATACATAGAAGCCAAGGCAAAAAAATTGTTGCACTGTGAAGTAGCCAAATTTTTCAATCTTCGGATCTAGATCGAAAATCGGTCAAGAATTGAAGAAGTAAGAAGCAATTCATTTTTATGGGTACTTACGAGTACTTAGGTGTGTGAAAATTGTCAAGTACATAACGGTTAAGTTCGGCAAATGTTAACTACAGCTAAGTTTTTTAATGATATTCCCCATAAATATTTATTTATTTTCATCAACCAAACAAAAATACAAAAAATAATCAATGTTGTGTGCTTAGCTCCAGGGACATAAAATTCTATTTCATTTTCTAGCGGAACATTGTAAAGTCAGTGATATTCTTAATAAATGAAGCCATTGCATACCCTCACCGTTCTCCTAATGTTTAAATGTCACTCAACATGCAGCGAGATTCATATGATGGAAGATATTTTGAGGCCTAACCTAGCTTACGAGGAGCATATAAAAGAAACTGCTTTTGTACTCTATTCATGTATTCAAAACTTGCAGATTTTTGAGGATGCAGAAAAAGCCGTTTACATATAAAATAAAATAAAGTTGTAACTTGTCTGGGATTTGATTTCTTTCCATTGATTTTCAGTACTTGTAGGCCAATTCAAGCAGATTTGTGGATGTTGAGAAGTCGCGTTGTTTGTCTGATATTTAATTATTGATTTGAAGGTTTATCTTTTCGTAATCCGTCGAGGTACGATGCTGGTCTAATAAACCAGTCGCGTATGTTCGAATCCCCCGCAACTGTCCTTTATACCAAAACAGTTCGATGCGAGAGATAATATCGATTCCACAATAATTATGCTTGTCGAATTTTTGCGTGAATTCGAAAATAGGCGTAATAAATAGGCAACAAAATTAACTTTGCCATTTTCTCGAAAGGACTTCAATTCCCAGTGTTCCATCGCACGATTCTTCATTAAAATTGAAAATTCAAATATTTCCTTAGCGAGAACTCACATTAAAATGGTTAGGTAAATTTTTGGGATGTGCTAGACTTTTAAAACCGACATAACAAAAGCAAAAAAAAATCTCATCAAAATAATGTTATTGTATAAATCGAACAGGTTCTTGTTTCAACTTCCTACGCCCTTCCACTTTTTATTCTTACTTGTTTCAAATTAAACCTAAATGTACTTCCGAAACACCAATAAAAAGCCTTTTTCGTGCACCACTCGCCATATTTTAACGGCAAAATATAATCAGATCCGCTGGCAGCTTTACAAGCCAATACCGTCTGGTAAATCCTCAAACGGGAAACACATTCCACCTCAGTTCGCGAATGGCCAATCGAACACGCACCCGGAGCGGGCGGCATTCGCTGGCTCCGAGTTAATTGAAATTTTAAATTAAAACTTATCAATTCCAATAAATTGTACAGCCTGAGCGCCTAAGCAGACATAAATTGCAACTGTCTTGCTACGGCAGGCCAGAACCGTGAGCCCAGGCACCATAAGCTGCGGCAGCCGTGGAAAATTGGTTCTATTTGAATAAAAAAAAAAACAGAAACTACCGACGACGGTGGCATCGGTCTGCATCCGGTGTGTTTTTCCCGATAGGCTTCGGCTGGAAAATAGCGGAATTCTCCAGCGGGGGATGCCAAGCCGCGGTTGGTTACGGGCGGCGAACGGGGCTTAAATAAATAAAAACTCAAACTAATGTCGAACAGTTGCTGCCAACCAGCCGCTAGCATTTCAACTGTGCCTGGAAACGGAAAACACTGCCAGACATTTGCGACTTATACTGCCGCTGGCATTACCACCGGTGGAAACGGAGGGCAGAGCCCACTCCGAGGACTGGTACAAAACAGTGGAAAAATTTGCAGTGTTTAACGGAATAGAAGTATTAGCGATTTCGACTGAAGCAATACTAAGCTATGTCTTGAAAAAAGTATTTATACTTACAAGGTTTGATTACAAACACCGTAACCAAACCAAATCCGACACTGTTGTTGAACCGTAGGAAAATGCCACTTTTTCCCAAAACCGTCCTTCACAAAAGCTTGTTTGGAGCGCACACCAACTGTTCCAGCTTTCGCCCGGTTTTGCGAGGACTTAACGTTAGCTGCCTGGCTATATACCCACACACACACTTGTATTGGTTTTAAAATTTTCCGAATTTGGTCCTCGTCTATATCCGTGTGCTGTTTTTTTTTATTTCATTCTATTCTCAAGAAAAACAGACGATTGAAAACACGTGCCCCCTCGGGCTGTCGCATAAGGGAAAACTTCCGTTTTCCTAGCTTAGAATCGCGTGGAGATGCCAGCGTGCGAAAATTTTTCGTTTTCCTTTTGAAGCAAACGCTTCCCTCACAGCTGTCGGCATAAATTAAGTCGAATTCGAGCGGTGTAATTTTCGTCCTTGAGATTAACGATATTTTTCACAATCACTAATGCAGGGGGGCTGCGACTGACCTCGCGAAAAACCGATCAATCGGTCACGAGCGGGAGTCGTCTAACAAAGAAAATAGCAAAAACGTCGGTCGGCCACTCAAAAACACCTGTTCAAAGTCGAAATTCTTCAATTGGGTCTTCGCCAGCAGAAAAGGGAAGCACACACGCAAGCCAGCCAACCTTTGCCAGCTGAAACTATATGTTGGCATCTGCTTGAGAAAGTGCAATGCAATGTGTGTTGTACCTAGCCTACATCTTGGAACTGACGGGGAACGGAAGATGTGCTTCGCACTTGCTGCCTAGCGTCTACACGGTCCATGCATGCGCGGAGGGTACACTTAAGGAAACAGTCTACAGCCGACCCACAGAGAGCGGTGTTGGATCAGTTGGGGTACACAACAATTGTGCTAGCAAAGGCAGAAATAATTGTGGCTATTAGTTTGCGCTTGTGAGTCACACATTTCGAACATTTCCTCCAGCCAGTGACGAAACCTGTACCTAACCGTCTCGTTTGTGGTAAGGAAACGATAACGAGACGATCGTTAGACCAAAGTTACACTAACTGCTGGGAGTGACTCGATGACGGATGGCAGCGGTTTGGGATTATGAATAAGTTAGAACCATAATTTCATAATCGATGCTGTATATCGGATATTGGATTACGAGTTGCACACAGTAAATCTTACATGCAGATTTACGCATTTGGTATAGCTATCGTTAACATAGGCTGTCCACATCATAACTAGTTAAAGCTCGTATTGTAATAAATGATTAGGGGTATTTATGTAGCGCTTGTATACAAATGCCCAGCCGTAAACTGTACATCTTCCAATTGCATCTTGAGTTTTATGAATTTTTTTCATAGACAACCATTTTCTGCTTCCCTTTTAAAACCAGTTTATAAAGTTTTTTACCAACAATTTGTATAGCATATACCTATACAAGCCCTATTACCACGCTTACTCTTGGTCTGTTTTTATTTCATGTTCATTACATATGAATCTCGTGTACTTAATGATACATGATTACTAATTTTTTATCATCTTTTTCATTTCATTTATAAAATCAAAATTTCTATTTGCTATAATATATATATATATATATATATATATATATATATATATATATATATATATATATATATATATATATATATATATATGTATATATATATATATATATATATATATATATATATATATATATATATACATATATACATATATACATATATACATATATATATATATATATATATATATATATATATATATATATATATATATATATATATATATATATATATATATATATTATCTAAAAGTTTTGAAGGCTTATCACTGTATCATACTTTAGAAGAAAAGCAGTTCAGTTAATAAGTTTTTCAAGTGCGTACATTTTGAATAAACTGATTTAAAAGTTCATACGAAAACGACCGATTTGTTCTTCATTTAGCCTGAACATTCTAATCATATACAGGGTGAGGAACAATCATCCGTGTTTTTTGTTTCAGTGTATAGCTAAGATTTGAGAGATGTTGAAATGAGCTTACCTATGCAATTATTACGCTTCGTTATATGTGAACAAAACCACGAAATCTCCTTTGAAACAGTGTGCATTAAGTGTCATAATGAAGTCAAGTCCATTACGCAGTGCGGTGATCAAGTTGTATAAACAAGGAAAGCGTCCAGTAAATATCGGTAGTATGTTAAAAATACCCATACAAACCATTAGAGACGCTATAAAACGATATAATGAGCTGTGAAATTCAGAGGTCCGTTCAGGAAGAGGCAGAAAAAGAACCGCTAGGACCCCTGAGAACCGGATAATTATTCGTCACCGGATTAACCGTAATTCCAGAAGGTCAATTCGAAAAATGGTAAAATCATTAAAAATTGACCCGAAATCTGTACGAAATATTCTTTACAAGGATTTTGGATTACGTTCTTATTAATTTTCAAAAAATCATTACCCAAATGACAGGATGAAAGCAAATCGGTACCGAAAATCGAAGATTCTGTTGAAAGAATTTATCGATGGACGCCATCGCACAATTTTATTCACCAATGAGAAATTTTCACTGTGGAGCAATTTCATAACAACCAAAATGACCGTCAGCTTTTGCCTAAAGGCTCTTCTAAGCGTATGAACGTAGCGCGATCACATCATCCAGTTTCGGTGATGATTTGGGCGGGAATTACGGCTACCGGTAAATCCCCCTTATTATTCAATAAAAAGAGTGTTAAAATCAATCAATTTGTTTACCAAAAACTTTTAACCACAGTGGCACCTTGGGCACATGTTCATTTCGGTAGAAATAAATGGATAGAGCTGCATATCACCGCGGGTCGAAGTTTGGCGATCGTCGAGGGCGCACAACACAAGTGTGACCACTGACAGTACTCAACAGTCCCGGACCAGCAGAGGGTCGAACCAGGGACAGTCGACTCCTCGCAAAAGCCACTCCCAACACCCAAAAGCACTAACCCGTCCATCGGGACTGATACTGGTAAGGTCCCAATTATGGTAACTGGTGGCGTAGTAAATGGATATGTGCTGGATTTCGTAATGGTATCACGTCCTCAGGCTGGCACCTGCATCGAGCTCCCTTAGTAAAGTCGTGTGACAACGGATTAAAACGGCAAGGTGGTACCCGGTGCAGGGGTCTCCGTCCCATAAAACCTGGCAGGCCTTTCAGTACGTTCCGAGTCCATTGCCTGGTGGGAATCAGGCAGGAGTAAGATCAGATGGCTGTTCCTAACTTGCGCCGGTCGGTGGCGCCATAGTTGCCTATGATGCGCTATGACTGCTTTCCTTAGCCATGACTTCACTACTTAGGCATAGACCACCATGGGACCACTCAGGCGATTACTCCACCATGGACAACGATAGCGGCTGGGAGGGGGACCCAATTAACTGAAGATAAATCCTTCAAAAACAAAAGAGACGGGTGCTGAGGGATTATCAAATCCCTTCGCACGAGGTGGCATCCAGCGGTCTCCGCAGAGAAAGGCGGACACGGATGCGGTAAAGCCTGGAGGTGGAAAAACGGTGAATCCGTCCGTGTCCACACCAGACATCTCGGTAGACGGTCCCTTGCTAGTCAAGGCCGTCGAAAGATGCATGAACACACGGCCAAGAGTGGCGGCGTTGTCTGAACAACTCGACGCCATAATGGAGCTCTCGGCGAATAGGCGGAATATCGCTGGCGACCTGAAGCAGAGTCTCCTCCGGCTTCGGAGCACCATTGATAAAGCCAGAAAGGAGCACGAAAATCTCGTAGCTCGGGTGAAGGCGGTCTATAAAGCGGCCAGGACCAGGAGGGCGACTGCATCCAAAGAGGTGCAGACAGACGCCCCCTCGTTCGCGGCGGTTTGCTCTACGGGGCAGGGTGCTAAGCGAACGAGGCAGTCCCTGGGGGAAGCGGCTTTTGGGAACGGTATTGGGAAACGGTTGGTCGTGCTACTCCCACGGGAGACCACATCAACTGGTTTAAGGTCCACCGGGGAGCCAGCAGAGGTGGAGGCTAAGGGCTACCCTTGGACTACCGTAGAGGTTATGAAGCGTCGGGAAGGTGCGACACGCCAAGATGTCGGAGCGGCCAGATGACCAAAAAAGGTCAAAGGTGCGCGGAGAAAGGGAAATGCCCTCATACTAAAGACGGACGGGTCCAAGTACTCAGAAGTCTTGAAGAACATGAGGGGGGAAACCCAGTTCAAGGATCTGGGGGCGGATGTGCGGAGTATCCGCTGATCTCGCACTGGTGAGATGATACTTGAGCTCCGGAGGGACGCCAAGGACAAGGGGGCTACCTACAAAACAGTAGCGAAACGTGCGGGCACTCACCTCAGAGGTGACTCTCCAGCTTGAAAACCTGGGTGATATCACTGAGGGGAGCGACATTGCGAGGTGGAAATGGCTAAGGAGTCGATCCGCCTCCGCAAAGGTCCGGCGGGGACCCACCTTCCGATTACCGTCGGCGGACGCTAACCTGGCCCTGAAAGAAAGCAAGTTGAAGGTCAGCTGGTCTGCATGGCATCTGAGCATACTACAGCAACCGGACATTTGCTTCTGGTGCTTCGAGGGAGGACATAAGTCCTGGACCTGCAAGGGGCCCGATAGGAGCCAGTTGTGCAGGCGATGTGGAGGTGCAGGCCTTTATGGCCGAAGGACTGTGGAGAGTATCCCAAGTGTATGATATGTTTCGAGAAACGGGACGCCAAATACTTTATGGGAGGCCCCAGGTGCCCAGCCAGTAAGGCTGCGAAACCATGGGCGTAAGGGTGACTCAACTGAACCTGAACCATTGCTTCGCGGCCCAGCAGCTGCTACACGAAGCAGCCCCTGAGTCGTTGTCGGACATCGCCATCATATCGGACTCCTAACGCATCCCTTCCGGAAACGGCAACTGGGTTGCGGATAAGTCCAGTATGGCGGCCATATATACGACAAGCATGTTCCCGATCCAGGAGGTTGTCACAACCTCAAAAGAAGGGTACGTATTTGCCAAGGTGAACGGAGTGTTCTACTGCAGTTGCCATGCTTTGTTGATCTACCGAAAGGATCACCCGGATGGTCGACCTGTTATCCATGGAGCTAACGGACCTAACGCCCTTGGTGGTGGCAGGCGACTTTAACGCTTGGGCTTTAGTGGGGAAGTCGCTTCACGAACCAAAAAGGTCAGACCTTCTGGAGGCTTTGGCAAAACTCAACCTAGATCTGGCCAACGTTGGGAACAAAAGTGAAATGGTGCAAAGTTGATTATTGTCGTGACGTTTTCCTGTCCAGGACTGATCAACAACTGGAGGGTAGACGATGGCTACACTAATAATGACCACCAGCCGGTCTGCTATAGTGTAGACAACAACGAGAGGCGACAAGTGACGGGTAGAGCCAACACTCCGACCGTCCGTGGAAGACATCGCACTTCGATGCCGAAGTATTCGAAGAGGCAATGAGAAAAGAGCGTGAGGGTGGCAGTTGGCTCCGCCCGACTGCTGACCAACTAGTTGTCTAGGACTCGCCAACCTAGGAATGGGAAGCCACCTGAACCTCCGTGCGAGACGGCCCCCGGGCTGTTTAGGGCAGTCATGCAGAGGTGCCTGGATGACTGTCTCTTTCCGGACCGGTGGAAGCGGCAGAGACTGGTCTTATTGCCGAAGGCTGGGAAACCGCTAGGGGACCCATCGGCATATAGACCAATCTGCCCGCTGGCCTCCGCGGGCAATGTGCTTGAGAGGATTATCCTCAACAGACTGGTGAGGTACACGGAGGGTGTACACGGTCGGTCGCAGAAGGATCTACGAGTCGTCGGAGTTTTCGAACGACGAGTACTAAGGACGATCTTTGTCGGCGAGCAGAACATGGAATATGAAGGTGGAGGATGAACCATGAGCTCACGTGGTGGCCTAAGCTGGACGGATACGCTGGGCAGGGCATGTTGCAAGAACGCTGGACAACTACCCTACAAGAAGGTGTTTGCCTCGAATCCGGTAGGAAGAAGACGGTCAGGGGAGTAGCGGGCAAGATGGGTAGACCAAGTGGAGTGAGATCTGGTTGAGAGTACACGGTGTCCTAGGGACTGGAGGGCGGCAGCCAATAACCGAGTGAATTGAAAAAAAAACTTTGTAAATATGGCCATGTCTCTATAACGGAATGTCCAATCAATGTCAAATAATAACATTAGTTTCAGTTCGGTTTCCTTTCAGTTGCAGGTCAATTGGAACTCAGTTTGCGTTCAGTTTCAGTTTTGTTTCGATTCATTAGCAAGTCTGATCCTGCTTAGTTTTAGTTCAATTTCAGTTCAGCTAAAGTGTAGTTCATGTACAGTTTCAACACAGCTTCATTTCAGTTCAGGTTGGGCTTATTTAGGTTCGGTTTCAGTTGAGTATCAGTTCAATTTTAGTCTAGCTTGCGTTTAGTTTCTATTTATTTCCAGTTCAGTTTTAGTAAAATTTCAATTCCGCTTGAGTGAAGTTTCAGTTCAGTTTTAGTTGTGTCTCAGTGCAGTTTTAGTTTAACATTCATTGAGTATCTGCTCAGTTATAGTTCAGTTTCTGTTCGGCTTCATTTCGCTTTTAGTTTAGTTAAGCCTTATTTCGTTTTCAGTTCAGTTGTCAATTAGTTTCATTAAACTAAAAGAGAACTGAAGCTGTTATAAGTTCAGAATAAGTTCAGCCTCAGTTCGGTTCCAGTATAGTTTGTGTTCAGTTTCCTTCAGTTTCATTGATTTTCAATTTAGTTCAGTTTAAATTGAATTTCAGTTAAGTTTCAGTTCAGCATAAGCTCTGTCTCCATGCAGTTTTAGTTCAGCTTCCGTTTATTTTCAGTTGAGTTTAAATTTATGTCAGGCTTGGTTTTATTTCACTTTTGGTATCGTTGCAGTGCACATTCCATTTCAAATTCTCAGTTCAGTTCAGTTTAGTCTTAATAGAGAACTAAAATGAAAGAAAAAAACTTGCTCTTATAAATAAATGAGAAAAGGCAAGCTTTCACAAATAAAAAAGCAACTCGAAAATACGCTTTAAAATATTCGAAAATAAAAAATTTGACCAATTTTTTTACTTCGACATTATCACTCTTCCTTATTATTTGATCAATCTATGCCTTGTTGGCAACAATGGCAATTTTTTTACCATAGGTTTTTGCCGCACAGATTTAAGGTACAAAATCATTCGAAAGTTTGTACACAGAAACATAGAACAACGAAGATGGGTTTTTTTCCATTATCAGTTCATCGCCTTCGAACAATACTATAGTTTCACACAATGTTGCCGTGAAACTGCGTTGATTTTGTAGTATTAAAAAAAAACAGAAAACATTTTTTTTCATAAAATAATGTTTGGGAACATAATAATAAAAATGCCTAATGGCCCCAAGCCATTTATTCTCTGTTTAGTTTTAATACAGTTTTAGTTCATTTTAAGTATATTTTCAGCCGAATTCTAGTTCAGTTTTAATTTAGTTTTAATTTAATTCAGTTCAGATCAGTGTCAATTTTTCTTCAGTTTAGTTTTGTTTGAGTTGAAGTTAAATCAATCAAATTTAGAATCTCTATTCGTATCAATTTCAGTTAAGATGAATCAATCTTCATATATCTTTGCCCAAATCAGTCAGCATGGGAAAAATTCATAAGAATCTTTTCAAAACAATTCATTCCAAGCAACAAATCACGAATACAGTTGGCACCGAGAAAAAAGAATATATGTTTAGCATCAGTTCCGTACAAAGCAACGGGCGCTTCAAGAACCGTCGAATGCTGGGCTGCTGCTGCTGCTGCTGGTTCGACTGGCCGGCATTCGTTAGCAATGAGGCTCTGATGATGATAACTAACACAAACGCTACGTAGTCCGATGCGGTACCGCCATGTTCGACCTCAAACGCAGTCTCATTCCATTCTCATCAGTTAAGCGAAAAGTTCACAACCTTGCTGTAGGAATGAAATAAATGTGCCAACATTTTCTGTGCTGTTGTGTGAGACATGAGGGTTGGCTGATTTCATCACTACCAAGCATCTTGTGCTGGTAGGACATTAGACTATGATGGGTGGTAGTGGTGGAAATATACGAGAAGCAAAAGCAGCAACAGCAGAAGGAATTATGAGGGTGGCTTTCCAATCGGTGCGCTCTGCCGTGGTGCCGTAAAGATGCTCTAACCCCAATTTCGAGCGCGGCACCGCGCCGGTGTTACCATCGGTCGCCAAACATAATGGTGCAGCATAAAACATCGATATGACAGCATAGGCGACCGTCGTAAAAGATTCCGTTGCGATTGGAAATATTGCACAATCGCGGTTCCCAGCGGCCGGACTGTTGTTGGCAGTCAGTCGTTGGTTAGCGAATAAAGATTCATTGCTTTTTATATATAGAGCACAGATTGATTTTGGACATTTTTTTTTTGGGATCCATTTGATTAGGCGAACAGGCGGAAACGACACTGGGCTTTATGTGCAGATGTAGCTGGAGAACGGCTCTGCCAGCAGGTTCCGAATAGGATAGGATATGTAGGTCGTAAAAGAGGCGAATAAATTAAAAAGTTTTATTTCGGTTCGAAATGGTTGGCGAACTGTTTGATTTAACGGTGCCCACCTTCGCAACTGCAACGGATCCTTGAAAATCGGCAAAACTAAATGGTCTCTTACGCCCTTTAGTGGAGAAACCTTTTGTAGAGAAAATAATTTTCAGTTTAAATTTTTTTAAAGTATTCGACTCTAGTATTCTTGCAATGCTCGGTACAGCATCTTTCACAAGTGATTACTGTTGCTACAATTGAGTAAACTCAACCGTTTTCCGTTGAATAGGTATGCGAAATGTGTCACTTGCCAAAGAACAACTCAGTGGATGCGCCTTTCGGTGTACGCATTTCAGGAACTCGTGTGCTTGTCTCCAACCAAACAAACATACCAAGTCGAAAAAATAGTAAAATAGTAAAAAAGAAACACATTTACCTCTGTCTCTGTACTCTCACATCCGATGCAAAATCGCTGACAGGCGAACAGCAGCGAGTCCCCGCATTTCGAGAATAACATAAAAACAATCTCGAAACCGAGAAAAAAGTAAAAAAAAAATGAAATTATAAAAACATGTCACAAACAGTCGTAACATTTGGTTTTTAATCTAATTCGAATGCGCACAGATTTCGTGTGTTTTTTCCCCATCATGTATCCACCCACTGGCTGTTGCTGCTGCTGAATGTTCCCCCCTAACAACCAATCTGCGGTACACCGCCTGCACCGCCCGCCATGCCGAGCTAAGTGGTACACGAATGCTATTTGTTGCTGAAGGATTTTTTATTCATTCTACTCTCGCTGCCTACATTTCTGCCCCTCCATTCAAATACTCGCTCCTGAAACAGACGGACGGCTAGAGACACACACATAAACACAGATTGCTCTTCTGCCCGGTGGCCGGTCTAGGGCTCAGGTTAAATAGCCTTTGGAACCGAGGACATGTACTATACTGCTCGGATGGATACGCGATGGTGATGTCCTTTCTGCATCAACCACCGACTGAGCGAGGGTCTGTCATTGCAGAGCATGTAGAAGCAGCAGTTGAGTCGTCATACGAACTCACACACTACCGGGCTGATGATGACCCTTTAGAGATATATTCCAACTTTGAGTCTAAATGCACAGATAGCGAGGTTGTGGATTGATATTGAGCTGCTATATGACTTAAGGCTGGCGTGATGATGCAGAGTAGAAAGAAATAATTAAATTATTTTATTTGTGATGAAAGCTATATGAGAGGGGTCGATAAGTACTTAGCCTACAGATGAACAACGAAAATTTTGGAGAAGTGGCGATTTATTTTATCATAAAATACCTATTCTGAAGGTCCACAGTAGGTTTCTCTGGAAGGTCTAATTTCTTCATTCGACCCAAATTTCTACTCGGCGATTGACTGTGTCAAGTTTAGAAACAAAAAGACGACACACGGAGTCAAGTGTAGAAAATGCGGTGAATGAGGCAGCAGTTCGGAGCTCCATAAGATCAATTTGGCTGTGGCGACGGCAGAGCTGTGAGCCAGTGCGTTGTCATTGTGGAAAAGCATTTGCTTCTTCTTCAAACGGGGTAATTTATTTACAATTCGGCATCGAATCGGGTCACTATTTCGGCCTAGAAGAGCTTTGTATTCGTTATACCTTTTTTCAAGTAGTCGATGTGGATCACGCCGTGTAAATTTCGAAAAAACGGCAGTCATTACTTTGCCGGCCGATGGGACAATCTTCATCTTCTTTTGGAGCAAGCTCGCCGGGTGAAGGTCACGGTTTCGACTGTTCATGGATCCATGTTTCGTCGGCGGTGACGAAACGACGCAAAAACTCTTCCGCATTGCGTTTAAACAGTGTCAAATACTATTTCATGCAAGATATGACCACGTGGTCTGAACCTAAATTTTAACTGCACTGCAACAGGACGGATACTGAGCTAGAACTGGGCTAAAAATGAGCTTGAACTGAACTGAAATTGGACTGGAAGTGAACAAACCTAAACTAAAACTGAACTAAGAACTGAAACCGAACTAAAACTAAACTCAAACTGCATAGAAACTTTGTTAAGCTGAACTTAAACTTAGCAGAAACAGAACTGTATCAAATTTCAGCTAAAGCCTAACTGAAACAAAACTGAAACTAAATAGAAACTTAACCTAAACTGAATTGAACCTTAATATATATTAAACAAAAACTGGACTGTATCTGAACGAATGTGGACTGAAATTGAACTATGAATAAACAGGAACTAAACTAAAACTATACTAAACCTGAACGGAAACAAAGTTAAAACTGCGTTTTGTTGCGTCGATGCTGAGCTAGAGCTGGACTTAAAATGACTGAAGCCTTTTCAGAATTGGAATGAATTCCAACAAATCTAAACTAAAACTGAACTGAAATTTGACTAAGGCTAAACTGAAACCACACTGAAATCATCTAAAACTCAGCTGAAACTGGACTTCAACTGGACAGAAATAAAACTGTATCAAACTTTAGCTGAATTAAAATTTATCTGAAGCCTTACTCAAACTAAACTGGAACCAAATTAAAATTAAACCAAAACCGAACTGGAACTAAATTGAAACCTAACTTAAACTGAACTAAAATTAAACTGAAACAGAAACTTATGTAAACTGAACTGAAGTTTAACTGAAACTTACCTACAGATTCAGTGAAAGTGAAGTGTAGAAACTAAAACTAGGCTCAAACTTTATTGTACTCAGAATGAGTTAATACAAAAGTAAAATTGAACTGCAAATGAAATTGTTATCTTACCTTAGCAAACAGTCCAAAGTCGTGGCGTAGCCTTTGCTGTTCGTAAGAGTCGTCTTCATTCCACTCGGTGCAGCTGGCTGCAGCTCGCCAGCTCTGCAGTCTGCGTAGGTCGTCTCCCACCTGATTGATCCACCTTGCCCGTTGTGCACCTCTCCACCTCGTACCTGACGGATTGGTCTCAAGAACCATCTTTACTGGGCTGTAGTCCGACATCCTTACGACATGTCCAGCCCACCGCAACCTGCCAATCTTAGCGGTGTGGACGTTAGGTGGCTTCCCAAGTAGCTCCTGCGGTTCGTGGTTCATTCGCCTCCTCCACACTCCGTTCTCCAGCTGCAGTCCACCGAAGATGGTACGCAACACCTTCCGCTCGAAGACCGCAAGGTCGCGTTGATCCTCCACTAGTATTGTCCATGTCTCATGCCCGTCTGATCAGCGTCTTGTAGACGGTTAACTTGGTGTGGCGACGAATTCTACTCCGGAGACCAAAGTATGCACGAATTCCTGCCATAATGCGCCGTTGAATTTCTCTGCTGGTATCATTGTCGGCAGTTACCAGTGAGCCCTGATACACGAGCTCATCGACCACCTCGATTTCATCACCACCAACTTGAACTCGAGGTGTGAGTTTAGCACTGTCTCCTCATGAGCCCCTTCCTTTTATGTATTTCGTCTTCGATGCATTGATGACCAGTCCATTCCGTTTAGCTTCGGCGTTTAGTCCGATGTACGTATCCGCCGTTTCCACGAAGATCCGAGCCACAATGGCGATATCGTCGGCGAAACCAAACAGTTGAACCGACTTTGGAATATCGTACCACTCGTGTTAATCCCCGCTCTTCTAATGACACCTTCCAGGGCAATGTTGAACAGTAGGCACGAGAGACTATCACCTTGTCTTAAACCTCTTCGGGTTTCAAAGGGACTCGAGAGTGCACCCGATGCTTGAACTACACTCATCACTCGATCCATCGTCGCTTTGACCAACCGCGTTAGTTTGTCCGGAAGTGAGCTCCGTAGCCGCGAGGTTACAGAGTCTGCTTTGGTAAGCGGGTGGTCGTGGGTTCGAATCTTAGTAGAATCAGGCCATTTGGTTGTCAAAGGACTTTAGCATGGGTTTATTCTCAGGCTCCCCACCACGTACCCTTCCTTCAATCTGAATTCTATAGTACCTCTGTTGACTCTCCTTCTATCAAAAATAAGTCCCTATTATAATAAAACTGGTGTGAGTAACATATGAAAGTTCTCTCCAGGGAATTGTAACTAGGCGATATTGTTAGGATGGGACAGAGACTCGCAGTGATGAGTCCACACAGAAAAAAAAAGTTTGTCCGGAAATCCGTAGTCGTGCATAATTTGTCATAGTTGGTCTCGGTTGATTGTGTCGTACGGCGATTTAAAATCGATAAACAAATGATGTATGGGCACGCTGTGAACTTAAACGTACTAAATCTGAGAAGAAATTGAATTGAAACCAAATTCAAACCAAATTTTAACTGAACTAAAACTAAACTGAAACAAACTTCACCTTGAACTGAACTGAAACTGAACTAAAACTGAACTGAAACTGAACTGAAACTGAACTTAAACTGAACTGAAACTAAACTGTACCTGAACTAAAACTAGGTTGGAGCCTAACTTAAACTGTACTAACTGTAGCGCGCACACCCATTACCGTTTTACGAGAATAAGTTAAGGCAATAAGCTCACATGGAGGCGCATGAGTGTAACGTTTCGAGTAAGGACGAATATTTTGCAGAATTTTTTCCCGAAGAATCACGTCTATTTGTCTGTGGCTGAACTAAAACTGAGCTGCAAACGAATTGAGTCTGAACTGAAACTGAGCTGTAACTGAAACGAAACTGGAAATGAACTACACCTGAAAGTTGGATGGTGTGAAACCAGTACAAAATTGTTCGTTTTTAGCGCAATTGTTGATGTGATTCGAAACCAGTACAATGATTGCGTGTTGGGCATAACGCAGTTAATGCTCTAGCGTTTTTTCAATGTATTTGTCACCTCCAAACTATTACACCTAAACAATTTCAACTGGTATCAAGCAGCATTGCAAAGCGAGCGAAAAGCAAAACCTTCCTCCTTTTTTCTTCTTGAGAACGAGACATATGCTACATTTCTCCAGTCTTCTGCACACACGCTTTCAAGATACTCTTTCTTCTTCATGCATTAGCCTAAGTAGCAGCAAGCACGCACCGACAGCATGAGTGAGACTAACAACACTGGTATCAAGTATGCACTGCACTGGTGTCTCGCTCATTTCGTAAAGCGACGTGACATCGCCTTGCGCGTCGCAATCCGAACCGAAAGAGAAGCGAAAAAGCAACCTGCAAATTGTATGTGATGTGTCTAGTCTCGTCGCACGTACATGGAAATCATGTGTTACCATAAAAAATCGGCAACGCTTTTGTGGCTTTGTGGAATGGAGGGTTTTGCTAGTTTTAAGGTGAAGCTAGTGTTGATTACAAAATGTTGTGAATAGAATTTTGTTTCGTTTTTTTTGCAAATCATTCAATGGTACTTTTTAATGACCAAATCCATCGAGATAAATCGATCGAGTATTATAGCTATTAAAATCTAGTGAGTTAACAAGTTGTTGTTTGCTGCTTGCACTGCTCCATAGGTAGCAGTCACTAATACACTCGCCGTGAGAAATAAAGTGTCGGTATATGATACATATTTTGATTTCATTATATGTCAATGTAATCGCAGTACAACTGTTGCGTTATGCGTTTCACACATTTATTGTGCGATTTCTGTGCAACATTTGTGCGAATCGGGAAGACACAATGATTGTATAAGACTTCAACTTTTGCGTGTATGAACAAACTAAAAAAAATAATCTGGATCTTAACTGAAACTGAACGCAAACTAAACTAAAGCGTAAAATAAACTAAAATAAAAATGAGTTGCAATTGTACTGAAACTGAACTGGAACTAGACCGAATTAGAATTCATATTAGATCAGTATAAAAAATTAAATTCCAATCAAATTTTATTCAATAAGTACAATTTTTGACATTACCACCTAAGCTTATTTGTAGTTTTATATGCATTTGCTTTTTCTTATTTTTAGAATTAATTTATGAACATTCAATTCTTCGCAAAATAATAGTTGAAGAGGTTGTTTACAAGACAATATCGTAGAATTACGACAGCCTGTGTTATGTCGATGTTTCCCTTGCAACAGGTTTGGGAATACGATCGATATGTCCTTATGTTGACCCTGTTGAAATAGAGATAAAAAGAAAATACAATTTTTCCACAATTATAATTACGAGTGCACAGATGATTTAGATGAATTTCAAACATTTGATGGTTGAAAATTTCCGTCACGCTCTCGATGTTTTCGGTTTTCAATTTTCACCCCTATATGTTGCTGTCAGACGTAATGCTACGTCAAGAATTTCACGACCGATTGATTTTGATTGCAAACACCCCCGTTAGTATGTTGCCCAAATACGGCAGCTTTTCATTAGATGAAGTACTGGCCAATGTAACTTTTTACAAGAGAAAGTAGCCCCGCTGCACTGCCACAGTCGCTATGCCGCACAAAGGAAGCTCTTTACTAGAGGCAGTGATACCACTGCACCCACACTGACATTTTCACCACTATTACTGCTGATAGCCGCTGCAGTCACCGCTGCAGCTATCCGCTGTTACTCAGGACCGTAGCCATTCACTAGTAAAGTTTTTTTTCACTTGATTTTATCAGAAGCAGGCTCGTTATAGAGCTGCATAAAAGTGCATTTTATGCTAACTAGGTATAATATTGTGTCGACCGTGTTAGGGAAAGCAAGTGTTAAGCGACCAATCAGAGGTCGAAATCGTTGTTTCAACAAGGTTTGACACTTTCCAATAGCAAAATAATTTAAATAATCAACCTACCGTTTTCTGCATTTTGGGCGGGTGATAATTTTTCACTCGATTATTGCTGTAAGAATGAAGAAAACTAGCTGGTACAGTTTCCAGCCAATTTTCGGGTTTTCAATTTGTACCTTTATCCATGTTGCCGTAAAACGTAATTCTACGTCAAAAGATCAAGAGTTGCTCAAAATACAACTTTTCCAAAAACCATCTGACTCCTCGGTGCCCGGGAGGTCAACAATATGAACTAAACCAAGTGTTTTTTTCATTTTTTCCCTACTTTCAATAATATAGACACAACAATATCCTTTTTTTAAGACCTCGTGTCGCCAGTGGGACGATTTCAGCGAGATATGCTCATTAGTATTCAGTTGTAAGCATAAGTTACAGTTACTATTATTTATTCTTCCAATATTGAATATAGCTAACGTTGTCTGCTATGTAAAAGTTTGCATTCAAAGTGTTCTTTCACAAGTATTCGTAAATCACAAGATATTGTTTCAAATTTGTGACGTGTTAACATTCGAGTATATACTCAGTAAGAAAATATATTCAACGTCCCATCTTACCGCTGCACTGACAACGTAGGAGTAGATGTCGCGATATGGACTGCAATATTGTGAATTTTTCAAGTGTATTTTTATTACTCTTCATATATTCTTTATGCGTTTGCTGATAAAGATAAGTGAAATTTCCCCTACACACACTGGCAAACGTTTGTAGCCGTGTTATTTTTATTTCCCTCAAACTGTGAATCGTCGCATCTCGTTGGTCCGACTTTCCGCCACTTTTTGCTGATAGCGAAATGTGTGAAGGCGTTGATGCTCTGTTTGGATGACTTTATGCGGTGAATGGCTGTGGGAGGGAGCGACTCGTCTAAGCAAGCGCTGCGATGTTGTTTTGCATGAGCATCGGGTAGTTTTATTGTTTCAAATTTTATTTTTATTTAGGCACAACATAACGAACACATTCCAAATGTTTTTCTAAGCTTTTATTATATTTTTTTCCATGTTTTACGTTAAAAATTAGAAAATTTCAGCTAAAGAATGCATTCACCCGAGATCTCCTGTACATGTCCTTATGATTCTTTTTGTATTTTATGATTCATTTTCATTTATCGCACATTAAATATACATGATCATGTCTATATTGTTACATTAATCCAATTACGTTATGGTTATATCATTTCTTAGAAGGAATCCTGATCGAATATCTACTCCATTGACAAAAACTCTCTTCCGTGGTCTTCGTAAAGGTGCAGAGATATACTCAGTTTTAGAAAGCAAAGAATGCACTCCGGCATTCCTTCCATATCGTCGGTTTCGTGCAGCACTAGTGCGACTCAAAGTTCACAGCATGCTTGTCTTTTCTCCTCAGAAAACCTCTAGAGTGCAGGAGAACATCTTGCACTGCGAAAACAACTGCTCTCACACTAAAGAGCAAATCAACGCACATGCTAGAAGAGAACGACGCACAGAGGAGTAACTCGGTTGAAAACCTGGCCAAAATTATTTTCGCTGCTATTTAGCAATATTTTGGGAAATATTTAAGTGAGAAGTGGAAGTGGCTGGTTCGAGTATTATATCAGAAAGTTACTCTGAATATCACACACACAACTTAATGTTTACATTTACATAGCCTATGTGTCTTCATTAATGTTAGTGAGCAGATGAAGTAATACGCTCGAATGATTTGTTTTCGCAAAACGGGCAGCGAAACAAATTGAAGAATTTACCAGAAAAATGATGTAGCAAAATATCTTCATTTAGACCTATCAATTTGATGCTCACAAATTATATGATGCCTCAGCGGGGGCCTAGTGTGGTTGGTAACGTCTCCGCCAACCACGCTCGACGCCTGGGTTCGAATCCCACCGCCGACATAGGTGTCGATGGTTGTGAGGTGGCGTGATCCACTCACAACCAACCCAACTGGTCTAGATTCAATCCTAGCCGACACCGGGAGATTTTCTGAGGCGAAAAATCTCTGGGATCACGCCTTCCATCGCATGAGGAAGTAAAGCCGTTGGCGCCGGTCCGTTAATAAACGGGTCGTGAGTTAGGGACCTGGGTGTGGAGTCGCCTCCCTGGGCGTCGGTAATTGGCCACAACAGTGGCGGAAATAGACCGACGGAAAATAAGCGAGAATAAAAAAAAATATATAAATGATGCCTCGTGGAACCTACGTAGGTTGAAAAAAGCCTTTTGTACGGAGTGTTATTTACCTGGATTACTGATTCTGTGCATCAAGCTATTTCTAAGTTAACTTAAATTAGTTAAAATTCATTCACTAAACTAATCTCATTTCATCTTTGTTGAGCTGAAACACTGTTTTAAGCGTGAGGCAGGCTCCCATCAGGTTTTTTTTTTAATTTCCCGTGTACGCATGAACACTTAACGTCAAAATTCGTCATAAACAACATTTTTTGAACGGGTCGCAATTGCCAATCCGGACGTTACCGGATGAGATATTTGCGAGGATGTGTTCGTGATGTTATGAACTTCCATTCCTCCGATGATTATATGATCGGATTCCACGAGATTTGATAACTTTTTTAATATTGGAAATGCTCGAAAATACGTAAAAATCACTAATTTCTGAAACTTCTTAAGAGTAACTATAATTTTGAAATTTCGGAATTTCTATCAACCGGTTTATTAGCATTGAATATAAAGAACTCATTTGCTGCAAAATATTGATCAATTGTCATTTTTTTAATGCCTGGCACAACTTGTTACTATAAATGGTTCGATTCCCAAAAAAAAAAATGGTTGAAAATTTGTCAATGTTTACAGCGCTCCCAGCATATGATAATACCGCTTAACGTTCATCGAGCGATGGCATTTTGTGGAGTATTTATTCAAGCTGCAGGAAAAAATATAGCGGCACCAAAAAGCGACAAAAAACTTTTTTCTCATTTTGGCCAGCTTTTTGTTCTAGGTACTCCTCTGTGCGACGGACGATTTTTATCTGGTGAGCTTCCTGAAGACACCGTGGCGCAATCTAAAATCTCTCTTTTGCGAGACAATGATCTATGGTGTACTTTCTCACACGTATGGACATCACGCACAATATTTACACAGCAGAGCTATCTGCGGTGCGTTTTACAGTTTGTTTCTTGAACATGGCAGAAGAGGAAAAGAGATTGGGAGAAAAAAAATAGACTGCGTTGCTCGTGCCGGTCGAATTCGCTTTCGCGGTGTAGCTACATGAGGACTACACTTTTGCCCGGTATGTTTTTTTTCACTTTCCGGACTACTCGCCAGTGGACACTGTGGTGTACTTCTGCGTTTTTTCTGAAGAGTGATTCACCCCTTTTTGTTTCTATCAGATGTGAATTGAGCTGGAAGTGTGTTTGTCTCTCTGTAAGTTGGTTGAGATACTTTGGAGTGGAGAAAGAAGCAGTGTGGTGTTAGCATTTGCCACACGCAGGCACATACTGAAAGGGAAGTGCGTGGTGAATTTTTTCTCCGCTCTTTTCACATACTGAGGAGAATGACAAGCAATAATTTACCTAGCGGTCAGACCCAGCCTTTACCATTATTAAATTAAAATTAAAATTTTTACCATTATTAAATTAAAATTAAAAACCTAACATTCACACACATATGAGCATACATTAAAACATACATATGCAAATATAATGAAATAAATATGTTTCGAATACATCACGCAAAAATCCAGATGACTACTTCTGGTTACCGGAGTACATCCTAAAATGGCTAAATTTTGCCTAATCCGGATATTTCGATTACGAAAATGCCGACTTCATCCATTATGAGTATTGCGGAAGCGGTACACCCAAAGGTCAGAAATCAACTTAGGACGCCATTTTAAATTCCTAGATACTTAGTAGCTTCCGATTTCTGGAAAACAACCTTAAAGGGACAAACATTACCAATGTTTTTCAGGAACATTACCCCGGGCTCGAAAGCCGGGAGTGAACCCCATATTTCACTTTGAAACCCGATTTTGCAGCTTTCGGTTTCTGGAAAACATCCACACACGTACACACCCTCACACAAACATATACACCAATACATGCACACATGCAGAAAATGCTCGTTTCGTCGAACTGAGTCGAGTAGTATATGACATTCGACCATTTGGATCACTTTTCTACCTTTTAAGTAGCCAGTGATCGTTATGAGAAAGTCAATATGTTTACTTTCATTATGTGATTTCACATTTTTATGAACAACGGACAAACGGATCCTATGGGGCAACTAGACCTTTCATTTGACACTAATTTTGTGAAAATCGGTCCAGCCATCTCTGAGAAAAATGCGTGAGTTTAAACAACCTCAGGGTAACTTTTCTTTACATAACTTTTGACCCATATGTTTAATCATAACGAAATTTAAAAGTTAAGGGTTTTGAAGACAGCCCGATCATTTGAAACCAGTTTTATTGAAATCGGTTATGTGGTTTCTGAGATATTGATGTTTCGTGATTTTTACATTTTGATACATAACCTCTAAACTAAAAATCCGATTACATTGAATTTCAATAGCAACCTATGGCACAACTAGACCTTTCATTTTCAATTAATTTTATGAAAATCGGTCCAGCCATCTCTGAGAAAAGTGAGTGAGAAAAAAAAGTTGCACATACACACACACATACACACATACATACATACATACAGAAAATGCTCAGTTCGTCGAAAGGGGTCGAGTGGTATATGACATTCGGCCATTGGGACCACTTTTATACCTTTGGTTTTTCCAGTGATTGCTATACCTTTCTAGGAGAAAGGCAAAACATGTTTGAAAATTACTTACGCCAATTTTAGGACTTAACAATCTCTACTGTCATTCTGTGTCCACTAATCTGTTTCGGTTTTCGTAATCATCGAAATAAAGCTGGTCAAAGTTTATTTTTTTAAATCAAATTATTCCATTATTTTAACAATTGGCTATTGATTTTTCAACTAATGTTTACTAATGTTTAAAAATTTTACGTTTATTTTTTGGATTTAAAGTTTTTTTTAAATATATATAAGCAAACTCATGCTCTAACTTTGATTCTACGGTTTATCGTTGATTGCTCTCAGTTTTTGAGGTTGGTAATTGCTATAAAAACGTTTCTAGTACAAAAGTACTAAATAGTAGAATGGGATTTGTTTGAGAAAAATCATATTTAATGATTGTCAATAGAATCCCCATAAGAAGAGTATAATTAAAACATTACAGAATTCTCTTAACAGGAGATACAAATAGTATTTTTTGGTACAACTTTGAGTTTTACTCATGATATTGATAACAAAATTGAATCTAAATGAGTTTAAATAACAAATCTTGAAATGAAGTAATTCCGAAACAAGTCCAACAAATTTGTTATTTCTAACGTTGGCTATTATTTTACTGGTCTATATGCTATCTTGTTTTGTAAGAAAGCTGATACGTAAGTAACAAAGTTAGATATGGGTTTGATACTAGTAGAACCATTTTTGTTATTTTAATCAAATTGAAAACACATGTTGGCGGTTTTGTCTTTTTGGTCGCTGTGAGAGATACCTATAGAAAATTTATTATTTTAGCTTTGAATATGTTTTATCGACCAGTTTTTATATTGACTTATAAAATACAACGTCTTTTGTAAAATAGTTAACTTAATGTAAATAGTTGGCGTTCAATTAATTCAACTATTAATATACAACTGGTGATAAATCTGGACAGCACAAATCTTTTACAGTGAATTTATAAATATTGTAAAAGAACTGAAAGTAATAAATACTGTAGCAAAGTCCTCTTCTCCCGTCAGCGTGCCCAGAATCTTCACTCCAACATCGTTTTTTCTCTCTTTTCGTCTGTTTTACGTCAGCCGAAATAAAAAACGGAACACTCAAATCCATCAGATCCCAATTAGGGAACAATCGGAGTGTCAACTACAAACAGCATTTCAATCAAAAGCAGCCTGCGGAGTCAATGCCAGACAAGGGAACGAACGGATCGGCTGCGGGCTGCACGGAAAGTGCAACATCAACAGCAGCACAACGCGCCACCGGCCGGTCTGTGCCGTATCGTCTGCTGCAGTAAGGTGGAATGGGATGGTAATTTTTCGCCCTCTCCCAGCAGCTTTCCCGCATGTGGTGCGCCGTAATCTTGCTTGACTTCTCGATTTTCCCGCGGGGCTCGGCTTGGCAGTTTGCGATGCTCGCCGCTATCGGGTTAGGGTAGAGTGCCGAAAGGGGGTGAGCGTGTTGTTGCCTATCGCCAGAGCGCGCGTCGCTGGCATTGCGTTTACCCGGCAAATGACTGCCACTGATTGCCAGCATGCTGCTGCTGCTGCTGTTGGTCCTACTGTGAGAAAAAGAGGAGTGCACTAGAGCAAGAGTGTCGTTTGGAATTATGTTGTAACGTACTTTACAATAGCTATTGACTGATCTGGAAATCATAACATGTGATTTGAGTTTAGATGGGTGTTGAGGTGTTTTTATACCATTCTTTTTTAATTATTGAAAAGAAATTTTGCCCTGACGAACTGCTTGAAACTGACTGTTGCTGGTGACGGAAATTACATGCTTTCACTACTGCATACACAAATATAGCTGGTTTGGGCTTCTACTGTCAAAAGCTAGGGATATCTTCGACTACGTAAACTGCTAATAGAATTACAACATTTCAACTTTTTATTATGTTCTGATGTAATCTAATCTTGTATTGACCTAACTAACTGGATAATTTACATCCTCGCCCATGGCACGAAATGAACCATTCTAGAGTTGCAACCATTGGCAGCGGCGGCGGCTACTAGGGCATTCCGATGTGATCCCATGCATCGCCACTCGAGCGAGTGTTTTTGATTTCTTTTGTTTCAGACAGCCGGCATAGCATGGTCTGGTCTGGTCTGGTCTGGCCTGTCTCAGTACAGCCGGTCACACCATGGGCGCATACACACACCAACCATTCGTGTCCGTTCGTCCGCGGAAGCACTTCAGCGTGTAAATCCGCCTGGCAGTGGCGGAATTGGCTACTGCTGCTGCCGGCAGCTTCGGTGTTTGGCTTTCAAGGCGAAAAACAGTCTTTTTTTGCCGTGGTCTGCCTTGGCTCCGCGGCTGCTAGTGACACTTCAGCTGTGGACTTTTCTGGCAGCTTGTGCAGAAGTGCCAACACCAGACGTCAGTGCGACTGGGGCTCCGTAGTTGCCTGTCGGATTGGAACTTCTAGAAGGGAACCGTGGAAGGCCAGCGCAGTGCCGTGACTTCACATATCTGGCGAAGACCAGTCTGATCGGTGCTGCTGTTGTATGTTACTGCTCTAGAGGGGGTGTTTTGGTAAAACAGATTTTTATTCTCATTTTATGCTTAACACCAATTAAAAGTGCTCGCCAATATTCAGGGTAATACTTTTTTGAGGAAACTAACGGGAGAATAATTTGTTTGTTTGAACGTTATTTTGATGAAAAAGTTATTTCAACGCATAACACTCTTATTTTATTAAGACCACCTGCATGAAAATTCATTGAGAACAAATTTCCTCCGAAATAAATTACTCCAACTGTTACGTGAAACTAATTTATAAACCTTAACGAAATGATGTTTCTAGGATACAAGCCAGTTTAATTTGACAAAAACATCACCCACAATAAACTGTTACGGTAATTGTGCACCCGATTGTTGCCACAGTCACAACACATGTTTAACTCCCCTGGCCAGCCAAGGACTGAAAATCTCGGCGCAGAAAACAATTTCACTCACAGTATCATCGGGCTTTCCGGGCTTCCGACATTTTTATTTTGTCGTAGCAGCAGCGTGCTGTGCTGTGGATAGTTTTAAACATTTGAATCTTTTCCACTGGTCTGGGATGCGCTATCAGACTAAGCTCCCAAAGCATCAACAACAGCTACTACCTCTTCGAATGTTTCCAACATTTGCGGTTAATGTGGTCTCGAACAACGACTTTCAATTTCTTTCTCCTGTTTGCTTTTTCGGGGGTGGACGAAATGGATTCCCTACTACCGCGCCGTTGTCGTTGTTGCTGCTGAATGGTGTCATCCTGTGGTGGATTTACGTTCCATTTTTCACTGGTTCAACATCCTCACCGCGCCCACATGTTCCCGCCGTATTTTGTCGAATGCCAATTTCGTGCACATTTCGTCCCCGCAAGGATGATGCTGTTGTTGTAATGGCATCAGTTACAACGTTCTTCTCTCTCGCCCAAAACCGGGAACCGAGCATACCGATCGGTGTGAGAACATTACATGGACGACCACCACGAGATGAAATACTTGCGCTTCGTTGGCAGCAGAGACCCAATAGAAGCGGCGAAGGCCGAATGGAGCTTGTCATATGGTTTTGCCTATCCTTTCCATTTGGAAAACAAACAGGCAAGGTACGGTCAGTCCGGGACCCAGGATTAGTGTCCACAAATTCATCTGGTTTTGTAATGCGCGGGAACATTGATGTGGTATTGTGAACTTCGGGCAAAACACAAGCATGTGGATTGTTGCCCTAAATCCTTAAATCCTTTAAGTGCGTCATACTACTGGTTTAAAAAATTTTAACTGTCAAGATTCGAGAGTAATTAAAATTTCGTCAATATTTCACGCAGTGCGATTGTACTTACAATTACTATTGCTGACGATAGAACCTTTAACTGAACTCCCACCAGCATTGGAATCGATGGTTCCCACAAACCCTTCGCCACTCGTCGGTGGCAGAACAGGTGGCAAATGGATTGAAATGAAGGAGTTTTCTGCGGCAATCATCCTTCTGTTTCACTTTCCGGTCTGTCCTCTGCTAGCGGAGCTGTACGCGTAGGTGGAGGTGGAGGAGCGACAGCCCTGACCGTACTCTAGAAAGCCGATTCAAGCGCACTGAGCACGGAAAAACTTCTACATCCATTTCGATCCATTAATATTACGACGCCACCGCCGGAAGACCGGACCACCACCAGCTAGTGGGACCCAGACTAGCGCATATCTTCTACCAGTCAGCGCAAACCGAGTTCCGAGCTGAGTGCGGGCGCATATGTTCTATCTGTCAAAAACTTATGAAGAACGATATTTTAATATAGGTTATGTTCAGGCTCCGGCTGCTGTTTCAGCGTCGGCTGATACCGCTGTCCCAGCGAACGCGAGGGGGAGCTTCGACGCCATATCCTTTTGAGTAAGCAGTTCTTCAGAACCAGCGACGACACTGGCTGTTGTAAGGTTAGCGCACAATTTTCCTTCCCTATGGCACAGCCAACCTTCCCGGTACCCCAAACCGTCGAAGGTAAGTACACAGAGCAAGTCGAATAAAGGTAGCAGGTGACACGTGGCAGTTTGGATTACCGAAAAAATCCAAAACCGACCAAAGTGTATGTGGCACACTCAAAGTTTGTGCTTGTTTAAAGGGAACCTGAAACCGACAGGCGACAGAATTGAGATGGTTAGTGCGGAGGAAAAAAGTTGCACTATAGCAGGAAAAACATGCCGTAAATCTTGGTTTGCGAATTTCCGGGTTCGGCAGCCAGATGGGTACAGAGTTTTGGTTTAATTCAATTTTGCGCGGTTTAAGTTAAACGAATTGATTAATTGAAGGACGAGTTTCAAGTGGCAGAACTGTGGTGTGTCCAAGATAAACGAAATTTACATTATTTGTGCTTATTGCTGTAAAATAATGCAGATAATTTCAATCATAAATTTCCTGAGATAAGAATAAGATGAGATTAATAGTACACATGTAAGAGAAAAGACAATAAACAATAAACAATAAACAATAAACAATAAACAATAAACAATAAACAATAAACAATAAACAATAAACAATAAACAATAAACAATAAACAATAAACAATAAACAATAAACAATAAACAATAAACAATAAACAATAAACAATAAACAATAAACAATAAACAATGAACAATAAACAATAAACAATAAACAATAAACAATAAACAATAAACAATAAACAATAAACAATAAACAATAAACAATAAACAATAAACAATAAACAATAAACAATAAACAATAAACAATAAACAATAAACAATAATCAATAAACAATAAACAATAAACAATAAACAATAAACAATAAACAATAAACAATAAACAATAAACAATAAACAATAAACAATAAACAATAAACAATAAACAATAAACAATAAACAATAAACAATAAACAATAAACAATAAACAATAAACAATAAACAATAAACAATAAACAATAAACAATAAACAATAAACAATAAACAATAAACAATAAACAATAAACAATAAACAATAAACAATAAACAATAAACAATAAACAATAAACAATAAACAATAAACAATAAACAATAAACAATAAACAATAAACAATAAACAATAAACAATAAACAATAAACAGAAAACAATAAACAATAAACAATAAACAATAAACAATAAACAATAAACAATAAACAATAAACAATAAACAATAAACAATAAACAATAAACAATAAACAATAAACAATAAACAATAAACAATAAACAATAAACAATAAACAATAAACAATAAACAATAAACAATAAACAATAAACAATAAACAATAAACAATAAACAATAAACAATAAACAATAAACAATAAACAATAAACAATAAACAATAAACAATAAACAATAAACAATAAACAATAAACAATAAACAATAAACAATAAACAATAAACAATAAACAATAAACAATAAACAATAAACAATAAACAATAAACAATAAACAATAAAAAATAAACAATAAACAAAAAATTGAAAATTATAAGTTAAGAGTAGAACAAAAAAAGTAGAAAAAATATAAAGTTTTTAAAGTAACAAGAAAAAAGTAAAAAGTAAAAAGTAAAAAGTAAAAAGTAAAAAGTAAAAAGTAAAAAGTAAAAAGTAAAAAGTAAAAAGTAAAAAGTAAAAAGTAAAAAGTAAAAAGTAAAAAGTAAAAAGTAAAAAGTAAAAAGTAAAAAGTAAAAAGTAAAAAGTAAAAAGTAAAAAGTAAAAAGTAAAAAGTAAAAAGTAAAAAGTAAAAAGTAAAAAGTAAAAAGTAAAAAGTAAAAAGTAAAAAGTAAAAAGTAAAAAGTAAAAAGTAAAAAGTAAAAAGTAAAAAGTAAAAAGTAAAAAGTAAAAAGTAAAAAGTAAAAAGTAAAAAGTAAAAAGTAAAAAGTAAAAGTATAAAGTAAAAATTAAAAAGTAAAAAGTAAAAAGTAAAAAGTAAAAAGTAAAAAGTAAAAAGTAAAAAGTAAAAAGTAAAAAGTAAAAAGTTAAAAGTTAAAAGTAAAAAGTTAAAAGTAAAAAGTAAAAAGTAAGAAGTAAAAAGTAAAAAGTAAAAAGAAAAAAGTAAAAAGTAAAAAGTAAAAAGTAAAAAGTAAAAAGTAAAAAGTAAAAAGTAAAAAGTAAAAAGTAAAAAGTAAAAAGTAAAAAGTAAAAAGTAAAAAGTAAAAAGTAAAAAGTAAAAAGTAAAAATTAAAAAGTAAAAAGTAAAAAGTAAAAAGTAAAAAGTAAAAAGTAAAAAGTAAAAAGTAAAAAGTAAAAAGCAAAAAGTAAAAAGTAAAAAGAAAAAAGTAAAAAGTAAAAAGTAAAAAGTAAAAAGGAAAAAGTAAAAAGTAAAAAGTTAAATGTAAAAAGTAAAAAGTAAAAAGTAAAAAGAAAAAAGTAAAAAGTGAAAAGTAAAAAGTAAATAGTAAATAGTAAATAGTAAATAGTAAATAGTAAATAGTAAATAGTAAAGAGTTAATAGGTTATAGTTAAAATGACTAGTTACTAGTAAAAAGTAAAAAATTAAAAGTAAATAAAAATTAAAAATAGAAAACAATGAATAAAATTAGAAAATAGAAAATAAAAACTAGATAATAGAAAAAAGAAACCAGAAACTAGAAACTAGTAAGTAGAAAAAAGGAAATAGAAAATAGAAATAGAGATTAGAAAATAGTGAATAGAAAATAGGAAATAGAAAACAAAAAAAAATAGAAAATAGGAAATAGAAAAAAGAAAATAGAAAATAGAAAATAGAAAATAGAAAATAGAAAATAGAAAATAGAAAATAGAAAATAGAAAATGGAAAATAGAAAATAGAAAATAGAAAATAGAAAATAGAAAATAGAAAATAGAAAATAGAAAATAGAAAATAGAAAATAGAAAATAGAAAATAGAAAATAGAAAATAGAAAATAGAAAATAGAAAATAGAAAATAGAAAATAGAAAATAGAAAATAGAAAATAGAAAATAGAAAATAGAAAATAGAAAATAGAAAATAGAAAATAGAAAATAGAAAATAGAAAATAGAAAATAGAAAATAGAAAATAGAAAATAGAAAATAGAAAATAGAAAATAGAAAATAGAAAATAGAAAATAGAAAATAGAAAATAAAAAATAGAAAATAGAAAATAGAAAATAGAAAATAGAAAATAGAAAATAGAAAATAGAAAATAGAAAATAGAAAATAGAAAATAGAAAATAGAAAATAGAAAATAGAAAATAGAAAATAGAAAATAGAAAATAGAAAATAGAAAATAGAAAATAGAAAATAGAAAATAGAAAATAGAAAATAGAAAATAGAAAATAGAAAATAGAAAATAGAAAATAGAAAATAGAAAATAGAAAATAGAAAATAGAAAATAGAAAATAGAAAATAGAAAATAGAAAATAGAAAATAGAAAATAGAAAATAGAAAATAGAAAATAGAAAATAGAAAATAGAAAATAGAAAATAGAAAATAGAAAATAGAAAATAGAAAATAGAAAATAGAAAATAGAAAATAGAAAATAGAAAATAGAAAATAGAAAATAGAAAATAGAAAATAGAAAATAGAAAATAGAAAATAGAAAATAGAAAATAGAAAATAGAAAATAGAAAATAGAAAATAGAAAATAGAAAATAGAAAATAGAAAATAGAAAATAGAAAATAGAAAATAGAAAATAGAAAATAGAAAATAGAAAATAGAAAATAGAAAATAGAAAATAGAAAATAGAAAATAGAAAATAGAAAATAGAAAATAGAAAATAGAAAATAGAAAATAGAAAATAGAAAATAGAAAATAGAAAATAGAAAATAGAAAATAGAAAATAGAAAATAGAAAATAGAAAATAGAAAATAGAAAATAGAAAATAGAAAATAGAAAATAGAAAATAGAAAATAGAAAATAGAAAATAGAAAATAGAAAATAGAAAATAGAAAATAGAAAATAGAAAATAGAAAATAGAAAATAGAAAATAGAAAATAGAAAATAGAAAATAGAAAATAGAAAATAGAAAATAGAAAATAGAAAATAGAAAATAGAAAATAGAAAATAGAAAATAGAAAATAGAAAATAGAAAATAGAAAATAGAAAATAGAAAATAGAAAATAGAAAATAGAAAATAGAAAATAGAAAATAGAAAATAGAAAATAAAAAATAGAAAATAGAAAATAGAAAATAGAAAATAGAAAATAGAAAATAGAAAATAGAAAATAGAAAATAGAAAATAGAAAATAGAGAATAGAAAATAGAAAATAGAAAATAGAAAATAGAAAATAGAAAATAGAAAATAGAAAATAGAAAATAGAAAAAAGAAAATAGAAAATGGAAAATAGAAAATAGAAAATAGAAAATAGAAGATAGAAAATAGTAAATAGAAAAAAGAAAATAGAAAATAGAATATAGAATATAGAAAATAGAAAATAGAAAATAGAAAACAGAAAATAGAAAATAGAAAATAGAAAATAGAAAGTAGAAAATAGAAAATAGGATATAGAAAATAGAAAATAGAAAATAGATAATAGAAAATAAAAAATAGAAAATAGAAAATAGAAAATAGAAAAAAGAAAATAGAAAATAGAAAATAGAAAATAGAAAATGGAAAATAGAAAATAGAAAATAGAAAATAGAAAATAGAAAATTCAAAGTCTTCAATTCAATTCAAAGTTCAAAGTTCAATTCAAAGTTCAAAGTTTAAAGTTCAAAGTTTAAAGTTAAAAGTTTAAAGTTAAAAGTTTAAAGTTAAAAGTTTAAAGTTAAAAGTTTAAAGTTTAAAGTTTAAAGTTTAAAGTTTAAAGTTTGAAGTTTAAAGTTTAAAGTTTAAAGTTTAAAGTTTAAAGTTTAAAGTTTAAAGTTTAAAGTTTAAAGTTTAAAGTTTAAAGTTTAAAGTTTAAAGTTTAAAGTTTAAAGTTTAAAGTTTAAAGTTTAAAGTTTAAAGTTTAAAGTTGAAAGTTTAAAGTTTAAAGTTTAAAGTTTAAAGTTGAAAGTTTAAAGTTTAAAGTTTAAAGTTTAAAGTTTAAAGTTTAAAGTTTAAAGTTTAAAGTTTAAAGTTTAAAGTTTAAAGTTTAAAGTTTAAAGTTTAAAGTTTAAAGTTTAAAGTTTAAAGTTTAAAGTTTAAAGTTTAAAGTTTAAAGTTTAAAGTTTAAAGTTTAAAGTTTAAAGTTTAAAGTTTAAAGTTTAAAGTTTAAAGTTTAAAGTTTAAAGTTTAAAGTTAAAAGTTTAAAGTTTAAAGTTTAAAGTTTAAAGTTTAAAGTTTAAAGTTTAAAGTTTAAAGTTTAAAGTTTAAAGTTTAAAGTTTAAAGTTTAAAGTTTAAAGTTTAAAGTTTAAAGTTTAAAGTTTAAAGTTTAAAGTTTAAAGTTTAAAGTTTAAAGTTTAAAGTTTAAAGTTTAAAGTTTAAAGTTTAAAGTTTAAAGTTTAAAGTTTAAAGTTTAAAGTTTAAAGTTTAAAGTTTAAAGTTTAAAGTTTAAAGTTTAAAGTTTAAAGTTTAAAGTTTAAAGTTTAAAGTTTAAAGTTTAAAGTTTAAAGTTTAAAGTTTAAAGTTTAAAGTTTAAAGTTTAAAGTTGAAAGTTTAAAGTTTAAAGTTTAAAGTTTAAAGTTGAAAGTTGAAAGTTTAAAGTTGAAAGTTTAAAGTTTAAAGTTTAAAGTTTAAAGTTTAAAGTTTAAAGTTTAAAGTTTAAAGTTTAAAGTTTAAAGTTTAAAGTTTAAAGTTTAAAGTTTAAAGTTAAAAGTTTAAAGTTTAAAGTTTAAAGTTTAAAGTTTAAAGTTTAAAGTTTAAAGTTTAAAGTTTAAAGTTTAAAGTTTAAAGTTTAAAGTTTAAAGTTTAAAGTTTAAAGTTTAAAGTTTAAAGTTTAAAGTTTAAAGTTTAAAGTTTAAAGTTTAAAGTTTAAAGTTTAAAGTTGAAAGTTGAAAGTTTAAAGTTGAAAGTTTAAAGTTTAAAGTTTAAAGTTTAAAGTTTAAAGTTTAAAGTTTAAAGTTTAAAGTTTAAAGTTTAAAGTTTAAAGTTTAAAGTTTAAAGTTTAAAGTTTAAAGTTTAAAGTTTAAAGTTGAAAGTTGAAAGTTGAAAGTTGAAAGTTTAAAGTTTAAAGTTTAAAGTTTAAAGTTTAAAGTTTAAAGTTTAAAGTTTAAAGTTTAAAGTTTAAAGTTTAAAGTTTAAAGTTTAAAGTTTAAAGTTTAAAGTTTAAAGTTTAAAGTTTAAAGTTTAAAGTTTAAAGTTTAAAGTTTAAAGTTTAAAGTTTAAAGTTTAAAGTTTAAAGTTTAAAGTTTAAAGTTTAAAGTTTAAAGTTTAAAGTTTAAAGTTTAAAGTTTAAAGTTTAAAGTTTAAAGTTTAAAGTTTAAAGTTTAAAGTTTAAAGTTTAAAGTTTAAAGTTTAAAGTTTAAAGTTTAAAGTTTAAAGTTTAAAGTTTAAAGTTTAAAGTTTAAAGTTTAAAGTTTAAAGTTTAAAGTTTAAAGTTTAAAGTTTAAAGTTTAAAGTTTAAAGTTTAAAGTTTAAAGTTTAAAGTTTAAAGTTTAAAGTTTAAAGTTTAAAGTTTAAAGTTTAAAGTTTAAAGTTTAAAGTTTAAAGTTTAAAGTTTAAAGTTTAAAGTTTAAAGTTTAAAGTTTAAAGTTTAAAGTTTAAAGTTTAAAGTTTAAAGTTTAAAGTTTAAAGTTTAAAGTTTAAAGTTTAAGGTTTAAAGTTTAAAGTTTAAAGTTTAAAGTTTAAAGTTTAAAGTTTAAAGTTTTAAGTTTTAAGTTTTAAGTTTAAAGTTTAAAGTTTAAAGTTTAAAGTTTGAAGTTTAAAGTTTAAAGTTTAAAGTTTATAGTTTAAAGTTTAGAATTTTTAATCTCAAGTCTTAAGTCTTAAGTCAAAAGTCTAAATTTTAAATTCTAAATTTAAAATCTACAGTCTTTAGTCTAAAGTCTAAATTATAATTTCTAAAATCTAAAGTCTAAAGTCTAAAGTCTAGAGTCTCAAGTCTAAAATCTAAAGTCTAAAGTCTGAAATCTAAAGTTTAAATTCTAATATCTAATGTCTAAAGTCTAAAGTCTTAAGTCTAGAGCCTCCAGTTGAAAGCTTCAAATCTTAAGTCTAAAGCTTCATGTCGAAAATCTAAACTCTAAAGTTGTAAATCTAAATTCTGAAATTTAAAAATCGAAAGAGTGAAGTATTAGATATGAAGTCTAAAGTCTTAAGTTTCAATTCGAAAGTCTGAATTCTAATGTCTCAAGTTGAATGCCTCAATCCTGAAGTCTTAAGTTTGAAATTAAAAGTTTTAAGTTTTAATTGCAAAGTCTGAAGTCTAAAATCTTAATTGTTTGAGGTTTTAGTCACCGTATAATTTTATTCCCTTTGGATGGTTGATCTTTCTCGGTGAAAAGGTTCACCGAGAAAGATCAACCATCCAAAGGGAATCTAAAATCTTAAGTTTTGAGTTTATTGTCTTAAGCCTAAAATCAAATTTTAAACCAATAAAGCGAGTATCACGTCAACATTTTCCTATACATACTCCTTCTTTGACCTGCATTCAAATGCGGCCGGCGCTTGTATTGCCTAATATAAAGATTAAGGTCACCAGTTTTTTCACATTGAGGATGAATGCTAATCCCAAGCATCATCCATTGGTTCTCTGTGTAATTACAGCTGATCTGGCAATAACGGAGTAGCAACCGCGGACGGTCAATCATGCTCATGCTCATGCCCATTAAGCCTAAAATTAAATTTCAAAGTCTAAAGTCTAAAATCCTAAGCTTAATGTTTAAAATTGAGAATCAAGGTCTTAAGTCTGTAATAAGTTCTAGTTATATTTGGGTTTCATGAAATACTGCATCTCAGTAAAATTATTCAATTGATGTGTGTGTTTTGTACCTCGTATGATATGCAAAATTTATGACACAAGTTCGATTGTCCACATAAAAAGAAATTTTTCAGCAGAACATCTGATAAATTAATTATCTTGTAAATGGTAAAATTTGTGGCATTCTACCCCTTCAGTACATTTTCCTAGGTAAACATTTATCAAATTGTCAAATAATGTTTCTTTTAAATAACTAGAAGCATTGTATTACCAAAAAATCACACTTATTTGGCAAGCAATTGAAATTGATTCGAATTTCAGAAAGTTTATTCACTTTATTTATTTACATTTGGTTGGCCACCAGCACAACTAGAGCTATTTCAGAAAGTGGTTCCACCCCATGCAACAGGTTCATGATAGACCGAGCACAGACCCATTTTGTTGCTAGACAACACCATTCATATTTATATGCGACATTGTAAGCAAAACTATTGAGATTTTCCGTCCAACCAGCAAAACGCTCGCGAAGGTTTTCCCGCGCATAAACGATCCTTTCAACCGCGCGGGAAAATGCCACACCTGCTACCGAGAGGCTCCTTTTCGCCAGACTGTCGTTGTTTTGCTAGCAAATCGGAACATGCTTTAAAGGAGGAGGAAACATCGAAAAGAGGATAAAGGGTTTTCCTTTGCTTGTGCCAGAGCGGGGTGGGTTGAGTTGAGTGCCCGCGCGTGAGGTGAGAGTGAGTGACAGGAAAGAGTGAGAACGAGAGAAGCGCTATATCCGAAGTGTGGGAGGAAGAGTGCCTGGGAAGTTCGTGCCGGCTTGCGGCAGTCAGTTGTCGGTTCGATAGCGCTAATGGTATGAGTGTGTTTGTTGAGAAGCAACACATGTTGCAATTTTGAATTTTCCGAATAAACACACAGAGTAAAGCGGTGAATGGAATAAAAGTTGCACGTGAGAAGGAGCGCCTGCTGCTGTCGCACATCGGGTGGAAAAAATTTAATTTTTTTATGGCATGGAATGGATACAAAAGGAAACATTTCCGATTGGGTCAAGAGGGAGAAACTTGCCAATCTGAAAGGGTTTGTTTCGTAATAATTTCATGAAAAGAAACAGTTAGTTGCTGATTAATCCAAGGTCATGTTTTATAATTTTTCACTATCAAGCACAATGATAGTCAATCATCCTTGCCACCGTTATTTATTGCATATTAAAATCAAACAATTCTCTATCTTTTGCCATAACCAATTCAACTTCGAATCCGCCGAATCTGCAGGACGCGCCTGTGAGTAGCATACATCGAAGCAAGTGGCAGAAACAGCGGTATAGACCACAGCACAGCCCGAGGCAGGCGTCGTCGTCGTCGTCATTGGGCAGAGTGTGTGGGTGGTGGAGTCGGTAAGGCTCGGTGCGGCGCGCGAGTGTTTAGGGAACACCGACAGCCGGTGTTTGGCTGTTGGCCGTGCTTGTTGTTGATGTTTTGTTGCCGCTGCCACTACCGACACCATCACCACCACTCTGATTGGCCCACCGTTTGGCGGGCCTGGCACTGGCACAAGTGGAAACATTCTGGTTTGATTTGATTTTGACGGTTTTTCGTTTTGCTCTGCTGTTTCTTGCAGCTGCGAACTTTTTTGTTTTTTCCCCAACGCGCGCCCAATCTGCCCCCAAACTTTACCGCCTCGCTTTGGGACTTTGGCAGGGGCGCAGCGCGCTGTGCCTGGTGAGCGCGTTTTGCCGCTACTGCTGCTGCTGATATCATGACGAAACGTGTCGCTGACAGGTTTTCTAATTGCAAAAAGGGGTTGAATGTCAATTTAATCGGTTCGGATTGTGGTGCCGTTGGCGAGGCGATGAACGGAATGGAAATGACGCAGGACGATTGGGATGAGAAACTTTTTCTGCCGCTCGGTTGTTTTCACTTGGGTCCGGTTTTGTTTTTGGAAGGAAAGCGTGGGAGAACTTGCAGTTTGCAGAGGAATTAATCAATTTTTTTCTAACTATTTTTTTTTCTTCTGCCACGCGATCGACTGACAGTGCATGGTAATGAAAGTTTATTTTTTGCTCTTCATTTTACAGATGGCGCTCGATGCAAAAGCAATCAAGGAAGAAATACCCGACAAGGACACATATGAATCCAGCGCTCGCAAAGTCAAAGGTGAGTTATGTTTTTCGAGGCTAAGTTTAGTTTTTATAGCAATTTTTCATCATAGAGAATATTTATAACCAATATATTGATAAATTTTTTATTGCAATTATCACTGGTTAACCTATCCAACATGCCAGAGGTGAATTATTACATATTTTTAATTAAATGCAGCTGATGAATAAATAAGATTGTTTTTCAATGTCCGTACTCACCTTCATATAAATACATAAGAACAAAATCTACTGTAAATTTCGGTTCTGGTGGAAGAGTACTGTTATAAAATTCCAGTTGATATACAATGTCGGATAAAACGACCACTGCTCAAGCAAAAATAATTATATTTATTGCTTACAGTCAATTTATAATAATTTATGTGCATTGTTCGAAGAAATTTATAGCATCTTCAGTTGAAACAATAGTCATTCGTTAAAAAATGCGTTGTAATGGTAAAAAATAAAAACAAGAAAATTCATAAGCTTCTAGGGTTAGTAAAGTACGTTCTCCCATAGATTCTCTTTAGGGTTCAGATCTGGTCTCTGTGCTGAATTTGTTATCCTGGAACCACTTTTCGAGGGTCTTGGTGGTGTGCTTCGAATATCTGAACTGTTATTTCAGGGGCATCTCCCCTCCCTGTACCAGGGGAAGCACCCTCACACCATAATGTTCGCTCCTACATCCTTGAATGTTTTTGCGGTACACTGTGGCATGTAAGCGCAGCTCAATTTTTCCATCCAAGCCTATGAGATTTACCTTTGTCTCATCCCACCACAGTATATTTCATCCCTGCTTTTCCTTCTCCGGACCGATTCAATCAAAGTGATCTTTTGCCAGCTTCAGCCGCGCCTCCAGATGCTTCGGCGTCAACATCGGGACGTTCCGGGGGCTTCTATTGCCTAGCCCCTGCTGAACTGTTCGGGAACTCACAGACAAGTTCAGTTCGTCCCGGATCTTTTTCGAGCCTTGAAGGAATTATTCTGGAGGCTCGCTTTATGGTAAATCGAAGTCGTTTTTCTTGGGAGTTGATCCGTTTCAGATTTGACAGGTTTTGAATCGTCTCAAGTTCTCTGCGATTTTGCGTTGGCTGCTGCCTGCCGTGGACATTTTGCTAATGACCATCCGCGCTTTTTACTATCATTTATGCGCGCGACCTATTTTTCGGCGACTGTAACTAGAATTGGAGAATTTAAACCTTACACACTTCTTTTTCACATGATAAATACTTTCCAGGATCCGAAAAACTTAAAACATCACCAACAAACTATCAATTTTCTGTAAAAACCGGTCCAAACGAGAAACTGGTCTTAAATATTGTCGCACCGGTTCTTTACTTTTGACAGCAATCAGTGCGCCTTGCTAAAATCGGATGCTTTGATTGCGTTAAACTTGCGGTCTTCTACTAGTAGAAGTGCTCGCCGCGAGATTTCGCATATACGTTATTTGAATTGGCCATTGAAAAGCTAATTTAATTTTTTTTTTTTGCTTTAGAGTGGTCTTAATGTTTTGTATGACACACATATGAAAAAATGCATTGTTAAGGGACTCAATAGCATTACTATGTAAGATTTGTCAGTTTTTTTGCGTAAATATTGTTATCAATGAAATTAGGTTCGATTGACGGAGTAAATTGAACACTGTTATCAATACTGTCATCTGTTTTATTTTCGACCATCATTCTTATAATTTCACGACCAGACATACTTTTGTTACATATTCGATAGTAATTGTTTATTTTCTGATTATTATTCCTATTTTGCCTTGTTACTATGCAGAATATCTCAGTGTTTTTGCGCTGATTTATTTGTATCCAATAGTTTTTCAAAATAAATGAGTAAATGAATATCTTCTCTAACGTGTCAACCAATTTCTATGTAAGTTTTTTCCTGCTTCTGCTGGATTTTTTCCCTACGTCGTAGTCACATCCAAATAGTAGTAAATCGTTAAAAATCTGTCCACGTGGTATGTGGATGGCCCCTAACTAACTAACTATATGGCTAACTGAGTACTAATTTTTCAATTCTTTTTTTCGGGGGGCATTTTTTTTTTTGAAGGACAAAGTTCTACAATCTACAAATTTGCCGAAGACACTATGCCAATCATTCAAACCGTTTTGGCCGTAGAAATATTTTAACTTTCCAATAGTGCACCCTATAGGGACCACAAGTAGGCGGGACCACGAATATGGTATTATGGAAGAAAGTGAAAAAGGTTGCGCATTGTTTTGTTTTTCAGGTATAAAAACAAACGTTGCGCGCGAAGTTTAGCTGTTTGTCAACTGTTCAAACGTCAGCAAACTCAACATTCAGATGGCATGGAGGACACAAGTGGGCCACGAACAAGTAGAGTGCAGCCAAGTTTAGTCTTCCGTACTATTGGTTGATATTGATACCAGGAGATGCTAAAATTGTTACGAAACAGCTTAAAGTGAATTGTTCCGTTCCTCCTGGCAAGTACAAATTATAATCGACCTTTTTCAAGGTCACATATTCTTTTTAAATTCACAGCATGATCTGGGATCTGCTCTTGTGAAAAACACAATCAGTTGTTTTCTCGTAGGCGGAGGCAAGCCATGTTGAAAACATGCACTTCATCGCGAAAAAAAATCATTCGGACCTCTTTGAAATTACAAAACTTGTACTAATCTAGGAAACCAATTTAACATTTCCGGCAACTCTGATTTTAAATTATTATTATTTCAAGGGAAATATGGCTTTTTCATTCTTAAGGTTGTATCAAAACGCTACTATGTCTTATGTCCGACGTTTCGGCCTTTGAACTTGGCCTTCCTTAGGAGATCTACAAATTTTAGCTCCAACACCATCACCACTCCGGCTACCATCTTCACTAGCCCAATCCACAATGGTCCAGAAACCGATTTTAGGGGGAAATTTGGGTCTAGAGCTCTATAGCAACATTTTAGAGAAAAACTTTCTTCTACAAAGTTGTTACATATGATAAAGCGCTCATTGAAAAATTATCAAAAATTAGGGTGACCAACATTTTCGATGCAATCAAGTATCTAACTTTTTTATCTTTGTAGATAGAAGAAAAGTTTGTTCTACAATGTTATAGCTCCATTAATTTTAAGTAACTTTGTAAAAAAAGTTTTTCTCTATCTATGAAAACAACCGATTTATGTTGAAAAAACATATTTTACGCTCTAACTTATTTATTTCAAGTTTCATCTCAAAACTGCCTTTGAACGACTTTTAGAGCTTTTCAAGAGAAACAATTTGCAACGCTGACATCGTAAATATCTCAATTTTACTCAAAGTAATTAATATTTTCCATCAAAAAATATGCGTTTTTCATTTGTATGTCATTCATTTTGGGGCAAACATAAAAAATATCTCTTGGTCTCATTCTCAAAAAACGACTGTGTTCGATGTATTTAATTTTTAAAAAATTCATAACTTTTGAACCAGTAGATCGATTTTCCATCTTTTTGGGTCAAATTAAAGGTAATTACGTCTAGTTATAAAAAAAATACCAAAAAATTAATCTGGGTGCTTTTATATGCATAATGCATAAAATTATTGAAATTTTCGGCTTGTTTTTAAATTGAATTTACTCAAATTTAAAAAATAACATATTTCTAAAAGTTCCTTCATTTATAGAGTCAAGTATGCCCTTCAAAATGAGACCAAGAGATATTTTTTATGTTTGCCCCAAGAAGAATGACATACAAATGAAAAACGCTTATATTTTGATGTTCAATATTAATAACTTTGAGTAAAATTGAGATATTTACGATGTCAGCATTGAAAATTGTTTCTCTTAAAAAGCTCTAAAAGTCGTTCAAAGACAGTTTTGAGATGAAACTTGAAAAAAAAAGTTTGAGCGTAAAATATATTTTTTCAATATAGATCGGTTGTTTTCAAAGATAGAGCTAAACTTTTTTTTACAAAGTTACTTAAAATTAATGGAGCTATAACATTGTAGAACAAATTTTTCTTCTATCTATAAAGATAAAAAAGTTAGATACTTGATAACATCGAAAATGTTGGTCACCCTAATTTTTGATAATTTTTCAATGAGCGCTTTATCATATGTAACAACTTTGTAGAAGAAAGTTCTTCTCTAAAATGTTGCTATAGAGCTCTAGACCCAAATTTCCTCCTAAATTTGGTTTCTGGACCATTGTGCAATCTTTCCCAATACAGCTTGGGAAAGATACAATATTATCTCCACTGAGCAGGAAGAGTGAGCGGGATAGAGTATCTCTTTTGCCCTATACTTATCAATCACAACAGTATTGTTTTCATGCATTTATGTAGACAAAAACATAAACTATAAGTTAGAGTCCATCTTAGTGTCATCAAAGGTGCGATAAAAAGCTCGAGAAAATGAATTGAATTCACCAACGCATCGTGCTTTTTAATGTGGTAAGAGTTTGTGCGTAGCTCTAAAGCTCAAACTCACTCTAACGTTCCAATATAGGTACTTTGAAGGAGAACCTATCGATAGCTATGACAACCTATCGTAGAGCTTTGTACGCTGAACGAAAAACGGTACAACTTTATGTGAGTTTTTTGAGAAAAAACAATGTTACAGTTTCTGAAGAAAAAAAATGTACTAGGGTAATCGCTCTTATATTCATCTCAGTACCTATATTCATCTCATCACGCCTTTTTGATCAATTTATCGTCAAATTTTACCATATTTTCAGCGTAAAACTTTCAATCACTCGACAGAATCGAGTAGCAAATAGATTCACTTTTAAAAATTTGTAGAAATTTGACGGTAAATTGGTCAAATGAGACAAATAAGATGTATATAGCTACACCTAGTTGTTGAGATGAATAATGGAGCAATAACCCTATTTATATAAAATGTTCTAATAAATTTGTAGATCCCTTGATGAAGGCCAAGTCAAAAGGCCGAAATGTCGGACATAAGAACGGGTATCAACCACCACAACGCTTTTTTCCCTCAACGTATTGTTACATTGTGTGCGGAGGTTATGGAAATTATTCATATCATTGGTTTTGGAATAATATTTCTCAACAGAACTAAAATTTGGCTGAAACTTGGGGATTTGGCTGAAACTTTGCATAGACTTTTCTATAGGCAAAATATGCCATTCTGTGCTATTTGTTTAATTTTTTGAAACATGGTTCATTTTTGAGAAGCTATTGAAAAATGCTATTTTGCGAAGGTATAGATGATTCTAATATTTTTGGAGCCAAAACGGTTTGTTTGATCGGTATGAAGTCCTTAGCAAGGTTGTAGATAACAATCTTGTATTTACGAAAATAATATATGCTCTAAAAAAATTATTTGTTTTGTGGAAATATGTTAGAAGAAAAATTAAAATTGATTATCTAAAAAACCTCATTTTTTCAAATCTAATTTATTTTTATAAAAACTACAAATAATTATCTATACAATAAAACCGAACCGATCATGGAGAAATCAAGAAAAAAAAATATGATTTTTTGAAAAAAAAAATGAAAAAAAAATTATTTTTTATATACCATAAGTATACCTTGAGTTTACTACACGAATATTCTTGGCGATGGGTTTTCTGAAGAAAAATAGTCAGTCTATCTATCATCGGAAAAGTGACCAAGTTCCATCACATGGGACACAATATATGAACATATGCAGCACATGATGAGCATATCTTTTATCTAAACTCCCAAGTTGTACTCTTTCGGAACATACCTTCACAAATTATTCACAACAACGATGTACTTGGCGATGTTCAGAACGATGTACTTGGCATCTCCATCGATTCAACAGTGAAAAGAGGCGCACGGTTAACGATCACGTTGGAGTGAGTGGACGATTTTGACGCGTTTTTGGAATAGCCAGGGGCACCAAAACTCAAAGGAATGGGTAAATAGCCATAATCTATAATTTTTTCCGGCTTGAACATCCGTAGTTTTGTTGTGATGGGCTTTGTCCTGAGGTTTCATAGGACCTTCCAGAAAACCTATTTTAGTTGCTCAATAACTGTTCCTAATGCGTTTTTGAAACCAAAAAAATAACTACTTTGTTCCAACTTGTCACACTATAAACAAACTGGTCAGTCATCGTAATTCAATGTTGGAAAAAAAATAAAAAATTCATCACACCCACATAGCTCAGTTTCCCTATCATTATCGAATAAACAAGCGACGATAACACCGTTGTCGTCCTAGTAAGTGACCGATTAGAGCCTGCCAATCTGTCTACCTTTAACTGCACCGACTGGATTTACATGTCGACTACTGTGAGCACTGACTGTCTACCCCATCTATCTAGACTGACCTGTACTAATTTGTCGGATACACTGGTGAATCCAAGCTCTACCATAAAAGAGCAATGAGATTGAATTTTACATATTGATGGCGAATCAGGAGCGCTGGGAATGAACGACCCCTCGTAACAACTGATACGGACAGACGGTAAAGTGGCAACAACGCTGGTTGGTGTGACGATGATGGGCCCGAGTTAAATTGCGCATGGAACCGTTCGGGGAGGAAGTGTTAAGTGTTATGTTTTAGCAGATTGTAATTACAACGTGGTTGCATTGAATTAAGCGAACGTGCGTTGCAACACCGACCGTGGACAGTTGGTGTCTAGCGTGAGTGGGAGGACGTATGTATTTGTTTTTGCTGATGCGGTGTAGGCAGGAATATGTTTGATTCGCGTCTGGTAATCTGTTATCTGGCGACATTCGAGGTTATTTTCATTCACTTTGCTTTAATCAATAATTTGTCAGCATTTCGACAATTTTATTACTTAGTTTCTGAAAGTTTGGACTCGTTTGATTCGGTATCAAACTAGGAAAGTATTGCCCAGCTATCCAGCTATAAATACGGTGCCATGCTTACGCGTAAGCTGCCGAGTGCTAAATTTATTTTCTCGTTATGTCAATAATAGTATGACGCCACAATCACCAACCATCCGAAGACCATCTGCTGCATGATCGACATTTTCTCGCGCGAAATTAACAGCTGTTCGCTACCGTTGGGCTGCCTGGTACCAGTTTTCCTGCCGGCAGCACAGTACAATATATGGCAAAAAGCTAGTTGCAGTATTTATATTGTTTGTTAGAACAGTTTCAGTCGTTGTTTTGGATTATATTTTCTCAAAAATTATTTCAGAATAATTTCGAAATAATTTCAAGCGTAATGCAAATAAATAACATTAAAATAAACTAAAGAAAAATCTTGTGAGTTGAACCACACTAATATCGATTCGCTTGGAAGCAGACGTATTTACAGATCCCAACCAGTGCAGTGTAACAGTAAATTGCTGAAAATTGAATCAAACTGGTGAAGAAGAGTGAAGCAGAGCAGACTACTGACTGGGCAGCAGGTCCACGTTTAACATTTGGCAAAGTTTCTTGCCGAGGGCAAATCAAAACTTGCGCATGTGAAGCGCGATTGTAACGTGTATTCGTGTAGCACCGTTCTCCCGGTGGATGTCTGCTGGAGTGATCGACTGTCTACCACCCGCCAGCTGCCCGCCAGCCAAAGAGTAATTCAAATAATTATAGTTGATTTTGCCTGATGCGCACCAGGCAAGCAAATACCGTGCCTCCGGATGAGTCCTACAATTTGCATAAATAGTTTTGTTTACATTTCAAATCGTGGGAAATGCAGCACTCATTTGCTTGCTACTCCACAGCCAGTGGGCTAACGGGAGGGAAGCTAAAAAGAAACAATGTTTTGTAGAGTGTGTTTGAGTTGTATCAAATATTAGATTGTAAAAAAATAAATAACAGAATTTGTTGCGAGGTAATGTAACCACGGATACTGGAATCGGAAAAAACATTGCTACTTTTGAGTAGGTACCTTTCCTACAATACAAACCGACCTTACTCAGATTTAAGCTTAGTTGAAGTATATCGGATCAGTGTGGTTCGGAACAAAATTAATCACGAGCACGTTCCAACTTTTACTTTCGATGGCTGCTGCTTCTGCTGCCAGGGCTTCCGTACCGTACCGATCCCGAGCTATCATATCTACTAACCACCCTCACAGCCTAATAGCGAATTTGCAAACATTTGCTGATTCATGAACTTTCACCCGACCATCTTTCTTCGATATCAGCAGGAAACCAAACACAGTCGCTGTCGTCATCCTCGGTTGGGGTTGCACGGGGAAAAAATATCATCCTCTCTAAATTCGGTCGATTGCCCTCCTGTCTTCCTGTTTGCCTTCCCCGCAAACTGAAGGAAGCTTCCGCCAAAGATAAGCCCGGCTTCTGCAGGAGTGTCGTCACACACGCTCGGGGTGTATTCATGGAGGAGTACGAATACATTTCCGAATTGTTGAAACTAGCGAAATCTTTGATCAATTCCCCTGGATTTTCTTGCTACGCTCGTGAGGCACACAAAAACGTCTACAAGAGCATACTACCATATATTTCAAACTTTATCATTCCAGTACAGCACGTTCGCATACAGCCACAGATTATGAATTTGAAACCGGGAGAGAGCCAAGACAATTTTTACCGCCAGTTCTATGCAGTTAATGGGTTCTTCGTAGTATTTTTGTCACCGCCAAACGTGAAGCGTTCAGTTTCGTTCTTCCATAGAGTTTGCTTTGAATACACTGAAGTCGATTTTTACGCGGCTATTTTTACACGATTTTCGCAATTCACGCAGTTTTTTTACGTGGATTACCCTGACAAGGTTTTCCAATGACTTTTGACGTAGAACTGCGTTGTTAAGTATGGAACTGAAAAATCTAAAATCGAAACAAAAGACGATGCGCCATAATTATTGCAACAAAATGCGAAGTTGGTTCGCAGGTCGATGTTTGCTGGGCCCAGAACACGAATAACAACCAAAACTGGATCTTCATGCAGAAGGTGGCCAGGCTCACACAAAGAATACCGTGCCAAACTGGTTCAAGTCCAACTTTCCCTCTGTCACCACTAAGGATGAGTAGCCTCGAAACTCGCCAGATCTCAACGTGATGGACTTCTCGATTTGGGGGATGTTTGAAGCAAAGGCTTGCTCACGAAAACACACAAGTTTTGACGAGTTGAAAAATTTGTTGCTCAACTTGCTGGAAGGAAATTCCTCAAAATGACATTCGGTCTACGGTCAAGTCTTATCCCAAGTGTCTCCGAGCTGTCATTAGAGCTAAAGGAGGACACATTGAATGAGTTTGTTTTTTTATGTTTTTACTCAATAAATTATTTTTATTTCAAAAGTTTTTTCTTACTTGCTGAAAACATTGTTTAACGGTCCTTTGTTCCTTGTCGCAATAATTATGGCGCACCCTGTAGTCAGAGTTTCACTTTTTTGACGATGATAAACATGAAATTTACAAGTCAAAAGATCATTTTTGGTGCCAAATGTCTTAGAAGCGTATATACAGGTCGGACTCGATTATCCGGAGACTCGATTATTCGGAAACTCGATTATCCGGAATTCGATTATTCGGAATTTTAGACTCGATTATCCGGAATTTTATTTTTTTGGTGTCCTTTTTCAATTTTTATTGCGAAATTTTGCCTTTACCCTCCCTTCTGACATATTTGTTACCATATAAGTCACTTCCAGCATGTTTGGGACATGTTCGAATTAAGTGAAAATAATCAATGTTCAATTTTTTTTTTTGCTTCTCCAGATTTTATTACCCCCTTTCGCCTCAGAAATAACTTCTGGTTACGCCGCTGCATCATACAAGTAAAATAAAGAACAGAAATATTTATTTTATGTTAGTAATTCGCAAAATTTCAGTGTTTTTGTGTGATTCGATTATCCGGAATGAAAAAAATTTTGATGTTCCGGATAATCGAGTCCGACTAACGTCGAGATCTTGAGATATTGAAAAAAAAAATTTTTTCAACTAACAACTAAAACAAATTTCGAGGTGGGAGAGTTTCCCAGTCCCAAGTTCTAGATATTTTTGCAAAAAAAAAAATCTAAATAACACCAGCTGACTTTTCTAAGATATTTGGCATCAAAAAATTTCGATTTTAAAAGTTTCAGTGCCTGGTATTTTTAAGTTTTACGTGGAGACTTTCTTTGAGAAGTTGAAATTTTGAAGACCTCCAGTTCCTGAATGACTATTCGTCTTCGACTCTGCTTTTTGACATTGGAAATAATTATAAACGGTTTCAAAAAACGTTTAACCTGTTTTTTGTCGCTTTAATGCTTTTTTATGAATTCTAATTATTAAACCATTCTTCCTAAATTACTCCTAAATGACAAAAAAAAACAAATCGAATAAACCGCGCTTCTTTAATTTTATTTTCCCCGTTTTTCTCCTATATGACAACAATAAAATAAAAGACGAGAGAGTGGAAAAACCCGCATTGTGTAGACGCTTTGTTTACAGCGTCTTCAATAATCGCGTTTAATTGTGGTGCATAGTGCGAAAAATTGTGAAATTCGAGTGATAGTTGCAGTGTAATAGCGAACCTATACATTAGAGAAATGACATCTGAGTGCTTTATCCGAAAAATCTTCTCAGATTACCTTAGTGTGGGTCCCTTCTCATTGTTCCATTCCGGGCAATGAGAAAGCGGACACTTTGGCTAAGGTGGGCGCAACAAACGGTGATATTTATAACAGGCCAATTGCCTACAATGAATTTTTAAAATTTTCACGTCAGAGTACACTTGTCAACTGGCAGGCCTCGTGGGATAAGGGAGAACTGGGGAGGTGGCTACACAGCATCATCCCCAAGGTTTCCACCAAATGAATGTCTGCCGCATGATGTCTCGGATTATGTCCAACCACTACGGGCTAGATGCACATCTCTTGCGTATTGGGCTGGCGAGCAGTAATCATTGCGTTTGTGGATTGGGGTATCAAGACATTGAACACGTGGTTTGGGTGTGTGCTGAATTCTGCGGCGCCAGATCTCTACTTTTGGATACCCTCAGGGCCCGAGGAATACAGCCCTATGTGCCAGTTCGTGATATTCTCGCTCAGCGAAACTTGCCATACATGCTACATGTTTATAGCTACTTGAAGAGCATCAAGGTGCCAATTTAACAGCGAAACAAAAAAAACCATGTTAGTTTTAGTATTAGATTTAGTTTCAGCTCGTAGTCGGCAGCGAGGGTAAAGAATTTGCCTTTAGATTATAAGATATTCTAGACCATAAGGCATTAGATTTAATTGGCTCCGTAAAACATTAATTTGTATTGTGCCGTATCAAATAAATGTTGTGTGAACAAAAAAAAATTAGAGAAATGACAAGACACTCGCCGTTAGGGCAACTGTCAACATCAAAACGGATAACGGCAATGCGAATTTATACAGCTCGCCCGTTTTGATGTTGACAGTTGCCTTAACGGTGAGTGTCTTGTCATTTCTCTAATGTATAGATTCGCTAGTTGTAGTTGAGGGTACCCATTGTTGATTACAGTATGTTTAAAGTGAATTACGAGTGAGAGGAACTCAGGAATTAGAATTTTAATACAGTTTTCTTGTACAGTTTATCACTCTGCAAATGGCTGTCTTAATAGCGCAGTGTTGTGTTGGTGATATTTCTTAAACGCGTTCGTGTTCATGCGGAGAGTGTATTGTGTCTAAAACTCATCGCAGTGAAACCTCTTCTCCAGTGCTACGCTGTACATATGCTTGTCGCCGATGGCAAGTTCTGCTGAAAGGCACGAGCCGAGAGAGCGGCAATTGTAATCATGGAAACGGTTTGTTTGTGCTCGAGTGCGAGCGCGGCGGCGTGCTTGACTCACTGAATGCTGCTTCGGTGTCTAAGATAAGTGCATACATTTACAGAAATGTTAATTTAAACTGCTGATCAGCGTTGCCAACCCTCCAGTTTTTCCTGGATATCTCCAGTTTTTTTGAAGATCGTCAGCGAAACAGCTGAAGGTTGAATATTTCCAGTTTTTTGAAAATTGTTCCAGTTTTATCCAGTTTTCTGTACATCACCACATTATTTGAACTCATTTCCATTACATGTATGGTCTTTTCAGTATTTTGTGCATTCATGCGCCTCGGTTGTAAGATTTTATTCGAAATCTACTCAATTTTAAGTACGCTAGTGACTATAATCTTCATGGGTAAACAATTTTCTTTCAGCCTTTTTGGTTACATGCAATAATACGGTGCAGCATTTTTGAACCGAAAATCAAATAAATTTATGTAAAAGCTTCAAATTTATATATCCAGTTTTCTCCAGTTTTTCATTTTGAATTCTTCCAGCTTTTCATAAAAAAGGTTGGCATCGCTGCTGCTGATGGCTTCCACCGACATGAATCAAATACTTATTTTTAAGTATCCGCGTGTGTGTTTTATCCCACGATTTCTTGGGCTGATTGTGTGCTGAGGCTAGACGGCGCAAAGTGCAGCGTTTTTATATATTTTCTAATTGTGGATATATTCATATTTCTTACCTGAGAAAAGACGCGTACCGCAGAACTTGTCTGTCTGTTTCATGATATTTTTGAATTGTTAAAATGTTTTGAAATTTTGAACTTTGAATTTTTCCAATTACTTTGTTCTGATATTCATTGTTTTTTCTTTGCTGTTAATGACTTCTCTGGCTTTTGAATGGTTGGTTTTATCTCCAACCTAATTAACACAATTAATTTTGGACGTTCTGGTTTAGGTGTGTGTGTCTCCTTTTTTCTAAATTTATCTCTTTATCTTTTACTAGCTGACCCGGCAAACTTCGTCCCGCCTATTTTAGTGTAAAATTTAATAATTTTGAACATTTCAAATTTATTGATTCCTTGCGATTGGATTATATCGTTTAAAAATGATTGGTTTTATCGGAATGGCAACATCCTCAACTTTTAGCTTTTGTACATGACCTCTATTCCGGATATATATTGGGTTCATTTCAGTTATTTTCGTTGTTTTCCAGAAACTGAAAGTGGTCATCTTCTAACTCAAAATGGTGTCTAGGGTCAATGCTTGGCTTCTTTACATCATTTCGATTACGGACTTATCCATATGTAGTAGTATTCGGTTATTTTCGGCTGTTTCCCAGAAGTTGCCATTTTTCAATTCAAACTGTTGTCTAAGGTCAATTTATAGCTCCTTGCATCATTCTGGATCCGGTGATCCGGAACCGTAAGTCGCCATCTTAGATTTAAAAATGGCATTTGGAGGCAATTTCTGGCCCCTGAGCATCATTCTGGTTTAAGAAACACCCATATTGGGTGTTATTTGGTCATTTTCGGCTGTTTTTCTAGAAACCGGATGTCACCATCTTCGAATTCAAAATGGTGTATGTGGTCGATGCTAGCTCCATTCTGGTTCTGAAGATACTCATTTTGTATGGAAATCGGCCATTTTTGGCTGTTTTTTAGAAACCGGAAGTTGCCATCTTACAATTCATAATGGTGTCTGAGGTCAATTTTCAGCTTCATTCTCGTTCCAGAGATACTCATATTGGGTGGTATTTGGTTACTTTAGGCTGTTTTCCGGACACCGAAAGTCGTCATCCTGAATTTCAAAACAATTTCGAGCCTCCGTGCGTCAATCTGGTTAAAGAAACGCTCATATTGAGAGGTATTTGATAATTTTAGGCTGTTTCCAGACACCGGAAGTCGCCATCTTACAATTCAAAATATCTGAGGTCGATTCGTGGCTTCAGTGCATCATAACAATCCCGGAAATACCCATATTGGGTGGTATTTGGTCATTTGCCGCTGTTTTTCAGAAACCGGAAGTCGCCATCTTGGATTTCGAAATGGCATTAGGAGACAATTTTTGGCCGCTGAGCGTCAATCTGGTTGAAGAAACACTCATATTGGGTGGTATTTGGTCATTTTCGGCTGTTTTCCAGACACCGGAAGTCGCCATCTTACAATTCAAAATGTTGTTTGAGATCGATTTGTGGCTTCAGTGCATCATAACAATCCCGGAAATACCCATAGTGGGTGGTATCTGTAGTCCTGTGCGCCGCCACGCCGCGCCGCCGCCGCCGACACTTTTACGCACGCCGCCGCCGCCGATGATTTGGACTCGGCGCGCCGCCGAAGAAATTTTTGGTGCGCCGCCGAGAAAATCTTTACCGCGCCGATAGTGACTGTGTATGCTGGATTTTTTCCTGGTTATAGAAATACCGCAAATCACAGCCGATAAGGGAACACTCGTATGGGTATTAGGTAATGCGGAATTAAGAAATTCTCAATACCCTTTCACCCCTACGTAATGCAATTTTGCATGGTGGCCCCAAGCAGTGTAACACTTCGTTAAATATTTTCCCTCTCCTGAGCGTGTATTTACGAATGTACCTAAGTGTATATTATTTTAATATGTGGAAATTTGTTACAATATTTGACAATAAATATTCAGACTTTTTTATCGAATGAAATCAAAAATATCAATGTCATTATCAGTGATTTGCTTCGTCAGTTTGCTTCGAGAAAAGTGTTTCAGTTATCATAACATTTATTTTTATGCAAATGTATTTTTTATTTTTATGCAAACGTATGAGCAGTCTTAAAATGTTCTTTAGAATACAAAGTTTTTTTTGGAGATCAAAATGCGGGAAAAATTTTGCGCAAATTAAATAGTTGATCATATTGCGCTGAAACAGACATTTTTGTAGATAGTTTTTCCGTCAACATTTTCAAGCACGACTACATTTTTTGTTGATTTCTCGTTAACTTTTTTTTTCCTCTGTGCGGACTCATCACTGCGACCAGAGACATTTGATCTATTGTGACATTGGCCAGGTGTTTTCTGTACTCCGCACTTCATATTATTGGCAGTAAATGTACGCTTTCCATTTATATCCGTGCTTGTGTGAGAGAGTTTACCCTTTCGTTTCAAGCTCACTGCTCTACTATAACGAGCCTCTTACTATTCTACCAATATCGCCAAATTACAATTCCCAGGAGTGAGACTACACCTAACGTTCCCCTCTGGCCATTATGTCAAGATGAAGGAACCTTATCGAAACCTCGTTCCTCGTGCCCATACCGCCAATTACAATTCCCTGGAGATGATTAGTATTCCTCAGAACAGTTTTATTGTAAGAAAGACTTATTTTGACAAGAGGGAGGAGTCTTAACGGAACCTCGTTGCTCCTACCAACACCGCGTCACAATCACAATTACCCGAGGAGGACTTAATGCTTCACCTCTGGTCAGTTTTATCCCAAAAGTCGCAATAGAAATGAAGAAACTGTGGTGTTTACCGAAGAACTCTATTCGATTGAAAAGAGTTTCCCATTTTTTCAGTTATTCCATGGGTAACCTAACAAAATATATGAAAGTTAAAAACGACTCTCTAACGTAAGATTTATCGATTTTTCCCAAAGGTCTACGGTTAATCGAAATCAACATATCAAAAAACTATCTATCTTTTTTCCTAAATTGAACGTCTCTGGGAACAGTATTCCATGTAATTTTTTGTTGTGGGCTCGTTGATGATTTTTTTTGGAATTTACACTTGTTTGTACTTTCTCTGCTTGGTTTATTATTTTCTGGTTATTCAATTGTTTTTTTACTCGATATCTTACCAATTTTATTTCTATTTTTGACATTCTTACAACTCTGACGCATACATTTTTATTTATGAACGTTCAATTAAAAAAATCGAACATGAGAGTACAAAAGCACACATTATGCGCAATATTTTATAAATGGTAATTAGTGTCACGCCGATACACGCCGCCGCCGCTGATAAAAGCTACCGGCGTCACGCCGGCGCGCCGATCGCCGCCGAGGTAAAATGTTTTCTACGCCGCCGCCGCCGGTGATATGGTCGGCGCACAGGTCTAGGTATCTGGTCATTTGCCGTTTTTTAGAAACCGGAAGTCGCCATCTTGGATTTCAAAATGGCATTTGGGAACAATTTCTGGCCTCCGTGCGTCAATCTGTCATTTTCGGCTGTTTTCCAGACACCGGAAGTTGCCACCTTACAATTCAAAATGTTGTCTGAGGTCGATTTGTGACTTCAGTGCATCATAACAATTCCGGAAATACCCATGTTGGGTGGTATAAGGTCATTTGCCGCTATTTTTCAGAAACGGGAAGTCGCCATCTTGGATTTCGAAATGGTATTTGGAGACATGCCAGAAGAAGGAAGAGTGTCGAAACATTATGAACATGTTTTTTACACCTAAAAACATTCACCTGCCAAATTTGGTTAAATTTGCTTGATTGGTTCTCGAGCTGTGCGTAATTTGAGTTTCATTTGTATGGGACCCCGCGCTTATAGAAGAGAGAGGGGTGTCAAACCATTATATTTGTTACCCCTAAAAACAATCACCTGCCAAATTTGGTTCCATTTAGTTGATTAGTTCTCGAGATAAGCAAAAATTTGTGTTTCATTTGTTATGAACCCCTTCCCCACAGAAGAGGGAGGGGAGTCGAACCACTATGAACATACTTGTTACCTCTAAAAACATTCACATACCAAATTTGGTTGTATTTGGTTGATTGGCTCTCGAGCTGTGCGAAATTCGTATTTCATTTGTATGGGACCCCTCCCTTGTAGAAGAGGGAGGGGTGTCAAACCATTATACATATATTTGTTACCCCTCAAAACATCTACCTACCAAGTTTGGTTAGTAACCTATTTACTTGGTTAATCCTCGAGATGTGCAGAAATTTGTGTTTCATTTGTATGGGACCCTCCCTTCCAGAGGAGGGAAGGGTGTCGAACCAACATGGGCATATTTATTACTCCTAAAAATATCCACTTGCCAAATTTGGTTCCATTTGCTTGGTTAGTTTTCGAGATGTGCAGAAATTTGTGTTTCATATGTATGGGACCCCTCCCTTGCAGAAGGGGGGGGGGGGGTCTCGAACTATCTTAGTCACCTTTCCTGGCCCCTAAAACCCCTATATACAAAATTTCACGCCGATCGGTTCGGTAGTTTCCAAGCCTATATGAATCATACAGACAGACAGACAGAGCTGCATTTTTATATGTTTAGATTAGGTATTTTTTGCGTTAACAATTGATATTAACGGCGAAAATTTATATAGTTTTACTTACACATGAGCAGGCTGGATGCGACAATACCCGCGTTTGAAAATAATTTAATTTCACAACTCACATTCGAATATAAGTCACATCTCAAATGTGATAAAGATAGCAACTTTATACCGTATAGTGGCCGCTTCAAACAACGATATCGCGATATATATTGAATGTTCACAGTATTAATTTTTACTATTAAGTATATCAACTTTATTGATTCTAAAATAACAAAAAAGAAGGATAGGTTTTGTTTTGGTAAAGTGATTAATCGTTTAAGTTCGGTTTGCTGTGACTGGTGATCGGTGTCTGCGAATCAGCCCGTTGATTCACGCTTAGCTTTTGTATCTGACGATTCATTATTTGGTTCAAAAAATTATTCTTCGCGCGCGGGATTTAAAAATATCTGATCCACGGCCTACCACGGCGAATCCTGATCTTTCCTATCCCATCATACTAACACAAATAGCCTTCCTGTGACATCCGTAGAGATGCAAAGGTGAACTCGGTCTCATAACAACGTTTGTCGAACTAACAATCCTCTTCCTATTTTTTCCCAACGACTGTAAGGACGTGGACGGCGCCGTTATTGATCTTTTTAAAGTGAGAGTTACTGAATTGTTGTACATAAAAGATGGTATAACATCCCAAAAACTATCTATGTGATTCTTTGTGCAACTTTACTAGATCAGGTCAATCACGGAGGTGCAACTACGATATGTACGGTCGTCAATGCTCATGCTCATGCTCATGACAACAATAAAATAAAAACTAAAAAAATTACCGCATTTGTATGATTCTTTGGAGGCTTTGTTTCTTCCCAAAAATTTACCGAAATCACATTTTTGTTTCCTGAATCCTGGGAAGCTGAAAACCGTCGGGAAATGTACGCACTAATTGTATAAATATTGCATAATGCCTTTCACGCAACTGTTGTGCTAAATCAATGCAAACGTTATAGGGGAACTGCTCCATTATTCATCTCATTAAGCCGATATTCACGAAGAATGCACAGATTAAACACCAAATTTTCACGAAATCATTGAACAAATAAACTAAATATGCTTACGTGCTCTTATTGAATCGTTTAGCATTGTATATTTAGTAAAATTAGCTAGATTTATCCTGAATTTTGAGAAACAAACCATTTTTCACAACGCTTCCATATTCATCTCATAACTTGAATCACTGCTCAATTATTCATCTCACAACGCCCCCATATTCATCACACTGTTAATTATAAATGAATCACATTATCATGAATGAACGTAGCCGCAGCCCGTCGTAGTAGATTACCTAGATATCCGCTGCAGTTGTTTACGTGCAAAATTGGTAACCCAGGTAACCACTACAGTGCTGTAGATTTATGTCAATTATGTCGGAATAATTCAACATTTTCAGTATGATTTTTTCGTATTAACAGAAACTGATTTTGCAACTTTTGATTTTCTTCAACGCATTGAAAACAGATGAAAATACATACAGTTGAAATTTAGGAATTGTAGAAATTCATCTCATATATTTCTGCTAATTCAAGCTTGTTTTTAGCAAATTTGAGTTGAACATTTCAAATATTAAAGTATTCTTAGTGTAGTGAGTGATTTTGTTTAGCGATTAAAATAAAAAGTGGTCCGCTAGTGATAAAACAAACTTTGGCTGGGTGCTCAACGACTCCCGTTGTAGCTGTATAGAACAATGTGCGGATTTTGTTTTCTGAGGTAGGTGATTGAGTTAAATGAGTTTTCGAGAGCAGATTCCCGACTATAATATCAAATTTTGTGCTTTCCAGTGGGTTTTTGAGGATTATACTTTATGAGGAATCTAATCTTTTCCTTTTTTCAATTGTCTTTTCATATCGTATGAGATGAATATATGGGCTGAGATGAATAATGGACCAGTTCCCCTACAAAATGATGGCTACTTCCGGTTTCCGCAAATTACCCAATACCATCCAATATGGTTATTTCTGGAAAATGATACTTATATTTTGATATCCAAGATAATGACCTGCGGTGTCTTGAGAACAGCCAAAAATTGAAAACTTCCCGTTGGGTCTACCTTCTAAAGTCCCTTTCCTAACAATACTAAAAAGTAAATTATTGACTTTTTAAAAAGATATTGAAAATTGGTTCAGGTGGTGCTTTCTGGTTCTCGAGACTTTTTAAGTAGACAGTGAGCATGCTAACAGGACCAGCACAACATGATAGCTTCAACTTACGGTTAGCTTTCGCAAAATCCTTGTCCGTAATTCTGTAGTGATGGTATTTTCACTCATAAGAAACTATACAAATCCGCTCTTATAAAACCAAATGGAATCAGTCTATAAAAAACAAATTCAATATTCTCAATGATTTTGAATCTAATGTCGAGTTAGAGCAAAATGCAGTAACATATTTAGGACAAAATAAAAGCGCTAAATCAACACACCATCACCACCGGTTTTACCTCTCATCAGTGAAAGCATCTTTGCTTTGCTGGATGTGGCAATAACGACAACGAGGGCGATGACGACAACGACGATGATGACGATGACAACTAGAGCTAGCCGTTCACCGGCAGTGCAGTAACGCGAGCGACAGGCCCCAGCCAGGCACCCGGCACTGGCGACGGATGTGTCCAGTTCGACCGCGTGTAACTGTGACCATCCCCGCAGGATACTACAATTTACCATTATTTACCCACCAGCAGCTGCAGCGACCGAGATAGCAAATTCCACTCAAGCTTTGCGACACATCCCCCGTGGGTGGCGTGCCGCAACGTACAATAAGCAAGAGGAATGGACTGATCCTGTCCGCATTCAGTGCCACTCGCACTGCCACTACCTGAAGGACGGAACAGTAGCACCATCAATTGTGTAGACCTTTTCGGGGTGACCCCTATCTCGGTTGTGCCAATCCATTACCGTCCGGTAACAGCAGGTACCTTCCAGAGCAGTACGCGCCGGGTGCCCAGCGCACGACGTCCATGAGCGATGACATGGTGTTTTGGTGGCCTCCGGCCAATTGAATCCCCCCTCAGTCCCTGTGTCATTCCGCATCACCCACACCCTCCCCCACCGGAAATAGTCTCACCGACCGACGATCATCATGGCGACGGTGCGGTGGCGTGTGTAAAACGTGAGATAGTGCTAAGACGATAGATTGCACTGGAAGCACGTTTTGAAATAATTATCATTATTCTTCGGTCGGTGTTTCGGTGTTTGGGAGATCCTTTTCAAACCGGAAGGTATATCGTTCTAGGTTGGTTTCCTTTCCGTTCGTAAATCCGAGTAGACCGAACAGTTATTTTCGGTACATAGAATTTTTACATTTTTAGGGGATTAAATGGACATTTATGGTGAATATTTATCTGCATTTCTGCAAAACATGTGTCCTACTTAAAGTGAAACCGACTATCTAATTTTAGTTCTATTCAAAGTGTGAAGGTGAAATGGGTTGCAAGCGGACTGCTTTAGCTGACGAAATATGTCAGCCTAATAAATGTCAGCGTCCAGCCCATCGCAATGACGCATTTGACCCAATTACAACCCACATCCAATAATACCTAAAGCATGAACTTTCGCGCTCTAAGCAGTAATTAGCCTTGTGGTTTTGAGCTGTATTTCGGAGGCCTTTGTCGAAGCGATGCCAGTGTGCGTGGAATCTTTCGTTAATTGTTTGTCGATTTTCCCTAAACCGGAAAATTCAGCTGTTTAATTGAATTCATTTTCCCACCGGGTTTGGGTTCGTTTTCTTTTTTTTTGGTCATTCAACTCTCAGTGCTTTCCAACGTAGGCGACCGCATTCACCATTCTCCCACGTACCTTTCACAGAGGAAAAAAATTTACGCTACAAAAAAAGAACGAAATAAAATAACAGTCGATTCGATAAAAATAATGAATAAACGCGCAAACGTTGAAACTCTCTAAGTCCGATTTAAACATTTGTGCACAGGATACCACCACCACCACGGATACAATCCGACTGCAGAGCGTTCGGCCGGCACCGTGGGAAGCGAACCGTTCAGCTTCCTTTCGATTGTTGTTTTATTGGTCGCATCGGTAGATTTGTTTTATTCATTGTATTTATTTTCATCGGCTAGCAGTAACGTAAAAGCTGGTTTTCAAAAATATTTTAAAGTTTTCAAGATGTGAATCCAATGACTCATTTAATATTATGACCAAATATTCTCTTATTATTACTTTCTTTATAACACTGGTCGACAAAATAAAAAAAGAGTGCATTTTAAAAGCTCAAACCGGAATAAAATGAAAGATTATAGCTATTCAATTATTGCTATGAACTTTGGTACCCCTAGCCATTACTAGAACGCGTCAACTTAGGTTCCGTGCGTCTTGAACTGTCCTACAGATCAGACGTCTGTTCGGTTGCTTGTGGACTGGTCTTTGACTACCTATAGCTTAAAAGTTTGTGTTTTGTCAGTGCGTCTTTTGAAGACTACCTGATCGTTACTTCGCATCAGTCTTTATCAAGACTACCTACTTTTGAATTTAACATTTGTTTTTAACTTTCGTTTCAGCTGAAATGACATGGCGAAAAATCCGCTCATCACTACGATAAGAAAGAGATAGCATTCTCTCTCGGAAAATTCGAGTGTATGCAGCAAAAATATGCTTGATATTTTGCTTGAGCAAGAAACCGGTGAAATGGAAGTTATTGCTGATTAGGCCATACAAAATGTAAATTCTTTAAAAAGGAAAAAGTTCCGCCTATTGCGGTTACTATTTTTTTGGAATTTAATGTTTTTAAAAGGGAACTTTGTCTCCCAGATGGTCCCGAGGTACGATGCTGGCCTAACAAGCCAGTCGTCGTAGGTTCGAGTTTTGGCTCGGGAGAGACTGTTAGTGTCAGTAGGATCGTAGCGCTAACCCCGCAATTGTCCTGTACACTAAACAGTCGGTTGCGAAGTCTGTGTAAGAATAAACAGAAGGTCAAGTTCCGAATCGGAATGTAGCACCAAGGCTTTGATTTTTTTTAAAAAAAGGAACTTTCAAAGTTTGTTTCTGAGGTTAAAGTTACCTATCAAATTGGCCGTAGAGACGAATACCGCTTATTAGTCGATTCAATTAAGGGACGTAATCGTCTTGTTCTGTATTTAACTGGCAAGACCACTACGACCACTGTTGCCAACTGTACAAATTTATCTGAAAACGTTCAGATTTTTACCGGTTTTTCGGTACAGATTCTGTACCGTACAAATTACAGATTTTTGTGAAAAGTACATATAAATATAGGGTTAGAAAAGATGAGACAAAACTTTGTAACAGATTCTGCAACAATACAGTGAATGCGATCTTGCAGTCCACACTTCGAATTTACTGCCGAATCTCAGTAGTTTTTTGCCGTTAATGCCACCACACTGATTTCTCGGTTAAAAGAAATAGCAGCTGTTACATTTTCCGTAAATCTCAGCTCTGAAATTTTAGCACAGCATATTCGAAATCTTAGTAGTGTTGCTGCATCATGATTTTCATTTTGTTTTGGTGTATTCTCAGTTAAACGAGAATAAACCAAGATGTCTCGGAAATATGTATTAACGGGCTCGAGGATCTTTCGGAAGTGTGTAAAAGTTTTATTGACAATCGAGTTAGCCGTTCTTACTAATATTAACAGAGCCAATGCAGTCTAATTTTTTCAACCGTATGTCAAATTTTTACAAATGCCCTGTGCGTTTAGCAATTGTCAGGGCAAAGCCGGGTAAACAAAATTCAATACCCCAATCAAAACAAACTTCAAAACATTCTCCAAGCGTACCAGTTGTACCGCCCAATGTTTCTACTTCCTTGCATACCCGTTTAACGTATGCATAGGTCACAAGTAGTTCGCACATTATTCCGTCAAATGTAGGTAGTTCGAAAATGACCAGTGATGTAGGAGGGGGAACAAAAAACGGTAGAAAATAAAAATACATTGATTACCTTAGCTAATATTGCCACCGAAGATTATTTTCCCAATGTCAATGTCAACTGCCTAGGGCCTATTACGGCAGGTAAACTTTCTTTTCTGCAACAGTCACCGCAGCTAACGGCCAATAACCTTTTTTTTTTGTTCCGTATAGCACAAGGTTTATGTACCTGTTATGTTATTTATTCATTTATAATTTCATTTTCAACACAGATAAACATCGTACAGATAGTTTAACCTATGTACCAATTGTCAGTCTGAACAAATATTTCGACACACCAAAATAAACCATACCACATCATTAAACTAAATACAACATGCATCCAACGTGTTCTTTATTCCATAGAGAGTGTGATAATTCGATCTGCGGAAAAATTCAGGTTGGCAAAGTACTCAAAAGGCTGTGTTGAATCGAAGTTTTCAGGAATGTCCGCACAATCAATTCGACCTGCTAACATATAAAATATATACATACACCAAAGGAAAACTCGTCTACTTAACAATGCGGGTAGATGAGTCAGCATGAAATAGATTTCGTATAATAGTAGCTTTGAAGTTCTAAGAGGTTATCAGAGAAAATGTTTCTGAATTCGTTCGATCCAGTTGATATGTACTCTTGATTGAGTGCCCAGACTTGCACCGCAAATCCCGGGATACTGTGCACGAACGAACAGCAGAGTATTTTCTACGTGTAGATACTGTTGAAAAAGTTTGAGTTTCGCTTCAGGGATCCCAGTAGAGAGTAAGCTTTGGCCATAAGGGGCCGTTCAATAATTGCTTAAGCATATTTTTCCACTTTTTCGTGCAGAGATCGATTTTAAATAGTATGAACAACAGAGAGCCTAGAATACTGCCTTGAGGCACTTCTGAAAGAATCTCAAAAGGCATAGAACACGTTTCACCTACCTTTACCGAAGACCGAGTGAGATAAGACATAATCCATCGCGTCAGCCATTCTGGAAGTTCTATCAGCTTAAACTTTTCAACAGCTAAAGTAGGTGTCACCTTGTCGAGTGCTTTGCCAAAGTCAATATATATTACATCATCTTGCTGTTTTTTCTGCATCCTATCTACAAGAGTTGAAACATAGCTTATCAGATTTGTTGTTGTAGAACATTTTTGTACGAATCCGTGCTGAAAAGTTGTGAATGATGTGTTAGTATGGATTAGCTACGCAATCCATAATAGACCCTGTTCGCTGCCGCAATCCGTCTCTTCACCTCGTGGATTACCTCAAACATAACCTAATTCATCGACCTCTTCGGAAGTATTCCCATCCATCACCAATGCACCACAAAAGCCTGTAGGACTACCATGCTCCCAGCCAGCCACCACTTTGTTTTGGCAGTGTTAATGCTAAGTTCAATCTACGCAGCTTATCAACTGATAGCCGTAAATACTTTCATCACAGCTCTACGATTAACACTGATGATTTCGATGTCGTCCGCGAAGCTTAGAAGAACGTTGGACTTCGTAATGACGGTGAGGCTCCTCTGCACTACTTGTTTAACACATTCTAAGTCTATGTTGACTAGAATGTTCGAGAGCCCGTCCGTTTTGCTTCGAACCACCCAACGTCACAAACGCGTTCAAAAATTCACCCGTTGTTCTGACGCTTTATGTGAATACGTCAAGAGTCGCACGAATCAGCTTAATCAGTGTTGTTGAAAAATTACGTTCAAGTATAATGTGCTTGAAGCTTATTACATTTTATAAATCGTACGCCGCCTTGAAATCCATGAAATCATGATGTGTCTGCAAGTTGTGTTCTCGAATTAGATTACTTATATTAGAGAGTATTTTGTATCTTCAAGCTGTTCCTCAGAAACCGAGACCGCCATATTGAATTTCAAAAAGGCGTTTGAATTTGATAGTTGATCTCTGCGCATTAGTCCAGTTCCGGAAATAAACATAATGGATGGTATTTGAACATTTCATTTTATTTGTATAATTGTCGCCATATTGAATTTTAGAATGATGTCTGGGGTTGATTTCCAGCCTTCGCGCGTTATCCGAATATTCAAAACTGAGCGATTTTTTATTGACAATGTCAATAACGAACATAAAAAAGGTAAAGAAAATCGGTTGAATAGTTTTTCGGTAATTGTATACACGGCAAAATCGTTTAACGTAAAACAGTATGCCGAGATAATCGCGAATAACGTTCTAAGTTTGGCTTATAGGGCAGTGATAAGGCGCGCCTCAAATTGATCTAACTCACTCTCTTTTGCTCAAAACTTTAAAAAATTTGGTAGAATGTTCTCAAAAAATTGAGCTAAGTTTTTCTTCGTGTTTTTTTGAAAAATGAAATGATAGTACACAACATAATAAATTATGTGCATCTTATGAATTCTTGAAATTCTCTCAATAATACATATTTAGGTTTATTCATTTTTACAAAATGCATATCAACATTACGATTTCATTTTTTCATACAAATTGCTGATTTGAAAGCATCTATCATTAACAACGCCATCATCACAAATCAATAAAGTTTTGATGGGTTACATGAGTTAGAGTAGGCAAAATCCATAAATCTTTAAATAAGCCGTAAGGTGAAACGAGTAAGGCATATATATTCAACTGTATTCTCTGAGCGAGTTCGGTTAATGTTTGCATTCTAAGTTAGTGAATTTCATATATTTATTCTTGAATACCCAGTATTCAGTATGTGAAATGGTGTAGAATGTGAATCGATCGTATTGTTGATATCGGGTTATTTCGAAGAAGCGGCCTTGCAATTTTACCTCAAATTATTTGATTTTGTCCAACGTTTCGACACCGGTTGGTACCTTCCTCAGGGAAAGTATTATATATGGTTTAAAATGATTTGTTAATAATACTCCCAAGTAACACAGGTTGTTATAGGATAGTTGACGCGACTCATTCCATGACATCTCTTTCACCAGAAAAGCGCAAAAATTGAAGGCTACTATAGAACAAGTACCGATGCTTTATGAAGTATTACATAACTGCATGAAAGCAAGCCAATTTGATAGAATGAGGTAGCAAAATACATATCGAGTACCTACTAACCTACGGCAATGCTCAAACTGTTGCTATGGCAACTGCTAACCAACGCATGCGAAAATGTGTTGTTATGCGCAGTGCAACTAGATCGACAATAGCTGAGGCGAATGACCACCGGTTAAAACCTCAATAAAAAATAAATGAATAAATAAATAAATAAATAAATAGATCGACAATCGTTTTTATCAGCGGCAGTTTTAATAGATTATAAATTGATGTTAAAAAATAATATTCAACCTTTCAAACTGAGTTGTTTTTTTCGCTTGAATATTGAAATTGTTTTCGCGTAGCATCAACATTATCTGGACATAAAACCTAACAAAACTAGAAAACATTGTTAGATACCTACGATATCAAAAATTGGAGTGATATTGGTTACACTGCAAGCGTTTTGTTCATCCTATGATGGCGTATTCTACGTTTGCTGCTGAATACTACGGCCTGTGTTCTAAGAACAAGCACTTTACAAGTACGTAGAGTTGTTATTAGATAATGCAATGTCTTACGAAAGACGTAGATATTGTTTGTGTTGAACTCATGTCATTAAAAACAAAACCAGAAAAAAACGAGCTTGTTTTCAAAATACGCTTGTAGTACACTTATATGACTATTTTTATTGTAACCTATTTTCTAACATGTTTTGTGTGTTACTTGGGCTCTTTGTACTCTGCACAACTCTAGAGATTGATATGCATGTCAGAAAATTATGACTGAGTTAAAATTTCCAAATGAATATAGGGGTAAGCGGGGTAAGACCGCCCGCTTAAGCAATTTTGTTTATAGAAAAAAAAAGTTGCGGCTGCAATTTCAGTTTTTCTTCGCTAAGAGGTTTTTCTATTCAATACCCGCGTTTAAAAAATAAGAACTGAAATATTTTTGTTTATTTTCCAGGTTTGTTTTCAATTTTAAAAATTCATTGAAAATATGAAGATTTTTTTCACGCGGGTTAAGATCACCCACCATTTTTTGAGGATAAAAAATATTTCTAGAGCCAAAACGGTTGATTTTATCGGTATAGTGTCTTTGACAAAGTTTTAGCTGGATTTTTTTTCCTTTTGAATAAAATATACACTGTGAAAAATCTGAAAAATTTTTTTTTCTTAGTTCTAACTTATTTTGTATTTTGATTATCCAACCCATTGATTTAAAATGTTTAGGTAACTTGTTGTGGTTTTCAAAATAAATTGATTTTTCAGAGTTGGGGTTTTCCAAGATATTTAATATATAATATACCTGTCTTTAAGCTAAAAATAGAAACTCATTAAACCTGTATGTTATTTTTTGAGGACTTATTATGTATAGAGTAATAATAATAATTATTAATTTTTTTATTCATATTTTCAATTTTATGTTTTTTTTTTGGAGAACAAAATAACAAACGACTCTATACATCAAACAAACCGCCCAAAATAAAATTCTGTACAAAATTTGAGCTATTAATATTTCTATTACTCCATGATCCAAAAACCATTAAATTTTAGCTTACCTTTTGTAGATTTTTTAGGCAAAAACATGTTTTTTAAATGAATTTTAAAATAAAAAAATATTTTCAATTCTATTTTTATATATTTTTTTTTTAAGTTTTTTCACAGTGTGTACTTTTTTCGGAAGTAAAAAACTAAAATTTTCAACTCTGCCGGAGACGTCATACCGATCAAACAAACCGTCCTGGCTCTAAAATTATTTTTGTTCATTATTATCATTTTTACACAAGTTCACTTTTTTCAAAAATTAGTCGCGTCAAGAAAAATATTACTAGAAAAGCTTCAACCAAATCAAAATGGTCGATTAACTTCGTTGTCTTATGTGGCTTGAATTTGCTTTACTTGATCCTGTCAATATTCCCTTCGTAGTGTCGAGGCATTTGGGTCTTGAAGTAAAACATCAAACAGTTGTATACGTGGCGGTTTTACCCCCAGTGTAACATTTTCATATTCCACCGAAAAAGTAGTCATAATTACAAGATTACTCACGGCCTTCGATATTTCCAAAAGAAGACGATTCAGGCAAGCGATTAAACGTATATTCACGAACAAAACAGTAGATTTTAAGACAGAAAAACCTTAAGTTCCGTTGCCGCTAAACAATAGCGCATGGACTGTTTGCCAGCTGAAAGTATGTTTTAGATTACAGTCAAACCTGTTTTTGTGCGACTCTTTTTTGTGCGAAATTTATTTTGTACGACTTTTTTATGCGATTATTTTTTTTGTGTGATTTTTTTTGTGCGGCATAAAAAAGGACCACTTCCGACAACATTTGCAGCCATTTAGTTTTTTCGATTCTTGGAATGAATTCCAACGCATTACAGAAGTGTTGCGTCCAAAAATTACTGTTTGAGCCAATTTTACGTAGGAAAAGTCACGAATTGCTTGCCTACGAAGGAAAGCGGTTGAAAGGATTAGCATGTTTAAAAAAGTTTCGTTTATCAATCCGATGTTTTAAAATTGTTCCAATAGGTATTCTAAATCAGAATCAATAACTTTCGAGTTATTTTTAATTGAAATTTTTTTTATGCGGTCCCTATCCACCGCATAAGAAAATTTTTTTTCAATAATGCTGTGGAAATATTGTTTTGTAGCTGCACGTGAAGTTTCATTTTTTATTTCGTTTAATCATCGAATTCCTAAGACTCGATATATTATCCCTGTGTTATTGAAACACGTAAAGAATGTTTCCCATATATCACTTAGTTTCAATCAAAATTTAAATAATAATTCCATTTTGTTTCAACACCAAAAAAATTTGCATTGCTCTCCTTTCGATTTATTTTAAAAATTAAACTCAAATGAAAAGTTTCATTTCTCACAACCGAAGTAGTATTTCACTCACCAACTTCAAACGGTTTTGTGTCAATCAATAGATCGAAATCGAATATTTTTATTGTGAATTGTTACAATAGAAATGTTACGGTAACGTAGCGTCATTTATTCCAATATGAGCTTCAATAAGCTAATCTAGTAGTAGAACATATTTGAAAGGTAGTAATGTTGCTATAAAAAATTGATTTTACTTCTATGAATTTGGACCATACAATGATGATCGTCAAAACAAGCGGTTTGAGTTGCAATGATTGTTTAAAATGTCTAGCAGGATACCAAATTTTTCGAGAACTTAAAACAAGTCACTTTGCTAACCGATGCAGTATAATAACGCTGAATGATCAATAAGACTGTCTAGAGCGAAATTTGAGTGCTGGAGCAAAAAAAATGTTTAGAGTTGCAGTATGTTTGATTATATATTCTAACAACTAATACAGTTTGTTTGTAAAAAGGCCAGATTACACCTTTACGTGAATTTATTCATATTTTTTTATCATCATTAACATCACAGCATTCGCTTCGCAGCGAACAAAACAAAACACAGCAAAGAAAAATCTGCATCTCTCCTTCTGCGGCATTCGTTGTTCAAAAATGTTTTCATAACATTTCAATTTTTCCCATCAACTAGAGCATTTAAATTTTAATTTAATGTGTGTCCTCTCGCCTCGGTTGAGTGAGCTTTCACCGCTTCCAGGTACCATATCCAAATTATTTAAATGTGCATGTGCGTGTGCGTGTGTGTGTTCGTGTGTTCGACGCGTGAACATCCATGCTTGCAAAGGAAACATACCAGGGAAAAGTGTTTGGAGTGAGGGCCGACGTCGGTGACGCAGTGTGTGTGTATGTGAGTGAACGCACCGGTGTTACGATACGAAAGCATTCAACCGAAATTGAACTGTACAAACATTGGACCCACAACTCCCCCCGCTTCTGGCCCAGGAGCTGAGGAAAAATAAAGCCGGACATTTCCAAATAGGTTTATCGTTGCTATCGGTAATAACAAATGTGAATACCGAGCGCGTGGAAATCTATTTGAGCTTAATGGTCAGCAAAGGTTTTTTTTTGGGTCCATTTTTCGGAATAACCCTCACTACACTACTTCACCAACAAACCCACTTTAAACATATAACATGTATAAAAAAAACACAGCATCGGGAGGGCACAGTTTCCCGATAGCAGCCACCTATCAAAGCTTTGCGTTGTTTCAATTTTGGTCCGCTTATTTTGAGAAGGTACTGGTGAACCGACGACCACCACCGCGGGACCCCATCTTGTCGCCGTCCTGTCCCGCCGCTCGACTCTGTCCCGGTTGGGATTTTGAGTGGAGCTAAAATATTTATTTTTCTATTTTATATAAATTGTGCAAAAACAAGGGCCCCATATGTGGTGCGGTTATTGCGAAGAGTGATGTTTTCTATCTTTGGTGAGCAAACATGCTGGCGGCAACAACTGGCGCTGGCTAGAACTGGCGCTTTGGGCGTCGGATGATGATGTTGGTTTTGGTTTGCAGGGATGGTTGCTGCGGCAAACTGTGGAAGGAGGTGGAAGGAGTAAACGTTGGCAAAGGAACATTTAATACTGCATTTCATTAGTGCAAAGCTATTTTTGGCTGCAGCAATAATATTTGCGATTAATAGAAATTGTAGAATTAATTATATTTTTGCGTATGCAATTTACGGGAAATGATAAAACGGAATTGACTTTCATAACAAGGCAAGCATTGATGTTTTTGTGGCTGTAATCTATTATTACGCATCATGATTGGTTTGAACTTTATTTAAAGCCTTAAACTAGTTAATAAAGATAATTTTAATTTAAACATTTTATAGTGGGAATCTAAACCATTTCATTAATGTGAAACTAAATTTTTATTCTTAGTCGATTCGCAGAATAACCGGGTTCCGATCGTGTTACGCCGCATTGAAACCAACCTTGCAAACGGAATTAAATTTGTGATCCATATATGAGCGCACACCTCGTTCGCTTCGATGGCTGGTTATTTATGAATACTTCAGAAGGATAGGAGCAGCCCGAATTCTATGCGCCCCCTCCCAGCCAACCAGTACCGAAGCGATAAGCGCTTCTACACGTTTCAGCTGTCGAAAGGACACGATGTTCGCAGTTCTGATCGGAGAAAAACCCATCACATAGCCAAAGCCGGAGCTTTATATCTACGGGTTCGGTGTGAAAGGTGTGCAGCGCATACATAGCTTAGCATTTGTACATTTTCACACGCGGGATTCTCTCGGCTCTATAAATCCAAGTGAAATGTGAAAATTCAGCCCGGCAGCACAAATGCCACTCCCTGCCCCATCTTGCCTTTCCTCTAATAGCGATGGTGTCATGTTCAGTGGCAATCGTTTTAATACACTTGTCTAGTGCCCTTCGCCTGTGCGCTCTCTTGCGGCAAGTTTTGCCACCTCATTTTCAACGACGAGGAGATAAAACGCATTCGAGGATCTTCACGAGCAGGCTCGTTTCCTCCGGGTGCCTGCACCTGGCCGACGGATGGCCTTTGCAAGCCAGAAATGATTGCGAACTCAAATGGTAAGCAGCCCCGTGATTCACCACATATCGGAAGCCTCGAAGCGATCGGAATTCACTTTGCGCTGTCGTCATTTTGTACCTTGCACTGCACTGAAAGGATCAAATCGAAAAAGCTTTCTCGTTGATAATCGCACCTCGTCTGCTGGGGTCGAGTCGCTCTGATTGGCTGACATCATCCTGAAAATCGAATTGTTAGCAAAAAGAAATCCTTCATCATTGCCGGTGGCACTAACTGTGATGCTATGCAACTGCTGGCTGCTCTGCTCTGATGGATGTCACTATCACGCAGCACATCATCGAAACAGGCATCGAGCAGCATCGTCATCAGAAAGCTTGTTGAGTTGATCCGCCTCCTTCCCGACAAGAGCGCTAAACAGCGGGAGGCAAATCCAAACAAGACGGGATCGTTTCGAATGACACACATGAACACTGTTTCCCCACCCCACCCAAAACGACTCACGGGGACAGCGTCAAAGCAAGACCGACTCCAACCAAAGGGCAAAGAGATGAATCTCTATCGTTTTGTGGATTGTGCCCCATGCCTGTGTGGGAAATTCACCTGTCAGCGGCAGATGAGTAGTGGTGGGATTTTTGCCTCAATTAGGGCCGTTTCGGGTGGAATGTTCAATCACGTACGTGTCTTCCGGATGGCAGAGATCGGCCGGGATCAACGACGCTGTCTTGGAATTGGAAATCGAATGCTTTTAGCCCCGAACATCTGAACACACACACATCGAGGGAATAAACCTTGATTGTTTCTTTGGATGGGAAGCAAACAGGATTTTTTTTTTGCACATCGATGACAGCCAATCAGCTGGATGCAACGGCGTATAGTTTTTTTTATTATTTTTTTTTTTTTTCAATATAATGGATCTGAAAATTATCGGAACTTAGTTCAAAAATCAAAAGAAATTAAAACATATATTTTAGAACTTGATGATATGAAAATTTATGCGATATGTCGAATTCCGTCTATAAACTATCAAATGTACAATCCCAATAAGAAAGCGTTATCTCTCCAATGAACTTATAATGATGAAAAAAAGCACGCAGAGTATTGCAGAGTATAGGCTCAGTTGTTGGCGTTCTCACACCGAGCTCATTCCCACTCCACCACCTATTCAACGGGCATCCTCGTCGAAAGCACACTTCCAACTAGTGCGAGATCTAGCCCGAATTCGACAAGATCTATCGGGATTCCTGCCAAATATAGCTTTTGCTAGTCGATTCTATGGCATTCTAACATTTCTAACTCTGTTTTCAGCCCACTGAAGCCTGTCGTGTTTCATCCACTTGTCTATATTCGTATAGTATCACCGAAATGTTTCAGTTCAAACCCGCAAAAAATATCCGTCAATTTGTATGCCTGGTACACTTTATGGTTCATGCGCCTGCGCCAGACACCATTTTCCAGTTTGCCATTAAGGATTGAACGCAACATTCTACGTAAAAAAACATCAAGAGCTCGCCGATCATCCTCTCTCAGAGTCTATGCTTCATGGCCATAGAGAACTACCGAGAGGATCGGGTTTATAGAGTTCTTGTTTTGTACTGGTTCACCGGCTCCGGTATCTCAGCTGGTTACGCAATCCGTAGAAAGCCCTGTTTGCGGTCGCTATTCGCCTTATTATCTCACGACTAACCTCATTGTCGCACATCACCAATGGCTCCAGGTAAATAAATTCACTGACAACTTCAAATAATTCCTCATCTATCACAACATTCGCAACATCCGGCGGGCTGTCACGCTCTATACCAGCCACCGTGTACTTCGTTTTGGCAGAGTTTATGACAAGTCCTACTCTCGTAACTTTCTTTTTGAGATGTTTAAAGGTCTCTCCCAAAGTTTTACGGTTAATGATTCAGTTTGACTGCCCGTCACCCCGCTTCAAACCATCTAACGTCACCAAAGCGTTCGGTAACTCACCGGCTACCCTGACTGGGGACCCGTCAAGGGTTGCACGAATCAGTCTAACTAGTTTCGTTGGAATATCATGTTCGAGCATGACTCATTTCTCTTAATTGAGTAGTACGCCGCCTTGAACTTTATGAACTGCATCTGCAAGTTGAATTGTCGAAATTTATCGAGGACTTGTCGCAAGATGAACATTTCTTCTGTCTTAAGCACCCGTTCTTCAGTCACCTCGTACACATTATCATATTTGTATACCTGGTGAAACTCGTGACTTATTCGTCTGCGCCACAAACCACCCTTCAATTTACCACCAAGTATCGATCGCAGAACTTCACGCTCAAAACTCCGGGCACTCGACGATCAGCGTTCTTCATGCTCGTAAAGTGCCACGGGGAGGATCAGTGTCCTATACAGTGCTAGAGTTTGCCAGCTACGACAACGTAGTCCGTAGAAGTTTGCAGCTGCAACACGTCGTTTCACTTCACGGCTCTTATCGTAGTCACATGTTCAGAGTATACCAAGAGAAACATCAACATTACCGGAACTCCCACGCGCCCTGCTTAGCTAGCATGCTCTTTGTTTTGGCAGAGTGAATGCTGAGTCCCAACCTTGTCGCTTCTCTCCTAAAAGACCTGAAGGCCTCCCTCACGACCCTACGGTCGATACCGATGATATCAATGTCATTCGCAAAATCTTCGTACTGCACCTTCAAGGGCGATGTTAAACAATAAGTTGGAGAGTGCTGCTTCAGTCTATCTAACGTTACAAACGCGGGATACGGATACGGGATACGGGAAAACATTTTGTATGTGGAGTTAAGCGTTGTTTAATTGACGTAAAGTCATTTAAAAATAATGTTGAAGATTGCTGGAACAAAGTTGTAGGAATAATACCCACTTCACCGTGAAAATAAAATATCAAATATTAAATTCAAGTTCGTTGAGGTTGTCCTTAAAAGGACGGTTGATTTAAGGGGTTATATATCTTTTTATACGAGAAAAACGAGGGAAGTTTGAATTTATTTTTAAGTGCTACATTTTTATTGCTTCGAAGTGATATTTTTCTGAAAGTACAGTTTATCAGCAACAGAAAAATACGTTTAATTTTGAGATATACCAATTATTACTGGAGTAATGGCCGTTTCCCTGAAACGCTTTTTTGCAGGGGCTTGCGGTAACCCTGATAGAGACTCAGCGGGTCAACCGAAATAAAAAAACTCATATTATTTCATTAGTTTAGAAGTGTGGCGTGTCCTTGAACGAGCGCTTCTATGAGTATTTTGTTTTTGGTGCAAACGGGAACGTTTTTCCCAAAAATACACGTTTTGAGCGCCAAAAATTGCATTATTTTTTTGCGGCAAAATGTGTATGTTTCAAAAAGCGATCGTTCAAGAACCGGCGAATTTAATAACGAAAATTTAAAAAAAAATATGAAGGAAATCGGCTTAGTAGTTTCCCGCAATCAGGATTTCGGCAAAGTCATTTTTTGAGAAACACCATTCCGAGATAAACGCGTATAAAGTTTCAAGTTTGGCTTATGCGGCCGTGGTGAAGCGCGCTGCAAACCACTGTAACTTTCTCCTTATTGCTCAGATCTTCATGAAAATTTGTGAAAATGTTCTCAAGATGTTGTACTTCAAAATAATGCAATAAAAAAAAATCGATTTTTTGGAAACTGAAAAGGTATATAACCCCTTAAGTTTCTTTTAAGCTTGGAATTAATCGAGTTATGACTTATTTTCCGTTTTTTTCGGGAGCAAAACAGCTAGGATGTTCAAAGCAAATGATGAATTCGCTATACCACGAATTACAATCCACCACGTGATGAACGAAACTTTGCCTTTCTTATGACTTTGCTTTCTTTGCCATGACCGCACAATGTAGGTACTCGCAAATTTGATTGAACGGAATAGCGATGTGGCAAAGAACATAACTGCTACCTATAGCAAGGAAAGGTTTGTGTGATTGTTTCAAATACCTACGGAGAGGACTAAGGCATCTACTAACGCTGCACCCTTTTTGTAGGTATACAAATGAACGTTGTGCGTCAAGTAAATTAGTGTTTTGTCAAAAAGGCACCAAAGATAAGTGGCAAAGCAGCCAAGTTCTGACTTCCGAACGTTCGCTGTGGCCGAGAGAGCTATCCAAACACGTTTGGTCCAAAGCTAAACCAAAATAAAGCTATTACAAAAGACACTGGCTCGGAGTAACTTATCTCATTCCTTCTATCAAGCACTAATTACAATAGGCCCTGCTCAGAGCCATCTTGTCTTGCATATTATGGAATGTGTGACAACAACAATGACACTCATTAGTCCCCAAAATCATTTATTTAAAGTTGTAAAACAGCGAGCGTGGAACTGAATTCTGCTTTGAAGAAGCAAATTATATCCAAATTAACTATTTCTATCGCTATTCGCAACGTTTTGGCGGGTGTCAAAAAAAAAATAACTATTTCAATGAGGCTTGTAAATGGTCATGGTAGAATGACATTTCACTGCGATAACCGTCTTCTTTTTTTTCTGACGGTGGCAAGGCAATACCTATGTCTAAAAACATTCTTAAACAAACGAGTACTCGCCACCACAACGTTTTTTTCCTCAAACGGACTTTGACATTTTTTCTAGAAATAAGAATTTGAAAGATTCTGGAAATTACTTATATCATTGATCTTGTAATAACATTTCTCAACATTAATAGAATGAACTAGACAGAAATAGGCCTAAATAACATCACCAAACGAATGGCAGTGTGCATCTCTTCGATGCGCGAGTGTTAATTGACCATCTGTTCTTTGTGTGAAAGGCTACGGTTGTTCTACATATACGAGCAAAAGTTTCCTGCGACGCACACTAAGGAAGCGAAATCAAATAAAAGTGTTAACCGTTTACAAGCCTGACTTCAATTGAATAATTTTGAAGTGCTGAAAAGTGATACCGGCAATTTTGTTTAATTTATCATCATTGCGGATTACACTTTGCCGATGGCACGGGATCATTCTAGTTTTCTTATGAATTCTTCACACACTATACCCTAGTAGTGGGGGCTCCGTAACCGCAAGGTTACAGAGTCTGCTTTGGTAAGCAAGTGGTCCTGGGCTCGAATCTTAGTAGAATCAGGCCATTTGGTTGTCAAAGGACTTTAGCAGGGGTTTATTCTCAGGATCCCCACCACGTACCCTTCCTTTAATCTGAATTCTACAGTACCTCTGTTGACTCTCCTTCCAACAAAAATAAGTCCCTATTAGAATAAAACTGGTGTGAGTAACAAATGAAAGTTCTCTCCAAGGAATTGTAATTGAGCGATATTGTTAGGATGGACAGAGGAATAATGCATCAATTTGCGTAAATTTTTGAATCCCCGTACTTAAATTTTACTTTTAAAGAGTTTTCTCAGTTTTGTCAAATACTACTTACAGTGTTACTTCTACTTACGGAACAAGGTTAAGATCACGAGAAACATAAAAAGGTCAAGTAGAATCAGTTAATTTTCAAGAGTGAGATTTTGGAAACTCAACTAAGAGCAAAGAACAAACCATTTTTATCGATAACACTTTTCTAGAAAATCCATGTAAAAGAAACACGTGAATTCCTAGATCCTCGTAAACAGCGACTTCAGTGGTGTATATTGATGTTGTGTTAAAGGTGTAAACCTGGCAAGAGACGAATAATCAGTTTTATGTCGAAGAATAGATTTTAATAAGTGTTCTTTCATAATTTATCCATCGTCAAGTAAAGACATATTTTCATTCAGTAGAATATTCGATCTACGGTCACCATTCTCTAGTGCAATAGGTTGTGGGCCCAGCGAAGTAAAAGATGGTAAGATCCGGAATTACGAAACTGACGAATGAAAACTATGAAGCATGGAAACTTCAAGTTGAATTTCTGTTGGTACGCGAAGCTAAAAGAAGCTGCAAATCGAGGGAATGCGACATGGCTAGCTGCCTGAGGCATATCCTCCGGCGGACGCAAACTGCGAAGGAAGCATGGGAGAATCTCGAAAAGCAGCATGAGAAAAAGTCGCTGACGGCCAGGGCGGCGGTTGATGTGGGTAGTATGGGTAGTAGTACCCACTCGGAAACTATCCCTGTGGGTACTTACCTACACGGAAATATCGGACAAAACTAAAAAAAATCAATGTTCTCTATGTTCGAAACTTAAAATTGCCGCGCGGATGTGCTACCGACCGCTTTTTAATAAATATCGTTGAGCGAGAGTTTATAGAGATACAGATTTTATGCATTTCGAAACGATTTGCTATCAAACAAAATTTCGATTTCGAAAACTTGAAAAAAGTGAGACTTTCACTACTGTATGTGAAGCCTTACCAGAAGGCCACTTAAGTTTAAATTTCAGATGGATACTTTTTTCGAAGAGAGAAAACTGTTGAGCCTTGACCTTTGCATTAACCCTTATTGTACACGCACCAACGAAACAATCCATGCAGCATCAATCATTGTAACCCATGAGTCAGCAGAAAAAATTAACCCTAACTCTAACCATGATGGCGGAAACAGTGAAACTACTTCATTCAGAAGTGTGCGCGTTCAAAGAACGGTACCCCGCCGCGTAAGAAACGGATATCGTACGACACTTTGTGGACGCCGGATACGCCCGTTTCAACATCTACAATATCTTGGCACTAATAGACAAAAATCAAAGCATCGAAAGAGGTTCTGAACGGCCGACCACTCTGAGCGATAAGAAGCTCCAAAGGATGCAGAAGAGGAATACCGAGTTATGCTTGGTCGGGAGGTTGGTACCACCGGCCAGACTGTGAAAATTACCTGGCGAACATGGATGGCAACAACTGGCAGGGCGTATTTTACTTCCTCCACGAAGGAAGTGAGCTCTTAGTTGAAGTTCATTTGACACCAAGTTCTCCAAGTGCTGCTGTGGTTTACAATCAGCCTCCTTTCGCTCCAAACTGGCCATGAACAGGAAAATTCATAGTAAGAAGTGCCTGCCGGAAGACGCGTCGTTCAACAAGAAATACCATAAGAGCTGGATCTGCCGCCTGCCCACTACTCGAAGCTGGAGAAGATGGAGCGTCCCCTAGCGGCGCCCCATCAAGAGTTTCTGGGCGAAACTACAGCGTATGATCTACTTAAACAATTCTGTCGTGAAAATTGGTAAATAAAACGAAGAAGAACTCGAAAAAAACGCCTACACACATGTTTTCGTCCGCCATGGCGATTGTTCCGGTTAACTGCTGGAAGGACATCGATGAATCTTCCCAATTCCTTACTATCCACTCAGGAAAATAGAGTGACGCGGGCACTGCTGACGGCAAAGTTTCATCTTCTGAAACGAATTTGTGACCTGCCTTTTTTATAATGGAGATGACATCCAAAATCATCTATAAGCATTCGAAAGCCTGTTTGACAAATTGGCTACTGGATATAACTGTATAACGATTTGCAGGTAATATTAGTGTTCCAAAGTCTACCGAGCTCTTTTGATGCTCTGACGGCTATCCTACCGGTCGGAATACAAGCAAACTGTGAAGGATGAAATCATTAACGAGGTTCAGAGACGAAGCGGAATGGTTTCGACTGATTCGACGGTGTTGAAAGTGGACGGCAAGATGAGAGCCAACGTTTGCCACCACTGCCAAAAAACCGTTCACAAGAAGCGCAACTGCAGATTGTGGTAGATGCAAAGCCAGGGCGTGTTTTCTCAAAGCGAAAAATCCGTTGTCAAGGAAACTAAAAAAGTTGCTAAACAACCGGCGGGGCGAGAAAGCAGAATTTGCTCATGATTATTTTGTTTTTACTGTAAGTGAAGCACCAGCAATCAAGTTTTTCGCGTCTGTCAAGGACCCACGAGATAAGAAGACACCGGCAGCACTTGCGCCGCACTGATAGTGTAGGAAATTGTCGCGGGTTGTAATATCGGGGTTCTTCCTGCTTTTGACGTAGAATACGTCTTACGGCAACATATGTTTTTCTTGTAGAAGACTGAACCACTGCGACCATTGTTTGATCTATTGTGGTATGCTTCACCTTACTCTAATTGCGTACGAGCAGGTACATCACTATTTGGCGTGTTGATGTCCTTGCTACATTGCACATTTATCCCAGTTGGGCAACGCACTTCGTATGAAGTTTATTACCTCACCAGGACTTTCGCTCCAAATTTCGGTAGGTTCTATGTGTCCCTTACCGAAGATACGCAATCTGCGTTGTATTAATACTCGGCATTCGCAGAGTAGATGTTCTGAAGTTTCGCTTTCGATGCCACACAGGCGACATTTATTATCATCAAGTTTGCCTATCTTCTTGAGATGATACTTACTCGGACAGCGCCCTGTAATAAGACCTGTGAATGTCCTCAAGTCTTTCTTATTTAATCTGAGCAGCACGAGGCTCTTCTCGCGACTTGGCTCTATGAATCTTTTCGATTGTCGTAATTCACGTATGACATCCCAGTTTGCTTTGATGGTCGCTTTTTCCCATTCACCGAGTTCAGCTTTTAGAGCGCTCGGGGAGATTCCACAGAAAGGTTCTGGGCCAACGAAGTTAGTAGATGACCCTTGTCTGGCTAGTGAGTCGGCCTTCTCGTTTCCTTCGATTCCACAATGACCAGGAACCCAGATAAGTTCACCTGGTTTTTCATAGCTAACTTTCGGAGCGACAGGATGCATTCCCACACCAGTTTAGAGTGGCAGAAAGGAGAATTCAGGGCTTTAAGTGCTGCCTGACTATCACAGAAAATGCATATATTTGCGTGTCGATAATTTCTTTACAGACACGTATTCGTGCATTCTATTATCGCGTATATTTCCGCCTGGAATACTGTTGGCCAGTGTCCCATGGGAAAAAATCATACAGGGGTTCAACTTCAATACAAGGACCCAATTTCGAAAACCGAAAACATCGAGAGCGTCACGAAAATTGTCCAATTTCAAACGTTTTAAACTCAGTCAGTTTGCAACCGATTTCCGTCATTTTCGCAGCAATCGATTGAAAAATCATCTAAGCACCCGTCCAGATGCAGAAAATTGTAATCTGATTGTTCGAACTATTGTTCTATTGAAAATTGTTGAACCTTGTCGAAACGTAAATGTCGACTTTTGATTGGTCGCTTACTGCCTTTCCCTAAAAAGGACGGCAGAATGGTAATAATTAGCTGACAATGCACTCGTTGGGTCATATAAAAGACTGATTATCCTCAAGCAAGCTCAGTTCACTAACAGCGGGCAGCAGTGGCGGACAGTAGCAGCGATGGCAGTTGGCAAAGCCGGCGTGGAGCAACAGCGGGCAACAGCGGCGGTGGTAGTGGATAGCTGCAGTTCATACCTTTTTTAGCTCGGCTCCCTTTCGATCTAAGTTGAACCCCACCAGCTATACAGCGTGTGCATGTCTATAGCGTGTCTGTGCATGTCTTTAGCGTGTGTGGCTTGTTATATAGCGTGCGTGGCTTGCTATATAGTATGTGAGCATATCTACAGTGTATGTGGCTAGCAATACAGCGCTTAAAATTATCATATATAGTTGCAAATAAATCACCTCATGTTGATTTTAAATATCACAGTAAATCATTCAGAACTAAATCAAAAACTTGTCATGTTGAAAAAACAATATTCAGTTGTCAATAAATGGCATTGACAAACATTATTAACCTCTTATGACTCCAGCTAAGCCTCAAAGTTTACTGAGTTTACTTTAACATTTATTTGAAGAATGTTTGAGCCAGTGAGCCTGAATCGCATAATTTTTTGCTTAAGTCCTACTATTTGCAGCAATCAGTTATAAAATTAGCTACGCTACCGCAAACTGCAGAAAATTGTTCGTAATAAATCTAGTTAACCGGCCATGCACTATTGGCCCTCGTCTATAACCTCTTCGTAGCCACTGCCTAAATTAAGCTATCACAGTGCAATTTGGTACAAAAGACAGCTTCAAAATTAAATTTCATTCTTATTTTGGATACGGCAGCAGGTAAAATTGCATAGCTGTACATAGCTTCTGCTGTTGTTCATTGTCGTTACCGGTGCCGTCTGAAGAGGTAAACGTTATCATTAAATTGATTAACCCCATTGAGGGTATTCCCAAACCTGTTGCAAGAAATACGTTGACTTAAGACAGGCTGTCGTATTCTACGTTAACTCTACGGTCGTGTCTTATACACAACCTCTTCAACTTTTTTCCGATCTTAATCATACATTCTTTATGCGTTTACTTATAAAGATAACTAACATTTTCCGTTCATACACTGGAAACGTGTATATACCACTTTACGAACTGATACACGGTATTTGTTGTTGTTGATGTTGCTTTTACGTGCGTCATGCCAGCGGTTACATGTTTGCTGTTAAAATTTTATTAACGAATTGAGTTCTGAATCTTCTCGTATAATGCCGTGTAGGGTCGTTTTTGTTTCGCTCGACTTGTGAATCATCGCATCTCGGTGCTCCGATATTCCCACTTCCTGTCCATAACGTTCGTGGTTGTGATAGATGCGTGAACGTGTGTATGATCTGTTTGAATGACTTTATGCGGTGAATGGTTGTAAAAAAGAGCGACTCGTGTTTGCAAGATTTTGTAATTGTTGATTCCTAGTTTGTCCATCTTCAAGTAAGACGTATTTTCATTCAGTAGAATATTTTATCTACGGCCACCATTGTCAAATACAATATGTCGCACTAGGCTCTTAGCACACTTACGCGCACGGGTAACCGCACAATAAAACTGGGGTTCTACACGCAATACGCTGATGCCCGGGGTGTAATTTTTCAATTATTCGTAAAAACATTGCACCAAAAACACTAGATATATCGAATAAAAATATTTAATAAACATTGAAAATGAATAAAATTTCACTGAATCCTTCTGATAATCTGAACCATCCGCAGAAACGACGTATGTTGGTTGTGACTTACAAACATCATCAGTGTTTTTGTGTTGCATAACTCAATGAAAAACTTCTTTTTTTTTCAATATTCATTTCAACTCTGCTGAGACAATAAAAAGGAAATTATTTTTAAATATTTTATAAACTACGCAATTTTCATCAATTATTTTTCTTGCTTGCATCATACCAGATATCAGACCATTTTGGGTTTTTTCATAATTATTTAGTTTTCAATACTTGCTTATGGTTACCGCTCCTAGTTCATCTGGATTCGTTTTGAGAATGTGTAATTTATCACACAATGTTCCTATTAATTTTATCTGCTTGATCTCTTCTGAAAGCAATATTGTTTTATTGGTTGGGTTCTTAGGTTGAAACTCTGTAACCCTGTCGCACATTAAATAAGCCGCATTTCTAGGAATCATAGAATGTATTATTTTATCGTTTTCCAACAAGTTAACCGACAACACAGTCGCCATGTTCCACTCATCACCGTTGAAAATATTGCTTAAAAGCAGTGGCATCCTTAGCATGTCTCCATCATATCCTCATTTGCACCTCGTTCTGCATCAAACAGAACCGCGCCTGGCTGTTTGCCGAAATAAAGTGAATAATTGCACGCGGTCCAAATTATGAAACATCGGAATCAATTAGTATAAAATCTATAACCCCTCCCCCATTGCCCTGTTGGAGAGCCTAGCGCAGCCAGAACGGTAAGCAGAATTCCTAAAAAGCCCATAATTTATTCAACTCGATAATTTTGGGCGGCAGCTTGGAAATTATTTCGACTCCTAAAAATCATTCACCGTATGTTATGAACGAGCAAGTAGGTGTGTTTGTGTGTATGTGTATGTACATGCGGATGAGATAGCCAAATCCGAAAAGTGGCCAAATACAGTTCACAGTAGAAGTCTAGTCTACCGGAGCCACAGTTTTATGCTGCCTGCCTGCCAGTTAGGATATGTTGGAGAAGCATAAAAACTAATAATACGCCTCAGTGATTACCATATAGCAAAAGTTTTCCTTTTTCACTGCCCAATTTGCCGGGTGGTATTTTTTTCCCCTTCCTCCTCTTTTTTCGAAATCATAGTCTACCTAGCCGGAGTCAGTCAGGGTGAAATCTCGTGTGGAAAAGGACCGACTGCTTGTTTGGAAAAGCTTTTAATAAAATGTATTATTTCTGGCTGTGTTTGGTTTAGATCGGAATTGGCCAGGGCCATTTTTGTGGGTATCCGTTCCGACTGTCTAACTGCTTGTGAAGCGCCTGTGAATGATCGGCACAAGCAGCAGCAGTGGTAGAAGCAAGTGGTTAGTATTTCGATAATGTATGCAGCAAGCACACGTAGGTAATTTTCCTAAAAGGCGACAGTTGAAACTATTATGGCGAAATCATCGCTATAAACGGTTAGAAAATTAGCGCAATCGATGAACTTCTATGATCAGTTGTAGTTTCAACAGATACTTGCTAGTTTTAATTATTAGACTTTCAATCGAAAAGATTTTTTGAAGTCACACAAAAACCCCTATATGTAGTAAAAGTCATTACAACATGATAGCTTACAGAAAAAGTTGTTTTTGAATCAAAAAACAAAATCGCAGTATATCAACATGACGACTGAAGGTAATGCGAACCTTATTATATAAATTTACTCACGATAAATGTACTTTATGGTCATTGAGCATACGATCTCCGGGGGTTGACAGATCACAAACCTTATCCTAATCTATGTCGCATTACTAATATACAGGAAAAATAGTGAAAAAGAAGCGAATTGGCTAATATACGCACACGAAAAACGCGGTTGAGCTTATTTATTCAAGAAGTACTAAATGTTAGAATTTTACAAGCAAACTTGAATAGGGTGAGTGTAAAAATAGTTGCGCATTTAGTCATCACAATCGAAGAAAACAGTCAGAATCTATCAAATTGTCCATATAGCATCACAGCATTAGATCTTAAATTTAATAGTAAACTATTTTTAACATCAAGAATGCGTGAGCCAGTGGTGTCCAACTCCGATTAAAGGGAAACCAAACAGTTTACCTTAACGGTCGACCAAAGAATGAGCTTCTTTCCTATCCACATGTCTTTCTATAGCGTCACTCAGAACGAAGAAGTTTGAGGGGGAAGGATTGGTCCTTTGGTAGCAACTCTGCTTAGCATTTGACTGGCATTACTAGTCAATGACTGAACGCGTGGAATCTGATTATCTGATGTATGTGTTAGGGCAAAAAACCAATATGGAAAATGTAGAAAAATATTTGACCTTGAAACTTTTCCTCAATTTTCACCACGTACCAACACAATAATGGTGATAATTATCATATCACAAAAATCGTGTACATTTTAGCTATCCAACGATACTCAGATTGTTACATTCCATGGAATTGTATAGAAGTTATTTGCAGTTGATTCGCATTTGATATTCTCCCCCCATAAACGTGCTCATTGAACAAAATATTATGTTTTCACATAATCTTTTCAAATTCTAGATGTAGAATGCAAAAGAATAGTAGAATATCAGTTTTGTTTTTTAGTTCCCGTCAACAATAGTGCACCTGACAGCGTTGGTGAAAGTTTCCTTCGGCAAAGTGAAGTGACGCCAGCACGAAACTTTCTGTTCTAGTGCTGCATAGAATAAAGGAACTACAAGCTATGGTCAAGGTGTTTGCTAGAAGTTTTCCTTCACGTTTTCCCACTGCTGCTGCTAACAATTAGTCCAGATTACGCAGCAGAGTAGCAGATGCTCTAATATCCGGTGGTACCGTTGGCTTTCTGGTTTTTTTTTTTCATTCAATGCTGTTTCCCAGTACCGGATTCCATGCCGGTTTCGCTGCACTCTACGAACGGACGTCTCCCGCAGTCGTAATACGAAAAATATTATTCACAAATCATTATAAATTGGTATTGTATGGTTGGACGTCACTTGCAGAACCCCTCCGCTTCTATGTGTGGGTTTTGCGCTACTGATTTGGTTTGACCATCGGCACCGGCATCGGGCCTCTGCTACTGGGTACAGCTGTAGGTGTACAACAGAGCACAAGAGCACATGCCGGCGAATGGCAGCACAAGCGTACATAACTCAAACTCCACAGGATGGCCAGACCACCCGACAACCGGCCAGATGCTCCTGAAGGCAGTATCTCCTCTAGCTCTTGCTCTTGGTCCAAAAGTCTTCTACACCACGCCGCATAGGATAATCAGCAGACATTCTTTCCGTGTCTGGTTCTTTCTGTCACATTGGGAACTACACATCACCCACACGCCTCGCCGCTGCTGGAACGATAGCTCCCTCGTCAAGAAAAACCGGACAGGACCCGGATCCAAAGCGAACGGAACCAGCGTAGGTTTTTCATTATGGCAAAGTTCTGTTTTCTATTACCGTTGTTCGCACTCTCCTGTGCAGGCGTTTCGTAAAATATCTGGTGTCGGGCGAAAGTCTACCGCTGTCATCGCGTGGCAGTCGGTCGATTACTGCTGCTGCTGGTGCTGCTGCTGCACGATGCGAGTGTGCGAGTGTGTTTTATGTCGATGGGAACAATCGTTAGACGCGCAAGGTGTGAAGATTAGCCGACCACCGACGGCACCTCTACGGAAAATGACAGACGAACTCATCGTCGTAATTGATTTTCCGTGCAGGGGATTTAAAGAAGTGAAAATGCTTCGCATTTTATTAAACCACTACCATTATGAAGCTTATCAATGCCAAACTTTTAATAAGGTCAGGGCATTTTCGAATTGAGAAAATGAACTGCGTCTAATAATAGCGACCACGCGATGGTATCTATTCCGGTCTCCGTACTAAATATAAACCAACTTCAATTCTCTAAATACTCTCGAGCAAAAGCCCAAAAGCCCAAAGGAAAAGTTCAAAACCAGACAACCGAATAGCAGCCAGCCAGAATGTCAGCCCTTGGTTTGGTGTCGTATACTTACACCCTCCTCACTATCATCATCGGTACAGTCTAACATCAACTTGGCCGCTCGAAGATTGAAGATTGTCGGTGCTAGGTGAAGGTGGCAATCGTTTCGGTTAGGTAAGCGATAATAATTGCTATAACTATCAGCTGTTGCCACCGTCACCACCTGTTCTCCTTTTTGTGGCACGGTCCACCATCCGTCTCCATTCATCATTTAATCGGCATAGAAGACGGCAAATGTCTGTTTGAACAAGATGTTGAATTGCACAGACAGGGGTAAGTCTTTGCTCGTTCTACTCTTTACAGAGACAAAGCCTGCTAATAGCACACTCCCAACTTTGCTGGCTCCGAATCGGCCTTGGTTTAACTCTGGCTCCGACAAAGAAAATGCTTTCCTCAAATCGCTCACGCTGTGGTTGCGACGACAGGTGTTAATGTGAATTCATCATATTTCTTCCTTTCGTCATTTGTCGCCCCGGCCGCAGCCACCACCACCACTTAGCCAACCACACCCGACCTTGTGGTCGTCAATCATTTATGCACGCTAAATGAGGCAACCTGTGAATTTTTAATGCTCAATTAGAATCACTTGCAGGTTGGTTGGCCGGTCGCAAATGAAGCGTTCCGGCCGACAGGCATATGACTTCTCGTCGCTGTATAGGTACTTAAGTGATTTGTAATCTGTAAATGTCAGATAAAATATCAAACCCCTTGGTTCAGGTGTCTCGGTTGTTTTGAAAAGCTGAATAATTACAGCGTCATGTAAAACGAGAAAAAAACGGGGCCAACGGAAAGTGGACCGGCATCGAGACGACAAATCTATACAGTAATTTAAAAAAGTAGTCTAAGGTGTCCATAGTTTAGTCATTCCTCGTCGTATTGCAAAACGATCGCAATCGATCCTTTACGATTTAACTGCAAGTTTATATAGTTTGAGTTTACTTTTGGTTGTGGTCTAGATGTCTTATTATGTCCCTTTTTTCACTGCGAAAAAATGAGAAAAACCACTGATGAGGAGACTCTTTTAATAAAAAGACAAATAAAAATAGGAATTAAATAAAGTCAAAATATTCCCCGCTGAGGAAAACGGCCAGATTCTCCAGTTTTTATTATGTATAATGGCTTTAATCATACTCTCCCAGGTACGATGCTGGCCTAACAAGCCAGTCGTGTAGGTTCGAGTCTCGGCTCGGAAAAGACTGTTAGTGTCAGTAGGATCGTAGCGCCAGCCCCACAATTGTCCTGTACACTAAACAGCTGGCTGCGAAGTCTGTGTATAATAAACGGAACGTTAAGATCCGAATCGGAATGCAGCACCAAGGCTTTGCTTACTGTAAACAAGAGTATTTTTTTAAAATTTGTTAGCTTCTCGGAGTATCTTTAACAAACATCTTTTTTTTCTTTACAGGTAATTTTGCATCATCAAATAAACAAAGGTTTTTGCCAGGTAATTTGTTTTTTACGACTTTATATCTGAAAAAATAAAGGTAAAGCACATATTTTGTTTGTCTGGTAATTATTTGAACGTATTTGGTCCAGAAGAAAACTTGTAAAAAAATATTAAGTATTTGATACCATTATTAATTACATAGTAATAGTACAGTAACATGATATATTTTAGGCATAAGTTTCTGCATACACGTATGTATTGGGATGGCAATGACATGTATGGGAGAAATTTGACCTATGAATTTGATTTAGAAGTAGGGCAAGTTTCGTATTCTCGGGGAGGGAATCAAAATCGTTAAAAACTGTCCACGTGGAATGCGGATGACCCCTTTTGGAATGGGATCATCTCCAAACGTACTATTTTTTTTTCTCGAAACAAGATCTCAACGTCTAATGCATTTCTGAGACATTTGGCATGAAAAAAATAAATATTTTACTACCTGTGCATTTTCTTCAGCGGTCAAAAAACGAAACTTTGCTTTGAGGCACGTGCTCCCGAAGTCCAATTGAGCTGAAATTGGGCCAATAATAATTCTAGACGTTAAATTGAAAAAAAAATAGAGCTTTCCAGCTTTTTAACCATTCCGGTGAATTTCGGGGCCCCTAGGCAGGTCGAAAGTGTGTCAAATAGCAGCAGAGTATTTGCTCACCGGGTTCGTCGCTTTTACGTTTGCTTACAAGAAAACATCATTTTAGTCTCAGAAGACCTGAAGACCTGAAAGATTTCCAACTTGATTGGGAGCACCAAAATTCACAGAAATCAAACCAGAAAAAAGTGGAAGATCATAGCTTTTTAATCGTTTTTGTAAATTGTGATGCCCTTAGACAGCTCGGAAAAGCGTAATGTCCTATGGAGTTGTCCAAAAGCAAACGTAGAAGCAACGAACCCGGTGAAAAATCACTCTACAGGCTTTTCAACGCACTTTTGTCTATGCTATGGGCACCTATATTTACAGGAATGGATTGAAAGCAAAAATTTGTATTTTTTGTTCATTTTGCGTTAACCAGTGTTATTTCATACAATCGATCTGTTTGAACACAACAACTACTTGTGATTGTCTTATGCCCCTCCGGAAATACTTTTGCGGGCCCCCCAGGACTCAAATACGGCCCTGAGGGGTAATAATTTATTTTATTTTGACGTAGAAATACGTCTTTCGACAAGCTTACAGGAGAGGGTGTAACAAAAAAATTCGAAATCGAAACATGTACAGGTATACCTCGATTATATGCACCCACGATTTTACGTACTTCGATTCTACGCACATTTTACCTCGGTTTCATGCACACTTGAAATAATGTGGTTTTTAGGCGGATTTTCGAATTAGGGTTAATTGGGAACAAAACCCGTCAAAGTGTTCACTGAGTAAAAGGCTTAGTAGAAAAACTGTCTGCGTCACTACGTCAAAAAATGCCGTACATCAACCACGCCAAAAAACTCTGTAACACCGAAACAGAGAGGTCACTTTTGGGAAGTGCGTAAGGATTATGATGAGTTAGGAAAGTAGTGAAATTGATGAACAAATGAATAAATGAATAAATGAATAAATGAATAAATGAATAAATGAATAAATGAATAAATGAATAAATGAATAAATGAATAAAGGAATAAATGAATAATTAAAAAATGAATAAATGAATAAATGAATAAATGAATAAATGAATAAATGAATAAATGAATAAGTGAATAAATGAATAAAAGAATAAATGAATAAATGAATAAATGAATAAATGAATAAATGAATAAATGAATAAATGAATAAATGAATAAATGAATAAATGAATAAGTGAATAAATGAATAAATGAATAAATGAATAAATGAATAAATGAATAAATGAATAAATGAATAAATGAATAAATGAATAAATGAATAAATGAATAAATGAATAAATGAATAAATGAATAAATGAATAGATGAATAAATGAATAAATGAATAAATAAATAAATGAATAAATGAATAAATGAATAAATGAATAAATGAATAAATGAATAAATGAATAAATGAATAAATGAATAAATGAATAAATAAATGAATGAATAAATGAATAAATTAATAAATGAATAAATGAATAAATGAATAAATGAATAAATTAATAAATTAATAAATGAATAAATGAATAAATGAATAAATGAATAAATGAATAAATGAATAAATGAATAAATGAATAAATGAATAAATGAATAAATGAATTAATGAATAAATGAATAAATGAATAAATGAATAAATGAATAAATGAATAAATGAATAAATGAATAAATGAATACATGAATAAATGAATAAATGAATAAATGAATAAATGAATAAATGAATAAGTGAATAAATGAATAAAAGAATAAATGAATAAATGAATAAATGAATAAATGAATAAATGAATAAATGAATAAATGAATAAATGAATAAATGAATAAATGAATAAATGAATAAATGAATAAATGAATAAATGAATAAATGAATAAATGAATAAATGAATAAATGAATAAATGAATAAATGAATAAATGGATAAATGAATAAATGAATAAATGAATAAATGAATAAATAAATAAATGAATAAATGAATAAATGAATAAATGAATAAATGAATAAATGAATAAATGAATAAATAAATAAATGAATAAATGAATAAATGAATAAATGAATAAATGAATAAATGAATAAATGAATAAATGAATAAATGAATAAACGAATAAATGAATAAATGAATAAATGAATAAATGAATAAATGAATAAATGAATAAATGAATAAATGAATAAATGAATAAATGAATAAATGAATAAATGAATAAATGAATAAATGAATAAAGGAATAAATGAATAAATGAATAATTAAAAAATGAATAAATGAATAAATGAATAAATGAATAAATGAATAAATGAATAAATGAATAAGTGAATAAATGAATGAAAGAATAAATGAATAAATGAATAAATGAATAAATGAATAAATGAATAAATGAATAAATGAATAAATGAATAAATGAATAAATAAATAAATGAATAAATGAATAAATGAATAAATGAATAAATGAATAAATGAATAAATGAATAAATGAATAAATGAATAAATGAATAAATGAATAAATGAATAAATGAATAAATGATGAATGAATAAATGAATAAATGAATAAATGAATAAATGAATAAATGAATAAATGAATAAATGAATAAATGAATAAATGAATAAATGAATAAATGAATAAATAAATAAATGAATAAATGAATAAATGAATAAATGAATAAATGAATAAATGAATAAATGAATAAATGAATAAATAAATAAATGAATAAATGAATAAATGAATAAATGAATAAATGAATAAATGAATAAATGAATAAATGAATAAATGAATAAATGAATAAATGAATAAATGAATAAATGAATAAATGAATAAATGAATAAATGAATAAATGAATAAATGAATAAATGAATAAATGAATAAATGAATAAATGAATAAATGAATAAATGAATAAATGAATAAATGAATAAATGAATAAATGAATAAATGAATAAATGAATAAATGAACTAATGAATTAATGAATAAATGAATAAATGAATAAATGAATAAATGAATAAATGAATAAATGAATAAATGAATAAATGAATAAATGAATAAATGAATAAATTAATAAATGAATAAATGAATAAATGAATAAATTAATAAATGAATAAATGAATAAATAAATATAAATGAATTAATGCGATAGGGTAACAACGCATATGCACATTTTTACGATCTGTGTAGCGTTTTTTGACAGAAGTGGTTATCAACATAACCACTTTGCGATGTTCAAATTCACAAACTTTGTTTGAAAATAACAGAACCAAAAATTACAATACAAGAAGACTGGCAACTCTGCCGACAACCGGGAGACAGTAACTACAACACGTACGTGTGAAATATTTGATGTACGCACGTAACCCTTGAGAGAGTATTTAACTATAAAATGTCTACTTTTTTCACCGTAGTTCGGTGTTAGTATGGGCAATAAAAATGTATGGGCCAAACTTGCACATACACGCCCATATTCATTGTTCCAAGAAACTCCTTCAAAGCATTTTCCACATGTTTTGGATAAGTTCACTGCCATACACGGCTCATTAGAGAGCGTCTATTTATTACGTAACGCAAACAGTTTCCCTATTCTACCTCCTATTTTTTTTAATAATTGGATGTTCCCATGCATGTTTATTTGAAAATTTCCGAACACGAAAAATAATTTTGGGTTAGAAAGAATATTGAAAATCTTACTTTAGTCTTATGAACAGGCACTGCCAAAAGAAGTACTACTTTTATTTTTATTTTGTCTGAACATGTCTACAATTCCGGTTACAAAAATTTTAATTAACGTCAATATCTCAAGCAACAAATCCTATGAAATTAGTTTGATCATTATTTGTTAGTTTGAAGCTTTTTGTGAGTGGCAAGAAAATGTACAACTTTCACTGTTGAAAGTCAAAAGCAAAATATGTATTCAAATAAAACGGTAGCTGAAACGCACCGAGAGTTAAAATACTTACTTTGCTTTTACGGCGACAAACCTATTATCGATCCAATGCCGAATCCAGAATACGTCGCCATGTTATTCGGTCTTGGGCTGCTATCCTCCAATCTCCCCTTATTATTTTTTCGCGAGCATCCTCGTCGACAGCAAACATCCAACGGGTGCGAGGCCTACCTCGAAGTCGACGGCCTCTATCGGGATTTCTCGCTAGTCGTTCTTCCGGCATGCCCAGCCCCCTGCAACCTACCGTGTTTTATTCGCTTAACTATATCCGCCGATTTGTACACCTGGTACGCTTCATGGTTCATGCGCCTGCGCCAAACACCATTTTCTGGTTTGCCGCCCAGGATTGAACGCAAAATCCTACGCTCAAAAACACCAAGAGCTCGATGATCGGCCTATTTCAACGTCCATGATTCATGGTCGTAGAGGCCACGGGAAGAATTAGTGTTCTGTAGAGTGCAAGTTTATTACGGTGGCACGTCTCAGCCTTTGCTGGGAAACCATGTTCAAGCATCATTCGCCATAACTCATTTCTCTTAACTGTATTGTAGGCTGCTCTAAAGTCAATGAACAGATGAGTTCACAAGTTAAATTCTCGAAATTTTTAGAGGATCTGTCGCAGGGTGAACATTTGGTCCATAGTGGAGCGTCACCCATCGAAAACCACATTGATAATCGCCAATAAAGGTCTCCTGCAACGGCCTCAGTCTATGGAACAGAATACGGGAGAGAATTTTGTGAACGGAGTTGAAAAGGATTATACCCCGATAATTACTACTGTCCAGACGGGGGCCTTTCTTGTAGGTCGGATATATGAGACCCTCCAACCAGTCCGAGGTTAATTCTTCATCGGACCCCACTCTCAGCATGATCCGGTGTAAAGAATGATACAGCTGCTCGTTCCCGACTTTAACAAGTTCGGCTGGAATGCCGTTCTTACCAGCTACCTTGCAATTCTTCAGCTCTTTCACTGCTTTCTTTGCCTCGTCCATGGGTGGTGGGTCCACAGCTTTGCCATCTTCCTCAATCCCAATCCTGCTCCTTTCGACTACGCTGTTTTCTTCACCGTTCAACAGTACACTGAAGTTTTCCTTCCAACGCCTGGCCATCTCCGTTCTATCGGTAATCAGGTTCCCCTCCCTATAGTTGCACATGACTGGAGCCGACACGTTTCGGTTCTTGATTCCATTAATCTTCTTGTAGAAGCTTCTCACATCGTGGCTGGAAAAGCAACCTCCCGCCTCCCCAAGAATACGCTCCCAATTATGTCGTTTCTTCCGGCGATGGAGTTTTTTTTTTCAGCAGTTCCAGCTTTCCTGTATTTTCCTATGCTCTGACGAGTCACAGCCGTGGCTAACATGTGAACTCTGACGCGGTTCTTTTCATCCGTCGTTCGCTGGCACTCAGTGTCAAACCACAAATTGGACGTGGCTGTCGTAAATGTACTCAACACTTCTTCCGCTGTGGTACTGATTGTACTGTGAGTATGCCTCCACTATTCATATTGGTTACCTCCAACTTGATTCTCGATCCGCTCATCAACCTTCCGCAGGTACTCTGTAACCACTTCTCCAGTTGCTAGCCACTGGATGTTCAACTGTATTCTCCATGTTGTACTGGATTTTAACACATTAGACAACCGGGCGCGAATCTTGTATACCACGAGATAATGATCCGAGTCAACGTTTGGTCCTCTAAACGACCTCACGTCTGCAACTTCTGAAAAGTGCCGACTATCAATCAGAACATGGTCGATCTGAGCCTTCTCCATTCTGGGGTATCCGGCGTATATTCCGGCGTGCAAAATAAGTGCTACTGATAGCTATACCTCTGGATGCAGCGAAATTGACAAGCCTCAGGCCGTTGTCGTTCGTAGTAGAGTGGAGGCTTTCTCTACAGATCACGGAGCGGAAGAAGTTCTCCTGCCCGACCTGCGCATTTGCATCCCCGATGACAATATTTATGTCGTGTCCTGGGCACTCATTATACGTTTTTTCCAGTAGCTCATAGAACTCCTCCTTCTCTTCATCGGGTTTATCGTTGGTCGGTGCGTACACATTTATCAGGCTGTAGTTGAAAAATTTGCCCTTATTTCTCAACACACATATACGCTCACTGATCGGCCTACATCTAATGACACGCTTCATCTGTTTCCCTATGAGCACAAAACCGACTCTTCTTTCTGCTTTCACGCAGCCACTGTAGTAGATGTGGTGCTTGAATTAGGTGGCCGCAATAGGATCTACTGCCTGGAATTCGCGCTCTCCCGTTTTCGGCCACCTCACCTCCTGTATGACAGCAACCTTCACATTCACCTTCTGCAGCTCTCTAGCCGGGATACCTGCACGTGCCAGTTCGAGTAGAGTCCTTACATTTCAAGTACCGAGTTTCCAATAATCGTTGTCCTTTTTCGTTCGCCTAGATCCATGCCGATTATTCCGTTCCGTATTTATATCTGGATTATTCTTAATATTTTCTCTTCGGTATGCTGCTTTACTAGGGCTGCGATACCTAGTCTCGCGACGGGGCTGCCGTCTTAAATATAACTGGCGAGGCAAGGCGTTTCGTAATTCAGCCGCCCGCTTTGGGTCAGACGCTGTTGCACACCGGCAACATCACGGCTTTGTCATATCAGATCTTGGTTGTGTATTCGGCAACCTTAGGACCCACCGCAACCTATTGACTTTCGCCAGGTGTGCAATGGGGTTATCTCCTAGCAGCGCGTGAAGTTCATGGTCCATGCACCGTCGCCATTCCTCGTCGTCCGTCTGTACTCCACCGTAGATAGTTCGCAGCACCTCTCGTTCGAAAACTCCAAGGGCGTTAAGGTCCTCTGCAAGAAGCGTCGTTGTCTCGGTTTCGTAGAGGACTACCGGTCTTATCAAGGTTTTGTACAGCGTCAACTTCATGCGTCGTCGAACACGACTCGAACGAAGTGTCATTCGAAGTGAAAATAAGGCACGATTTCCAGCCTGGATGCGGCTCTGGGTCTCTTTATTGGTGCTATTGTCGATGGTCACCAGTGACTCCAAGTACATGAACTCGTCGGCCACCTCAAGCTCATCGCTGTCTACAGAGACTTGAGTTGGGAGGCTGATGCTCTTCGCTTCTCGCTCGCATGTATTTCTCGCATGTTTTTCGTTTTCGATGCATTTATTCGCAGTCTGCGTGATCATGGTGTTGAGATTATTCAACCGGTGATGATCTATGGGACAACCGTGGTTGTATAGCGATGGCCCTAAACCTAGAGTGTAAACGAACAAAACATATTGATATCAAACACTATTTTGTTCGTGACCACATCTTATATTATGAACATATGCTGAGCGCATACAGGTGGAATCAGACAAAACAAGCAGTTGGCGGACATCTTCACAAAGGCGCTGGACGTTAGATGATTCGAAGATCAACGACGAACAATTGCGTGACGTTGGGTGACGAAGTAGGCACTGCCATTCAAGCCTTAGGAAGTTACCAAGCAATCATTACAAACGTTCTCCAATAAACTGTTTCTTGTCCATTAACGTTTGTCTGAGTTTATCTTATTCCGTCCAAGTCAAAGTCCAATGTTATCCTGTAATTTTTTATTGATACGATAATTTTTTGAAAATATTCGCCAAAAAAAAACAACTGAAACTTTTGAAAATTCAAATTACTATTATGGTGAGTATTTTTATTTTTTGAATTTTTTCGACCACTCTTTTTGTGCCCTTCAATGATTGGCGAGCATGCTTAAGATTTTTGGTAACATAATTGAATATATGCTACGTTTTTTGTATAGCATAAAAATGAAAATTTGTTTCAAGAAGTCGTCGGGCTTTCTTAGGATCTCTGCTGACTATGATCTATACCGGGCGTTTATCCCACCCGCGGCTATCTTCGTTATTACATGTTACGAGTGTTCCAAGATAAATAAACTCATCAACCCCTTCGGAAGTATCCCCATCCATCACTATCGCAGTACTCACGCCCGTAGGAATATCGTCGCTCGGCCAGGCACCATATACTTCGTCTTGGTAGTGTTTATGGTGTGTCCAATTTTCGTAGCCGTACAGGGCACCTACATACTTTTCAAAGCTATGTTGAGCAGCAAGTTGCTTCTGACGATCCAAAGTCACAAATGCGTCAGAAAATTTGGAAACACAACCGAAATTGATGTGCCACCGTCAAGAGACGCTCGTATCAGCTTAATCAGTTTTGTTGGAAAACCATTTTCAAGCATGAACTGTCACAACTCTTTGCGTTTAACTGAATCGTACTACGCACACTGTTTCCAAACCTGCAAAAACGTGATTGAAATTATTTTGACCCAAAAAACTTTATTTTAGAGCCATATTGTCTCCAGGAAAGTTGATCCATTTATTATTCTCTATTTTATAGAAGTTGCAATTTTGTGATTAATCCACTTAACAGTGAGAAGCGAATTCAACTTTTTTCATTTTTGCATATAAAAATTCACTTTGTTCGGCAAAGTTGTTGCAAATTTTATAAACAACAACTTTTTCAAAGGTACCATGCTTCTATCTGCCTTTTTAAATGGACCTTTGTGGAGGTTTTTACAGATGGCCACTAAAAATCATTTTTTTAATATAACTTTTAGTGGTGATTTTCTACAATGTTTCAATGTTTTACATTGTTATTTACTATCAAAAAATACACAATTTCATCCAAGAAAGGTTATTTTTATCTTTCATATTTCATCGGTTATTGACGATTTTTATTGAAACAATCCACTAATTCACTAACAGATATCTTTGGAATCTGCAAATATCTGCATACTAAACCTTTTCTATATTTAAGTATAAGCAAAACGTCATTTAGTCCAGATATAGGCGTTTGTCTCTCGCTGTCTCCTGTGCAGATATTTGTAAATTAATAAGTGCATTATTTTAATAAAAATCTTTTATAGCTCAATAAAGTTGTGAGATAAAAATAATTTTTTCTCGGTGAAATTGTGTAATTTATTGTATTTAACAACATTGTAGAACATTGAAAAACTTTAGAAAATCACTATAAAAAGTTATACTAAAAGAATGATTTTAAGGGGCATTCTAGAGAAAACTTCACAATAGTTCGTTTACTAATTTATCTATTAATTGATTTATTCATTTATTTATTTATTTATTTATTTATTCATTTATTTATTTATTTATTTATTTAATTTTAATTTAAGGAGTAAACGTAGTAATGAAGATAGAAAATTAAACTAACTGAAAATATGATTGAAGAAACTACGAAAAATATAGTTTATTTATTTATTCATTTATTTATATGTCAACAGATAAAATAACTACCCCAATGACAGATTAAAATTAAGATTACTAAAGTTTAATTAACCCTCTAGTGCCCAGTGCTGCCTCTAGGCTTGTTGTAAACTTGTTGTTTATAACAATGGTTGTTATTATACTGTTCTATGTGCTATCTAATTTTGTTAGAAAGCTGATACGTTAGTAACAAAGTTTGATATGGGTTTGATATTAGTGAAATATTTTAAGTTATCATTTCTGTTATTTTAACACCTAACGGGATCAAAATTAAAACATAACCTGAAAGGTTTTTCACGTTACAAATTAACAGCCTCTGTTACATTTTTGTTTTGTCTTTCTGATCGGGTACTCTTATTCCTAGCACGAAAGACATTAAAATCAAACACAAAATAGCAACGATTGAACACACGAGGCATACTACGCATCGGTTCATTTAACCCGTAATTGGTTCTCGAAGGCTGGATGTGAAGGAAGGTATGAGAGCGAGTATTGCGACGTCGTGTGTTTATGTCAAGAAGACAGAAGATTTTTATATGCAAAAATGAGAAAAATAAAACTCATTTTTCACTTTTTGGTAGATTAATCACCAAATTTTAACCTCTACAAAATGGAGAATATTTGATAGAACAACTTTACTGAAGACACTATTACTCCAAAATCATAGTTTTTTGAATTAAGAGTAATTAGTGTAAATTAGCGCATTATTCTAGTAAAAATCGTCAACAACCAAAAATATATGTGAGATAAAAATAAACTTTCTTCGGAGATATTGTTTGTTTTGTTGTAGCAAACAATTTTGTAGAACATTCGAAAGTTTTAAAACATAACGATAAAAAGTTAACCCTCTAGTGCCCAATGCCGCCATTTGGCGGGCTTCAGTCGAAGTTCCGAAAAGCTTCAATAAATACTTAAAAAGTGTTTATAATGGTTTATAGTGATTTTATCGAAGTCCATTTAGAAATTAATTTGGGCACTAGAGGGTTAAATAGCAAAAAAAGATTTTTAATAGCAATCCATAGAAAACTCCACAAAAGTCCATTTAAATAAATAGTAAGAAGTATGATGTCTTCAACAAAGTTGTTTCTTTTAAAATTTGCTACAACTTTGCTGAACAAAGTGGATTCTTATATTCCAAAATGAGAAAAGTAAAACTCGTTTCTCACTGTTGAGAGGATTAATCATGAAATTGTAACTTCTGTAACATGGAGAATAATTAATGCAACAACTTTGCTGAAGACGTTACGGCTCTAAAATCAATGTTTTTAAGTCGAAATAATTTCGATCACGTTTTTGCAGCTTTGGAAACAGTGTGCACCGCCTTGAAGTCTATAAACAGATGATGTGTTGTTCGTTGTTGATCGTTTTTTTGCGGAAATGAAGAAGGTTATGCCTTGATAGTTGCTACAGTCGAGTACCTTCTTATAAATAGGGTTTATGATTCTCCTTAGACCATACCCTCAAAATAATCAGGTGAATTGCACTATACAATCGCTCGCTCCCGACTTTGAAAAGCTCGTTCGATAAGCCGTCCTTCCCAACAGTTTTGTGCAGTGGTGGGCACCGCTAACAGAAAATTTAGCGACGCTAATCGCTAAGTCGCTAACCGGAAAATTTAGTTCGATAATCGCTAAACGCTAAACCCACATTAGCGGAACTTTCGCTAATTGCTAATCGCAAACTTTTTAATATGTAAATAGTCATATCGCTATATTTATTGCTCGTGTTTTGTAAGATTTGGACCACTTTGATCTGTTATGGTTAAACAAACGAAAACAATTACTTTTTAAAGCTATTTACAGTAAGAGGTTCACGAAACGGTATTCATATTTGATTTTGTTAAAACAAGAATAACAAAAGTTATTGAGCTTGCATTGAAAATATTTACTCTTAGGAATGTTTTCATAAAAAATTCAATTATTATCTGAATCGAAAAAGTAGAACCAAAGTTGTCATAATTTCTAGCGCATTGCAATTTACCAAAGTTCTTGGTGTGCCGAAAATTCATTCTAGACCTTGTGATTGTTCTTCAAAATGCTCCTGTGGCTTGTACGATAACTGGAACTCCATTCTAGGGTAAAAAAAACTGACAAAAGTAACTTTCGCAGTAAAGTATGTTTATCTTTCGAAGCAATTTACGTACGCCATCAGCAATTCACAGTTTTTCTAAATATTTCTATTGTCGCTTCTCTACAAAATTTAGCGAATTAGCGATTAGCGTTTCGAAGGACAAAATTTTAGCGACGCTAACAGTTTCGCTAACCAGCTCAAAAATTAGCGAAATCGCTAAATCGCTAACTGAATTTTAGCGTCGCTAATTAGCGAATTAGCGGAATGGTGCCCACCACTGGTTTTGTGGTTAGCTCTCTGCTGACTTTACGTATATGCTCCCTGCAGGTACTGATAATTTTCATTCATGCAAACAAAAAAATTTCAAGGGTGAAAAAATTTTTATTCAGTTTCAAAGTTAAATGAAGGCAAAGGAGTGAATCAAACTGAACCGTCCGATAAATAATACATATCTTCAGCCATGTACATTTGATATTGGAATATAACAAAGAACGTGAATGCCTATCAATGCAGTATTTTTCTTTGTAACTCGCATACGTTAGCTTCTTTCCAAAAACCCTTTCAAATTTTTATGGCACAGTTGCAACCTACCGAAAGCTGTTGGTGTGCTAAACAGGTACGGAGCGTGCATATATGGAAAATGAAAAAAAAAACTGTTGATGGAAAACCGCTCTTGCCCTTCATCCGTAAACTCAAGCGAAACCAGGTGCTGCCAGACATAAAAACCATCCGCTCCAAAGCCTCTGGTGCTGCCACTGCTGCTGCTTATGCTGCTAAATACGTGCCACCGCTTCAGTCAGCCAACAGTAGCAGCAGCAGCACTTTTTCCCATATCCAATCATATGTAACTAATAACTGTCTGTATCTGTATGTAACTAATAACTGTCATAACCAAAACTTTGCGCTGAATAAATTCACTATACTCAATTCCAGTACACCTCCACTACTATACTTACTACCAGCGTCAGCCGGGGCACACAAAAAAGGTCAGCACATTTCGGCGACGGCTACCGCGGGGAGTAGATAATACCGACGGTGACCGACCAGCGAGCGATCGGAACCGATGAATGAACGTCGTAGCCAGCAACGCAGCCAGGTTTCAATTAAATTTTAATATACTTCCCAAATAGATTTCCGCTATAATGACAGCATCAGTCACCTGCCAGCAGGAGCTGATCACAATCGATAATGCCATCGGAATGTGGATGAAATACGGTTGGCCAGGCGCAGGAAGAATTGCTCAACAATTCAGCCAGTAATTTAAAATATCCGATCTGTTAGTTCTAGTACAAATATTATTCTTGTTAAAAAATAATACCCACCTGGTATAGCGACACCAGCCACAAGAAGTAAGCAAATAAACTTGCTAAACTTGTTCGCACATTTCGCTACAATTCTTTCCATCCTCTCGAGCACAGATAGAGGGAGGAGAAAAAAACACCTCCAGCTGCTGTTTCCGGGCAGCGCAGCTGCAAAGTTATTTTTCTTCAGACCCTTTCAGTTGCAGAAATCTTTACAAATTTCAAACTTTTTCCATTTTCCTCCTAGCCCGTAGGAGAACACCTGTTAGGATAAAAGATTTACAGGCTCCCCCCATTCGAGCTCTGACGTTTTTTTTCAACCGCAAATGCGACGAACATTAGCGTTTGCCTATTGTCTCAAGAAGTCCGGTCAACTTCGTGTTCTTCTATAGCACGCAGCTTTCTACTCCGGAAGGCAGTTTTTTCAGTTCCATTCCGCCTACCTACTTCCGTCCTTAAATTGTGTTTCTGTCATGCTCATGCTGATGATTGTTTTCCCACTCATTTTTCACTCACAAACTTAGTTTCTTAGAATAAATTATTAGATAACATTTTACAATCTAAATGAATATCGTTACCGTCACATATCTGCGCGATTGAACATTGTGCAAAACTATCAACAACCCATCCTTTTTTCGGGAAAACCCGGTAGCACCCTGTCAGGCGTGTAAACATTTTCCCTGCCCAGCGGAAGTGTGGCGGTGGTGTTAAAACGATTGTTGTTTTCCCTCCCACCCAACGGTTGCTTTCTCCCTGGTGTGCCCGCATCCGTTCTGCCCGGTTTCAAGTTTCTCGTAGCGCGTGGGAAAAGATTCCCGCTGTTGCAGCAGAATTCACGTGGACTCGCTATAGGTACTTTCTATACATCAAGCACTCCACAATCTTGCCTTTGTTTTCCCTATTACGAGTACGGTTGCATTCTGCTTCCACAGCCACGCAATCGGAATTACAGCTTAGTTTTTAGAGTTCTGTCAGCCACCCCCCACTGCTGATTGCGATGGCCAAGACGATGGCAACGACGAGAGCGGCGGGAGGGGAGGTGTGCAAAATTTTCTTCTCTTTTCTTTCCCATCCTCTAGCCGGATCCGGTTCGATGTTTGTTCGTGACAGTTTCCGACGGAAATGCGGTGTTAAGAGTTCCTAAGATTTTCCTTTTGTTGTTTACTTGCCAAATGCACACTTGCTCTTCCCGCGGTAATAACGCAGCTCGAAAGTTCGTTTTTCCGGTTTTGGCAGCTTGCGTTTACCTAGAGCGCCATAGTCTGTGCGAGACCGGGGCGGCGGTTATGCTTCTGATTGAGAATGAAAACGAAATTATTTTCCATTTGTTCGTGCGTCCCACTCCACGTACCTACCAGGCCAGAGCGCTAGAGCGGAGTACGATGCGACAATGGTGATTGCCTTGGTCAGAATCGTATGGTATTTAAATATCGTGCGTCACGGAGGTTGCTTACTATTGAGTAAAACTTAGGGTGATGATAATCGTTCAACCGGTGTGGAATCGAAAAACATTCCGCATGAGTAGCGTTGCGGGGTTCTGAACTCAATTCATGCAAGCACTTTGTACAAAGCAACTTGTTTACATCTTGACAAACAATCAAGAAAGTTAGTTATGTTGATTAGTTATTCAATCTCTGTAATTAAATTATTTAATTTATTTTTTGGAAAAATCATTGAACTTGAGATATTCCACTGGGAGGCAATATGTATAAAAATAGGTACTGCTGTACCAGTGTACAAGTAAATTGTAGTGCAATCACAAGTTATTGCATCATAACACTGGTCGACAACATAAAAAAGTGCACCTCAAAAACTCAATCTGGAAAAAATGAAAGAATATTGCTATTCAACCATTCCTATGATTTATGGTGCCAACCCAAAGCGCGTCAACTTACATGAAAGTTCGCATATTAATTGCTCGCCGGGTTCGCCGCTTCAACGTTATGTTTACGAGAAAACTCTTTTAAGTCTCTGAAAAAAAGTTAGTGGCTGGGGACACCAAAATTCACAAGAAAAGTTGAATAGCTATGTTCTTTAATTTTTTCCCGGTTTAAGCTTCTGGAGTGCATCTGTGTTGACTAATGTAATCATCAATTACACTGTGCTACAAATGAAAAAAAAAATGCAAGAACTTCTGAAGTGACCTAGTGTAGGTTGTAGGTCTTGTTGAGTGTAACATTCGCTCATACTAGAAATTTTCCAAACACCCCCAAAATCTGAAGTTATGGTCAAAATACGGTTTTTGGACCTCAGTGCATATAATTTTTTTAACTCAGTCATTTCTCAACCGATTTTCGATATTGAGGCAGTTTTGGAAAGAAGATAAACAGAGCTTTCAAAACATCTACTAGTTTGTACTAATATCACTGAAACATGTTGAGTTATTAGAGTTTAAATATAATTTTTTAGTTTTTTTCACGCAATTTTTCAATTTAATTTGAAATTTGCCACCTGTTTTTGTGAGAAAGATACTACAAATACACTAAACTTTTGAAATAATATTCAATGACGAAACAAACAAAAGTGATTTTGTGAAAATCGGTGAATATTTGGCTGAGTTATATATTCTTTAAGAAAACAAGAATTTTTTGCTTCTATCCCACAATTATTTCGCGGTATTACAAAAGGTTAAAAAAACACAAGAACTTCTAGAGTGACCTAGTGTAGGTTGTAGATCTTGTTAAGTGTAACATTCGCTCATACTAGAAATTTTCCAAACACCCCCAAAATCTGAAGTTATGGTCAAAATACGGTTTTTTCGGACCTCAGGGCATACATTTTTTTAACTCAGTCATCTCTCAACCGATTTTCAATATTTAGGCAGTTTTGGGAAGAAGATAAACAGAGCTTTCAAAAAATCTACTGGTTTGTACTAATATCACTAAAACATGTTGAGTAATTTGAGCTCGGTTGTCGGTTGAGAAATGACTGAGTTAACAAAAATTGTAAAAAATAGAAAATTTCTAGTATGAGCAAATGTTACACTCAACAAGACCTACAACCTACACTAGGTCACTTCAGAAGTTCTACATCGCTGTAGCACAGTGTTATCATCGGCCATCAAAAGTCAATAATCCAAATACAACGAAAGCACGAATTTTGCATACATTTACAATAAATTCCGTAAGGTACCTATCTATCATTTGTAATATTGTTCATCGCTTGCTCCAACTTTGTCTCACCTTGCTGACAGAGCTCGAATGTTGTTACGATAAAAGTGTTCGTTTTTTGAGGCTATCTTGAACTGCTGATAAGCCAGACCACGTGCTATCGTACGAACTAAGTGATAATCGGATGGCGTAATTTATGGGAGATATGGCGGGTGGGGTAGCACTGTCAATTTGTGCGTTTCTATGCAAGTTTTAACGATTTTGGAAGTATGAGGCCGAGAGTTATCATACAGTAGAATCACTTTCTCCGAAATGAGTTGGTGGATATCTCCTAATACCGAAGCAAGCTCTTCCTGCGTTTTGCATGGATCCTCGTCGAGCGGTTCCTCAAATTCAGCGTCCTCGAAAGTTTTTAGTCTTGTTTCACACGGACAGTCTTCAACATCGAAATTACAGTCTTCAATACGACGGTTTCAAGCATGGTAAGTGAAACAACAATTAGAGCAGCATTTCCGTAATTTTTTTACCTCCCGATTGACTTCAGTTGCCGTTTTTTTTAATGAAATAGTTGAAGTAACAATTTCTGCAAATGACGATTATTTGGCATAAAATAAGACATTTTTACATAACGACTTATTGCCACTTTGGAACGAGAATAGCGATACTTCAAATTAAAATGTATTCGTTCTGGCTAATTTAACTATCATTTGATCATCGTTCGACCGATTACATTTTTTTTCTTATACAAAGGGGTTAAAAATTTGCTCTGAATCGATAATTTTGTCAATTTCTTAGTAAATTATCTGTAAAACAGTAATGGTTTTAGGGCTTTTATCAAACTTCAGTCAGTTTCCCGAATTAAACGCAATTAAATCTAAATTCTACTGTTGCAAAATCAGTACGCAACTATCGAGGCATGACCTAAGCTGAGTCGTGCCCGTGCGACCCTTGATGGTTTCCCAACAAGCGTCAGGACAGTGGATGAAATTCTGAAACAGTTTTTAAACGGGGCTGTCTCGAATATTAGAACTGAAATTTATGTTACTAGTTAAGGTTATTGTTAGTTAAGTTAATTGCTGTGAAAAACTAAGTAACGCGCAGGTAGCAAATTAAAAAGGTTCGCCTTTACGCTATTAGGTAAATTAATAAATTGAAATAAATTGAAATTGAAATTGAAATTTCGGACGCGTTTGTGTCTGAAGCAAGGAGACGGACTTTGGACGACATCGATATCATCGGTATTAACCGTAGAGCTGTGAAGGATGCTGCGCTCTACAGGACGCTGATAACTTCGACTCTATAAGATACTGATACTCTCGGTAACGCTCTACGGGTATAAATCGTGGATGTGGAAGAAGACCGATAGACGAGCGCTTGAATCCAGTGATCAATACTCTGTGGCAAACAAGAAAATAGAGTGTGGCGCAGGCCCATAAATCACGCGCTGTACGAAGTATACAAACACACTGATGGTTAAAGAGTAGGCTGGTCACGTAGCACGTATGGCGAATGAGCGACCGGTAAAGATAATATTAAGTAGAGACCCGGATAGTGGTCGACGACTTTGAGGCAGACTCCCTACGCGTTAGATGTGTGCTGTCGACAGGGCCGGATTTAGGTACTGGGAGGCCCCAGGGCAAAAATTTTCTTGGGGCCCTCTTTTCTTAAAAAAAATTAGGAGTAACAAAATTTCAAATCTAGAAATGCATTCCCGCTTTCCTGGAAGGTGACGAGCAAAAAAAAGGTCTCCACTCTGTCTTTCCATCTGACCCAGGACTAGAGGGGCCCCTCGTGTCGGAAGGCTGTCCTATAAATCCGGACCTGGCTGTCGATGAGGATGCCCGAGTAGCGGGTGTGAGGGGCGACTGGAGAGGAGCAGCCGAATATCGAATTTTAGGAAGGCGTATTCTGGATTCGGCATAGGATCTCTACAGTCTGTCACTATAAAAGTAAAAAATAAAAAAAATACTTTTAAGCTCGTGTTTTAAGATGTTCAATTTCAACCCATTCTGCGATATTTTCCAGAATAAGAGATAATTGGAATTTATTGTTTGATGCATTTATTGAGTAAATCTGTTCCACTGGAGGACCTGGTCCACTCATGGTAGTTTCACCCTATAACGAAGCTGGCATCGAACATTTCTCTTCATGTGAAGAAATTGTTGTTCTTCTCTGTAGGGTAAATTAAGCTATAGTGGACCGCTTTCTTATAGCTAACTCAATTGCGAATATTCGAGGAATTTTCAGAAAAATTCTATCGAGAAACTTATTATCCAACCAATCGACATAAGAATCACAAGAAACTTTTATATAAGAGAGCTTCGTAGCCGCAAAGTTTCAGAGTCCGCTTTGATAAGCGAGTGGTCGTGAGTTCGAATCTTAGTAGAATCAGGCCATTTGGTTGCCAAAGGACTTTAACATGAGTTTCTGGCTTTCCGATCCAGAAACTATTCGCATAACGAGCCAACTACTCGATTTATGAATACCTTCAACACACTGCAGCAGATCATCAGTATCGACATGAGTACCTCAGCGTTGAAACATAGGCTTAGTTTATACTTTAAAGGACAACTGTTTTAGTGTTTTCTTTCAATGTTTGACTAGTTTACGTAATTTTATGAATCTTATATTTATATTTATGGATGTAACTAACCAGTATAAGTGTATCGTGAAATTTATTATTAAGAATGGATTGTAAAATTTTTTATTAAGAATAGGTAACGGGCTTTCATCCTATATTCGAATTTCAAATAAACAAATTCTCAGGCTCTCCACTATGTACCCTTCCTTCAAGCTGAATTCTATAGTACCCCTGCTGACTTTCACCCTAATAAAAAAAGTCCCTCTTATAATTAATTGGACTGAGTAACGTATAGGGGAAAGTAGGTAAAGACGGACACTGCGGGTAAGATGGACACTTTTAATATTTCACAAACTAGAATGTATTATGATAGTTGAGTGATGCGAATACCTTCTTTATAGTGTGTTAATGCTTTTGAGTTGCATTATCGGTTTTCAGCAAGCAAACTGTCAAATTTGTAAGTAGAATAAAGAATATTTTCGTGAACGCGCAATTTGATGTAATTTTTATTCCACGGAAAATAGTGAAAAACTCGTGAAACTTACGTGTTTTCATTTGTTCACAATAGTAAAGTGATTAATTAGTCTTTCCTCGGTTTTCTAGTGGAAATCCAGCAGATTTTCGTTGTTCCGATGAAGAGCTACGATCGTTTGGAAAATTTACAACCAGATCGGGCAAGACGGACACACTAAGGTAGGGAAAGATGGACACACGGATTTTCCAAGAATTTTCATATGTAGCATCTGTTGTGTACTACAGATGTTCACATTGTTCACCCGCGAGAGAAACCAGCAGATATTAATCATTTAGCAGTTAGAACAGGCCATATAGGCGGAGAATTTTCGCCTTCTCAATCTGTGCACGTGATGTATAGATGGACTCTAATAACGGAGAGTAATGTATGGCCATCACTTAACACATAAATCAAAAGAATACTGAACGTACTACATCTTTTTTGTGATTGTCCACCTTTACCTTCGTAGTGTCCATCTTACCCACCCCAAGTGTCCGTCTTTCCCAACCATGACAAAAAAAACAGCAATTTGTAGTCTTATTTTTGAAGACCCAAAACACATGAAACTTGAAGGAAGTTCACTAAAACCAAAAATGGTTTTGAAAACAAATGACCTTAAGTTTCAATTTGTATGACTACTGCGATCTAAATAGCAATACCTAAGTAATTATTTAGATTAAATCTTAGGGTGTCCGTCTTTACCTACTGTCCCCTATTAGTATATTAGTTAGGGATTGTCTTGGCTGGAGGAACGAGATTTCGATAAGACTCCTTCCTCTTGACAAAATAAGTCCTTCTTATGATAAAACTGATCTCAGGAATATGTATCCTCTAAAGGGAATTGTAATTGGCGATATTGGCATGGTGAACGAGGTTTCGATAAGACTCCTTCCTCTTGACATAATAAGTCTCTCTTAGAATTAACCTGGCCAGAGAGGAACATTAGGTGTAGTCTCAATCCAGGGAATTGTAATTTGGCGATAATGGTAGGATAGAAAGAGGATCGGTATAATGGAGCAGTAAGCTTGAAACGAAAGGGTAAAACTCTCACACACAAGCACGGGTATAAATGAAAAGCGTATCATTTACTTCAATAGTGATACTGCCAATAATATGAAGTGCGGAGTACAGAAAACTCCTGGCAATATCACAATAGATCAAAATGTCTCTGGTCGCAGTGATAAGTCCACACAGAAGAAAATTTATAAAAGTCCGATTTAAGTTGAGAGAAATTGAGTTAGTTAGGGTCCACCATAGATTAATATACCCTATTTTACTAAAAGGAATAAATCGACAAATTAGTGCAGCGCAAGCTATAGGACCCCTTCCCTATAGTGGACCACTCGTACAATTGACTCATTTTTTCTCAGCACAGGGTAAATCAACCTACAGTGAACCCTTTTCCTTTATTACCCATAGTGGACTAGTTAGATTAACTAAATTTTTCTTAACTAAAATTCATAAATTTTTGTGATGCAGATAGGCATGATAAGATGTGTTCTCGATGAAGGTTTTCTAAAATACCCTCGAGTTTTCGCATAAAGTGAGTTAACTAGTGAGTAGTCTCCTAATAAAAAAAGGTCCGCAGGTTATTTAAATCCGACTTTTATAGAAGACTTCGCGATTCAATGCAGATTGGCCAGATAAGAAAATTCCCGATGCAAGTTTTCTGATAATCTCTCGCGATTTTGCATAAATTGAGTTAATCTGGCGAGTGGTCCACTGTGGGATAGGAGTCCACTAAAGGTTAATCTACTTTAGAATTTTTCGCTTTTCCACGAACAAGAAGGTCACGTAAAGTAACAACACATAACGCTCAAAACACAATATTTCAACCAACGACAATCATAATATTCGACATTGACTGATGCTTTTCATGAAATAACGCCAACATTATAGACTTATAATGGTTTTACCTAGGCAGGTATCGTTTTGCATTATAATGATAAAAATCTCGAAAACTAATAATTTTCAACATGCATGTGAACTAAGTCGGCAGAGCTGGTAGCAAAATGTTTTTTTTTGTGCGAGACGACGGTCATGTGAATCGTTGTAGAAGTATTTTTTAAAATCATTTCTATTCAAAGTGAGTGGCAAATTGATTGTGCTTATTTTACATGCTGGTCACTTGCCTAAATAACTCTATAACAGAACACTTTCTTTCTTATTTTTATTTTATATTTTTCTTATTTTTATTGACAATATCGCACGCTTAGCCTTGGGGCTAATAGTGGTCTCGATCAACTAAGATTAGTTGAGAGAATTCGTTATCGATATTGTTTTTGGCACATTTTAAATGTGTAGGAAAAGTACAACGATACACCGTGCCCCAGTGCTGAGTCGAGAAAATTTCCAGCTCGAAAAGATCCTCGACTCGATCGGGAATCGAACCCGATATCACAACCGTGTGGGAGAGCTAGCCGACCGACATCGCTAACCACAGAGCCACCGGGACCACTTATTTTTATTGATTGTAATGCAAATCAAGCTATTTTTATTTCTAATTCAAGCAGTAAATGTGGGGTTGACGATTGAAAAATATACTAACTGCGGAAATATCTAGTTAAAGTGAAATTTTTTTCTAAAAATGTAGTCCAGCAGGTCAACCCATGATTTACTGCGTGAAATAGAACAGAGTATAATAGAAAACTTCCATCAGGAAACATCTTATCTAACCAATCTGTATCAGAATCACGAAAAACTTTTTTAAAAACCGATTTATGTTGAGAAATATTGAATTAATCTGACGAGAGGTGCACTTTAGGAAAAGGGTCCTATAGGGGATGTATTATTTATGTAATTAATCAGATTCATGTCAGGTACGGAAAATCCACCGAGAGGGTAGCAGCTTGTTTGAGAAAAGCTAAAGAAATTTGGTTCAGAATCCTGAAGGAGCAGTTAACCACACAAAGACAGCCTGATCATAATCCCTCAAGAGAAGGTAGTAGTCACAAGGTTGCAGGGAATTGTTGAAAAAATTATAGGAAGTATTTACAATAGATTTGGAAAATATCGTCAAGAAGGGATAAGAAAGGAATCACTGCTACAGACGAAGCTGCCGCCCTTTTTTTTGGTGCTTGGAGGTGTTAGGATTGCGATCATTATGAAGCACGGTGAACTGGTTTCCTAACAAATGTGAAGAGCAAAATTAGTTGTTAAGCCATGATTAAGTGATGACAATCAGGTCATAGTTTGATTTGGATGCGGCAAGAAAGAAGTCGTCTGCTTCAGTTTTCAATTATCTAGTGTTTTGATAGTACATGATGAAGCTGCTCTTGTTGGTATGTGCCGAAGTTGAGTGTGGGAGATCGTGGCATGAAGATGTATCGGAGTTTGCAGCATTGCACAGTGGTCTAATCTCGAAAAATCATGATCGTTTTAGATTTGACTGTGAAATATTAATTTTATGTACCCAGTGTCTTCAGCAAGTTTTTTCCATATAACAAGGCCTTTATTTTCGCGTTTTCGTTTTTTTGATCAATCCCCCTAGTAGTTTGATAAGAAAACTATTTTTTCTCATTCTCAGAATACCAGATTTTAGCAAAGTTGTAGGAAAATCTATAAGAAAAAGAATCGCTGAGCACTGTAATCTTCTATCTGCACGTCTGATATGACGAAATAGAGTTTTACGAGGAATACTCCTCAAAATTATTTTTTCGTCCATAACTTTTTCTGTAATCGTCGAAACAATTCAGGATGTACTGAGACTTTGTTCATTCTGCTGAACCTCGTATTTCTGTAGAATATATTGGTTTGATATTTTTATTTGTTGTAAAGATATTTCTAGTTTTTTGCTGAAAATGGCCATATTTCGAGTCCAAATTTCTCCATCCTTCGAGCTGTTGCTTCAATTATACGGGAAAAAGGTGAACATAAAAAGAGTGGTCAGCAATCTGTGCACCGTTAATTAGTATTTTGTGTACCGACGCAGGTAGATAGAACCATGGACATTACTCAACTAATTTTCGCGCCGTGTCGATGCAATATCTATCGAATTTTCCTGTGTTCAACTTTCTACCAGAAGCAACAGCTTGAAGGATGGCTCCACAACGCTTCAGTACATTTACATCAAGTCCTGTGGAAAAAATACCGGTTTATAAATGCAAGCAAATTATCAGCAATCTTCGGAGAAATATGGACTCGAAATATGGCTATTTTCAGCAAAAAACTAGGAATATCTTTACAACAAATGAAAATATCAAACCAATATATTCTGCAAAAATGCGAACAAAAACTTAGAACATCTTGAATTGTTTCGACGATTCGACGAAAAAGTTATGGACAAAAAACTAATTTTGAGGGGTGTTTTCCTTTCATTCAGTACTCGGTTGGATACAACTAGAAACAGTTGAACTCTTTTGAGTAATGCAGTTCTTTTGACAAACTTTCAAATGCATACAGTTTGGTTTGCTACTATCTGCAACCTTCGGAGAAATATGGACTCAAAATATGGCTATTTTCAGCAAAAAACTAAAAATATCTTTACAACAAACAAAAATATCAAACCAATATATTCTACCAAAATACGAGGTTCAGCAGAATGAACAAAGTATTAGAACATCTTGAATTGTTTCGACGATTACAGAAAAAGTTATGGACGAAAAAATAATTTTGAGGAGTATTCCTCGTAAAGTTCTATTTCGTCATATCAGACGTACAAATAGAAGATTACAATGTTCAGCAATTCTTTTTCTTATAGATTTACCTTCTTTGCTGAAGAAAGCAATTTGGTATTTTGAGAATTAGAAAAAATAGTTTTTACATCTAACTACAAGGGGGATTGATCAAATAACCGAAAATGCCAAAATAAAGGCCTTGTTATATGAAATAAACTTGCTTGAGATACGGGGTACATAAAATCAATATTTCACAGTCAAATCTGAAACGATCATGATTTTTTGAGTTTAGACCACTGTGCATCGAGAGCATTTCTCCCGTATGGACTCACTCACTGCGACCAGAATCGTTGATCTATTGTGAGATGACGCCCGGGTGTCTACTTTATCCCGAACATCTATTATTAGTATCCCCGCTATTGAGAAGTGTCATATTTATTATTTCTCCTTGCTTGTGTGTAATATGATTTTACCTTTCCTTTTACGCTTACTGCTCCATTATACCGAGCCCTATTTCTCCGTAAAATACACTGGTCGACAACATGAAAAAAGTGCATTCCAGAAGCTCTAAACGGGAAATATGAAAAATGTTAGCTAAATCAAAGCACGTCAATTTACGTGAGGGTGACGTAAAGCAATTACTCGCCGATTTAACGTTGGCGGTAGTGGCTAGGGTAAACAAAATTTACAGTAATGGTTGAGTAGTTATAATCTTTAATTTTTTTCTGGTTAGAGCTTTTGGAATGCACCTGTGTTGATATCGATATCGGTGATATCGTCAAATATAATTCCCTGGAGAAGTTTCTTTGTGCGCCCTTCTGGCCAGTGTTATCATAAGAAAGACTTATTTTGTTAAGAGAAAGTCTTCGAAGTATTTTGTAAAATTCAGTGTGAAGGGTAATTGGGAGGCCTGAGAATAAATTCATACTCAAGTTCTTTTGGACAAACGGCTAAGATTGAAATAGAGTTAAAACTGTATACAAATTGATTTAAACTGGAGTGGATTCTAGCGTAGATTGTATCATCTCAGTGCTGGGGCCCAACGCCGACATAGGTGTCGATGGTTGTGGGGTGACGTAATTCACTTACAACCAACCCTACTGGTCTAGATTTAATTCCAGCCGACAACAAAAGATTTTCTGAAATGTAACATTTTTTTTTCTTGGTAAATTTGTTACCTTTCTTCCGACACTTTGTAGAACTAACAATTTCGAGCTAGTTCGTAGAAGATAAAAAGAAACTATCTCTTAATCTGACAAAGTTATGAATTTTGGAGAACACTTCCAAAATGAAAAAGTTAAGATAAGGAAGTTATCATGTAAAAACACAAACAGGTTAAGAGATAGATCTCGATCTTCTACAAACTTGCTAGAAATTGTTGGTTTTACAATGTGTCGAAAGAAAATTATCAAGTTTATCAAGAAATAAAATAGTTAGTTTGTTCATTTTAGTGTAATTAGTACTTAACAAAACTGTAAAAAACCTAGAACGCTAAAATCATGCGCTTCGTCTCGAACAACGATGTCCCATTATTTTTTATTTCGTCCAACTGTGCGCCGGGTCGTGATTCAACGGGTCGTGAGTCAGGTTCCTGGGTGGAGTCGCTTCCTCAGGCGTCGGTGATTGGCACAACAACAATGCCGGAACTAGACCGACGGAAAATAAGCGAAAATTAAAAAAAAATATTTAAACTGAAACCGAATTTAAAGATATTTTATGATAACATAACTTTCGAATTTATCTCGGACAATTTGCCTAATCGTTTATCAAACTTTTAAAGTAACAAAACGAATTTCATTAAGTTTTACTACTCTGAAGCAAATTGACCCTAACAAGCCAGTCCTCTTATGTTCGAGTCACGGCGCTAGCTCCGCAACGAACAAAGTTAAGTTTAATCTGATCTAGATATGAATTGGATATAAATTTATTCAGATTTAAATAATAATAAAAACATTTACGTTGAATAACAAAAAATGAATCGGTAAATACCTTCAATATTGCTGTTGAAAAAATTAAAAATAATTGAAAATGAACACAGTGATGAATTCATAAAATCACAAAACGGATAGCAAACTGTATTTCAAATTTATATTAGCAATATATTTGAAATGATCACCATGCAGCAGTGAACCGACCTTTTCCGGTTTTTTTTTTTTCAACAATATCAATTTCAACAGCATTTGGAGCAAAAATCACCAATCCTGCAAAACAAGTCAAGTTGACGATTGGCGTCATTTATAATCGACGAATAATGCTCCGCTAATGTCATTCGAGTATTTAAGAAAATTCCTAGTTCAGTAACAACTTCCTAAGGGCCCCAATTTTTGCGCTGGAAGCTGATCACGGTATACTTAGGAACACTTATCTAAAAAGTCAAGGTCTTAATATACTACCTTTAGGAACAGCAAAACTGTTGCTAAACCAATCCACTTGGTAGCTTTCGTTCAACTTAACAGCTGATTGACTCTATTTTTCAACCAGCATTATTTTCTAAAGCATGATAACACTTAAAATCTAAGCTCTGTGTGATTTAGGTTCAAATACATAACCGTGCGAAAACAATCCCACATGTCATCACTTATTCTATTTCAGGGTTAGCCTCATTAGTAGGAATTATTGGTTGTTTTCAATTATGGAGAAGTCGCAATAAACATTTTTGCACTATAGGAGTGAGCTACTACTGGCCTTTCCGATAAAAAGTACTAGTAAACAATTCTAGTACGCAGCTACTACCGATGTTGGCTGACTGCTAGACTGGCACAGCTGCCTCACAATGCTAGTTGCCTTCTCTAAGTGTCCTCCGCCCCGACAGGGCGCCAGCCATAAATGTATCCCCGGCAAAACGACACGACAATAAGCACAATTTGCGGAAATGTCGCAGCTGCGTTATTCGCTTATTCGATCATAAATTCCGTATATGTTTGAAGGAAGGATAATGCTGTACCCTGTAAACTGCTAGAGTGCCAGCTCAAGACGCCCAATTCACAGTGCCGTTTTGGGTTGGGGGAGGACAGAAACTGACTGCGGGATGAACGACGACGAGTTTTGGATTCAATCGTAATCTATTGTGACAGGAAATTTGTCGGTGAAGGATAAGTTTCAAAAACATCAACATTTGTTCGGACGAGTCTTGATTGGCGTGTGCATGCTGTACGAGTGTGTACACTCGAAGCTGAAATGCTAACAGACGGACACAGAAGCACACATTCTCGAGAAACTCAAGACGAACAAATGTTGCTGCTGCTGCTACAAGGATTATTCACACGATGTAGCCAGCAACGGCTGGATGGCGATTTTCTGCTGCTGAAAGAAGGATTTATTCCTCATGCGAATGCGGATACACATCACATCAGCTAGTAAGCAAACCGGCAGCGATAAATTGTGTACTTCGTCCAGTTGTGTGTACGTAGTAACACAGGATGGATTTTCGGACACGTCCGTTAAGCTGAAAATGCATTCTTGGATGGATTTCGCCGGCGATGTACCTATTTCCTGGTCGACCACCACCCAAATGGGGGGATTTACGAAACTGATGGAGAAATGCAATATTTACGATGGATTAAAAGAATATCACCGGCTAGGTGGAAGCAATAGTAATCTCGACAAAAATATACTTTACCGGTCAGGAATTTTATCAAATAAATTTGTTGGATCAGTTGGATTGGCGAAGCTGGCAAGATTTCGATTTGTTAATAGTTATTTTAGGTGTGAAAATCACGATCAATGTCAACTTACTGGGAACTAGCCACAAATACTAAACTGATTTATCCTAATTAGATAATTATTCCTGGAAAGACATAATTTCAAAGCCAATATCTTTCCGCGACTGACTTTAATTCTAATGCCATAGCAAACGGTTCCAAATCACGCGATCAGTTTTCCTGAATAACACAAAAAATTGATCTGCCAAAGATTTATGGCAAAACAAAAGTAGATTCAAATAATTTCTAACTTCCTAATTCCAATGTAAATTATGATCTCGAAGAGAGAGAATTATTGGTTTCACACATATTCTCTTACTTCGAACGTCCATGAATGATTACTTTATTTGCAGCTTAATTTTCGATAGGTGAGGAAACAATTTCAGGCAGCTTATGCAGCCTCCTGTGTATTAAGACGAAATACTCGAATTATGTAAGGTGGAATACAAACACAAGTATATCACGGCTACTTGTTGAATGCTAGCACCATGACGAGTGTTGCAAGTTTTGACGCACTAGTTAATTGCTTCAATTGTTGTGTACTTCAGTGTCATCGTTCTGATACATGTTTAATAGGATTGTTAATGTTGAGGATTCTTTGAACGCTTTTCATGTTCTTTCCGTTGGCAACACTGTTAAGTGCAGTTCGCTTCCAAGTACCGTGTATTATTTTATTAAACATTTTTTCCGTATCCGAGTGTAATATTAGTTACTAGTTCGTTTCGCCGTTTTACTTATTTATTTATTATCACGACATTATCAAGTTTTGTGTTAGAAACGTGTATTTGTCGCAAAACAACAACTTTTATTTTCCGCTTGAAGAGTGAAGTGGCTTTGTTATTGTCAGTGAGATCTATCGCTCATTCGCTTCTGCCTACCTACAGCTGCTGTTCTCGCTACTGCAGTAAACAAGTTCCCGCCGCTGTGATAATTACTATGGCTTGTCGCAGTTGTAAGAAGACGGTCGCTGTTTCTGATCGTATAGTTTGTCAAGGATTTTGCGGAGCCACCTTCCACGTAATCTGTGCCAAAGTCGACGATCCCGTGCGTGAGGCATTGGGTATTGGCGGAAACAATATATTCTGGATGTGTGATCCGTGTGCCGATTTATTGTTGAATGGTCACTTTCGCGCACTAGTAAATGTTTTTGATGAAAAATGTTCTTCGTTTATGCCCAAAGCGATACAATCGATGAAAGAAGATATTAATAAATTACACACTGCTTTAACTGCTCTAACCGCTAAAGTCGATGCAAAACCGAATGCAAATACACCGTATGCTACTCCCAGCCCGTGGCCTAATGTCGCTCGTTCAACTGGTCTGCAAAGTACACCAAAACGACGCCGGGGAAACAGTGGCAATCCTGTTAGTCCATCCTCTTTGCGTAATGCCAACTCGTACGGGACCAAAGCAGTTCACACAATCAGAACTGTTAATCTCGGCCGAAAACTAGATAAGGATATTGTGTGGATATATTTATCTGCGTTTCATCCTTCCACCACTGAAAATGAAATCGCCAGTCTCGTCACTGAATGTCTTGGGTTGGATGCTGGAGAGCCACCGAAGGTTATAAAACTGGTCCCTATGGGAAAAGATCCTGCAACACTAAATTTTGTGTCTTTCAAAATTGGTGTCAAGCTGCAGTTAAAAGAAAAGGCATTATGCTGCGAAACGTGGCCGGAGAATGTACGCTTTCGTCTGTTTGAAGACAATCGAACAAAAAACGCTGCACGAATTGTGAGAATTTCGTCGAAGGAAATTTCATCAGGAATGCAGCCTACAATCTCAGAACCTGTCTAACTTGTGCAAGTGAACGAAAATACATGTCCTTTTTGATCATCGTCAACACCGGGATGCACGCAGCACAGTATGATGGAAGCCCCTCCCGGCCCCGTTACAGTCGAGCCATCAGTCGTCGTTCATGATTCTGCTAGCATCAATGAAGAAGTATCCTGCCTACACAGTCATCCCGGCCCTGTATTCGGTGGTTCGGAAGGGGTCTTCCAGCCTGCTATCTCAGGCAAGTATCCGTGCGCTCCCATCTTTCACCGCCCTGATGTTTTTCAAAATTTCAGACCCTCTGTACACAACATTGTTATAACTGAAGCACCGAACGCCGAGATAAATGCTGCTACAACGGCTTTGAACCATTTAAGCATTCCCGATGAGTCCTTCCGCATCTTCTATCAGAATGTCCGAGGGTTAAAGTCCAAGATTTCCGAAGTTTTCCTGAGTACATCAGAACTCTCGTACGATGTGTACGTCTTCACTGAAACGTGGCTCGATGATCGTATTGCCTCTCCCCAATTGTTTAACACTGATTATAATGTCTTTCGAGTTGATCGGGGTCCATATAACAGCTCTCGGCAACGTAGTGGTGGAGTCCTGATAGCCGTTTCATAGAATGTCAATGTTGCTCCTGTAAACCTCTCCAGCGGACATACTGTGGAAAACTTGTGGGTGAAAATCACTATCAACGATAAGACTATTTTCCTCGGTGTTATCTATATTCCGCCAGACAAAAGTAAAGATTGCGACTATGTGCGACTGCATTTGGCTACTGTTGATAAAATAATGAGCCGCTCTGACCGTGCCGATATAATTCTCTCTGGTGACTTCAACCAACCTCACGTTGAATGGAGTGCAGCTTCAGGCGGTTTCCTATTCGCTGATCCACTTTTGTCGTACTTGACACAAGCTTGTCGCACATTACTCGATGGTTTGTCGTTTTGCAGTTTGCGACAACGTAACGGAGTTCGCAACTTCAGGAACCGAATTCTTGACCTTATTTACACTTCTGATTCTGTTACTACTATCAGCACTGCTGAAGAGGCTCTCGAATCCGTTGTTCGCCCAGATCCTGATCATCCGGCTCTTTCGCTAATCGTTAAGTTTCCTCCTGCAGTTGCTCATTACGACGACGATGTCGGTTTGGAAATGGATTTTCAGAAAACTGATTTCGATGCCCTAAATAGATTGCTCTCCCAGATTGATTGGTCGGACATATACTCAAGTGTGAATGTTGATGAAGCTGTTAGTGCCTTCACAGCCAAATTGCATAGCTGCTTTTCTGAGGTGGTGCCTCCGTTCAGACCTCCAAAAAAACCACCTTGGTCCAATGCGCGATTGAGAATTCTGAAGCGACACCGTTCGAAAATGCTCAAACTATACTGTCGACAGAAAAACCAATTCTCAAAACATCAATTTGAGGAAGCGAGCCGTGTATACCGATGCTACAATCGACTGCTCTACAGGCGACATGTAAATCGAACAGAAAACAATTTACGCAGGAATCCGAAACAGTTCTGGTCATTTGTAAACAAAAAGCGGAAAGATTATGGTCTACCTACATGTATGAAGCTGGGAGATTTGACCGCTTCTACAGCTGATGAAAAGTGCGAACTTTTCGCATCACATTTCAGAGATGTTTTCAACTCTGCTACAACACGCCTTGATCCTGATACTAGTAACGCCACTTCTAATGTTCCTGTAGATGCTGTTGACTTCGATGTTTTCACTATCAATGCTGATATGGTTGTAACGGCTTTAGCGAAGTTAAAGTCTGTACCATTGCTGGGCCAGACGGCATTCCCTCATGCGTACTGAAAAAGTGCGCTGGTGTTCTAGTTGAACCTCTTCGAGCAATTTTCAATCTTTCCTTGCAAAGTCGAACGTTCCCTACAATCTGGAAAAGCTCATGCATGACGCCAGTATACAAAAAAAGAGACAAAACGGATATTACCAATTATCGTGGGATAACTTCACTGTCTGCTGGATCGAAATGCTTTGAGGTCATTCTTAACAAAGCGATTCTTGAAGCATGTAAATGCTATTTCACGCCATCTCAACATGGATTCTTCCTCAAGCGTTCTGTTGAATCAAAGCTGTGTGAGTTCACCTCCTTCTGCATAAACAATATGGACAGTGGTGCGCAAATTGACACGATATATACGGACATTAAAGCTGCTTTTGACACGGTAGACCATGAAATATTGGATGCCAAATTTCGACGTCTCGGCTTCTCGAGTAGACTATGTGACTGGTTGAAATCCTACTTGACAAACCGAAAGCTATACGTAAAGATAGGATCGGCTGAATCGGCAACGTTCAGTCCGCAGTGTGGTGTTCCTCAAGGTAGTAATCTGGGACCAGTTTTATTCGCTCTTTTTTTCAACGATGTCTCTCTGGCTTTACCGAGCGGGTGTGTGCTGATCTATGCGGATGATTTGAAAATTTACCTCGCCGTTCGCAAGTTGGACGACTGTTACTATCTACAAGACATGCTCAACAGCTTTACCAAATGGTGCCAACTAAACCATCTTGTGATAAGCATAACGAAATGCTGTGTAATATCATATCGGCGAGTAAAAATTCCTGTTCTGTTCAATTACTCCATCGACGGAATTATTTTGAATCGAGTCGAGCAAATCAAGGACTTAGGTGTTCTGTTGGATTATCAACTTACCTTCAAAATGCACTATTCCTCAATAGTAGAGAAAGCCAACCGCCCACTCGGCTTCATTTCCAAAGTTGCTGCTGACTTCACCGATCCACTATGCCTACGCGCATTGTACTGCTCTTTGGTTCGGTCCATTCTTGAATTCGCTTCTATTGTATGGTCGCCCTATGAGGAGGTGTGGATTGCCAGAATTGAGTCAGTGCAGCATAAGTTTGTCCGATACGCGTTACGAAATCTTCCCTGGAGGCGCCCTCACGACTTGCCTTCCTATGAAGATCGATGTGCATTAATTGGCATCGAAACATTAGCCAATCGTCGGAATGCCAACCAAGCAGTTTTTGGAGCTAAAATTTTACAATCTGAGATCGACAGTCCCGTGTTGCTTAGTCAACTTCAAATCTACGCACCTCAACGCATTCTAAGGTCCAGGCAATGGCTACGACAACCATCTAGGAACACTGTATATGGCGACAACGACCCTATGATCAGTATAAGCCGACGATTCCAAGATGTTTACCATTTGTTTGATTTTAACGTGTCTACAAAAACCTTCCATCGGCGTATTCGAGGCAGAATGTAAATTATCACATGTGTTTGACATTAGATCATTAAGACCATGTGTAGTCAGATGATTTTATACAAATAAACAACAACAATAAACAACAACAATGTTCTGCCAATTGATTTCAGTAATGATTAATCCATTGTGTCAGCATTGTTTTTCTGTGGATAATAAAAAAATAATAGTTCTTGAATTGAAAGAAGAGTGCTTGATGACAATAAGAAAACCCTCTTGAACCCCTTCACTAACGCACACGATGCTAAACAAGAATATGCAAATTGAAGAAAAGTACAAAAATTATAACCCAAAGAAACATTTTTTTTACTACTGCGTTAGTAAATTTCATCCTGGGAACTGGGATCGGCAGCGACTCGCTCGTTTTTTTTTGCTTGCCGTATTTTTTTGCCCACGCCAGTCGAGCTTCATTCAGCGGGAACAACTGGAGAGCACTACAGTGAGATTGATTGAAATTTCAATTAATTTCTCTTTATGCTCCTGTTGTGCATACCTTATATCCCACTCGTCTGCCCGGGAAAGCCGGCGAATGGCAGCATCAGCCAGTTCATACACAAAGCTTGTCACTTGTCACCAGCATTAACTCATTATTCCGTTTGTCTCCATCGTTTCGTCTCATCCGCCCCAGGTAAGGAACAATGTCGAACGCCCGATTCACCGGAAGGAGCCCGCGTGGTGACGCCACGTTCACCGATTTCACCCCAGGTGTCACAGCATCACAGCTCGCTAGTGCCCCAGCCGAGATCTGGCGGCACCGGTACCGGAGCGTCATCACAAGTCGTCACCGGTCGCAATGGGAGCTCTTCACCGCCGGGGGAAACTCCGGCGACGCGGATTCTCAACGGAAGTGTCACGGGTAACGGCAGTGGCGGAGGAGGTGGTGGCGGCGGTGGCGGTGGTGGTGGTGGCGCTGGTAGCCTAGGATCAATCACACCCCCACCGGCTATCACTCCTGCTTCGGCAGCAGCAGTGGCAGCAGCCGCCGCAGCACAGCAGGACACGGCAAAGCTGCTAAAGATTCGACGCTTCCTTGGCGCGCTCGTGCAATTCGGACAGGATACCAATGTGGATATTGGCGACCGGGTGCGCTCGCTAGTGCTGTCGCTGGCGGTGAGTGACTGGATTTGAAGTTTGCTGAAAATTAACGAAATTAAGCATTTTGTTTGTATTTTCTTTCTGCTCTTCTTTCTCCAGAGTGGCGGTCTCACGGTAGATGAGTTTCAAATAGCCGTCCAAGAGGCAACAAACTTCCCCCTTCGGTCGAACGTGGTTCCCTTCCTGAAATCGCACGTCCCGGTTCTACAGAGGGAAATTAATATTCTTTCGAGAGCCAGCAAACAGGTGAGTAGGATATGTTTCTATTCTTAAAAGTATTATTCGACAATGAATCGACATTCGAAGCCCTCTAAAAAAGAAAATAACTCAAATTTGAGATTTCGAGTGGTTCCGAGAACAAGTAAAACGCGAGACAAGTTTCCCAGTATTGCCTATAGCAGCAGCACTTTGGCAAGAGGTTTTGTACGCACTCACTGACGACAACAACAACGGCGATGACGACAGCACAGGACACTGCGTGGGAAAAAGCACCAGATGTCACCGAACTTTTAAGATCGGATGGTGTTCAGTGTTTTTATGCGCGCTCTCTCTCTCTCTCTCTCTCTCTCTCTCCCTTCGAACGCAACTGAATACAGTTTGAAAAGAAATGACAGAACAAAGCCTAAGCAACGCAATGCTGCGAACAGAATCCGGTTTGTTTGTCTTTAGCTGCAAACAAAAAAAAAACAGTCGGTTGAACAAAAAACCGTTCGCACTAGTGCGGACTGATTCGTGTGCTCGCTATCCAACACGAGAAAATGTGGATTTCAGAGTGTATCGAAACGGCCAGGGTTAATAGTTTTACTTTTTTTCTGTGATTACCTTGAATTATGATTTCAGCCCAGTTGTACTGTCTTTAAAAAATCAAAATACTGAGGTAAACCACTTGTCACCAGACATATGTCCAATTTATCCTACTTTACCACAATTTTTAAGCTCATGTTTGAATTATATCAGCCATTTTGATTTGATTCTCTATATAGAGTTCATTAACCCTCTAGTGCCCAGTGCCGCCTTTAGACGGTTTTCAGTTGAACCTCTAAAAAGCTTCAATAAATACTTGAAAAATGTTTATAAAGTTTCAATGTTATTTTTTCGAAGTCCCTCTGAAAATTAATTTGGGCACTAGAGGGTTAAGCTGCGCGTTTGTTGTACAATTTAGCAAAGCATTTCATATCTTTTTGTGTGTTTCCCCTTGAATTGCTTTTTCAAAACTATCTTTCTGTACCAAGTTTCTAATTTACGTCATGTGAAAACTATATAAATTGAATTTGTACAAAACAAAAAGAGAATTTTTTTTCCAGCAAGATAAAAAAAAGAACAAAACATTGTGAAATAACAATTTGATTTGAACAGCTGAACTGTGAAAAGGTTTCTGTATATGTTTCAATGACTTTGGTAGTATGAGGCCGAGTGTTGTCATGCAGTAGAATCACCGTTTTCATGCCTTTGCTCGTACTGTGTCCGTTTTTCGCGCATTGCTCGGTTCAATCGCATCGTCTGAAGTCGATACCATTCTCCAGTGATAGTTCCGTTCAATTACAACAGTTGATAAAAGGTAAAACCAATCTGGTCCTAACGAACGAAGCATGACCGGACAGTCCCCATGACTTTATTTTCATTGGGTGGTTGTAATGAATCCATTCCCCATCACCCGTCACGATGCGATGAAGAAAACCCTTCCTTTTTGCCACTGGACGATCGACGCTCCTTCCCAAGTACCAAATAGGTTTTAGTTTTTTCAGTGCTAGATACAACCAAAACAGCACGCGGTTATAACATTTTGTTTACAACAGCTATTTACATGTGTCGTTGCTAGTTGCCCAGGTTGTTTGCAGTCTTCAATACTTCATATGCGCTCCATCATAGGACCAGTTGTTTTCAGCAGGCAGATTTGCTTGCCATAGAATGGCCTCGCAATTTCAACTGAGAACTATTCTCCAAACTAAGCGTAAAGGAATAAATTTTATCCTGGTTTCATTTCTCAATGACATCGTTATATTACGACAGTGTCGTGAAAACGGAATTTCGTGAGTTTTCTTCCTATATTGATTGATTATTATTGTCATGTAAATCGTTTTCGTGCATGTAAAAACACATGCCGTCCAATAGTTATGGTGAAATCGGCGACGAATTTTATCGCAATTACTGCGCGCTGCCGTAATTCTGTAGAAAATGTATATTTAATCGAAAATATATTCTTCTGAACTACTGTGGTGATTTAGCAAATGTCATGATTTGTTAGATATCCTTTTTTTCTTTGTATGGTCCTGGATGTTTTTCCGTGTTATATTGCTTTTTGTCTTCTCATTCAGACTTATTCCTTTACCACAAAAGATCAAAACAATGGTCGCAGTGGTCCAAATCTTACAACCTACTTCCTTCCTTATCGACGCTATCATATCTTCCTGGAAGCTATCATTCTAACAGCGTATAGCGTGCTATAGTCTATGATATTATCGAAGCTTTAGACCAGTGGTTATTAAGTCTGGAGGGAAGATTTTACGTGGAAGAACCCGAGAATAAACCCATACTTAAAGTCCTTTTGCCAACGAATGACTTGGTTCTGCTGCGGAATCTGTAACCTTGCGGCTACGAAGCTCTACAAATTTATTTTGTTAAAAAAATAGCTTAATCTGGCATTCGTATTTCAAAAATACTTCGTGGGGCCGATAATATTGTAAAATTAAATGCTGAATTAGGAATAAATTTCATAATTTTGCATTTTTTTCATTCAAGACGACATGTTGTTTTGCGATGAACCCTCGAACATATCCAAAATCCTTCATCAGAACCGATTCTCCTAATTTTATCAGAACATAGCACATTTCGAACCAAACAAGCCTATCATGGTATTCATCTTCCTAAGTTATGATCATCAAGTTTTATTCTAGCTGCAATTAAAACCTGCAGGTTTTAAGTTCTATTTGGTCATCAGAGGAAACTATCATACAACTTGTTGCATATGACGGTTGGCCTAGGATGGCTACTGAGAATAGTTGGGGATCATACCTAATGACTACCGAACAAAACCAAAATGTTATTAGAGACTTTAATGCAAATCAACATGACACAAAATCAAAATAATCCTAAACCTTTGAAGCATTTTGATTGTTTCTTGGGTTGGCTTTAAAACACAAGAAACTCAAGTTCTTTGTATTTCAATCATTCCCGGAGCATATGATTGTTTGGAAATAGTTTGGCGAGTAACTCCCAATACTGAAGCGAGCTGTTCCGGCGTTTGGCAAGGATCCCCATTCATCCATTGCTCCAATTCAGCGTCTTTAAAGGTCTTTCATGTGCGTCTTTCCTCCACACTGTCGTCAACATCGAAATTACCGTCTTTGAAACGGCGGAGTTAATCACGTCACGTTGTTTCACTCAAAGCAACATTTACGTAAACTTTCACTAACTCTCGATGCACTTCAACCGCCGTTTTCTTCAAATGAAATGAGAAAAGTAACACTTCCCGCGAATGCCGATTTTTTGGCTCAAAGTTAGACATTTTTACACAACTGAAAGTATTTGACGCTACAATAAAATCACTAATGTGTCAAAGCGGTATGTTTATCTTATGCCTCAGTTTAGTTTAGATATTTCAAAATCGACCAGCACTTGCTGTTGGATTCATCTATTGACAAACAGCAAGAACTTAGTTGCGCATCGAATACACATCGTGGAAAAATGTTTTTTTTTTTTAAATAAATCTGCAATTTGTTTTTTAATCAAAAGTTTAAAATAACCCACTTGTTCAAAATAAGCATTTATTCATTTTTTACGAACTGTTGATAGAATTACTATACTTACATCACAATCTACTTCACTTTTAATACTATCACAATATGCAAATACGTATTTTGGTACCTACCTCCATTAGTGTGTAGGTAGAGTGTGAAGGAAATAGCGGAAAACCCACATTTTCAAGGCTAAGTAGATAAACAATTGAGACAACTTGAGTTAAGTAGTTCTCAGCCTTTTATCATCAAATATGACAATCTGTATGAATTGCCCGACGTTTCGGCCGTTTTAGAAGCCCTTTTCAAAGGAAAGTTATATAGTTGTTTTCCAAAGGTAGGAAGACCTGTAGTACTGTGTGGGGTATTCTAGTGTTCAGACGATGTAAATTTGGTAGTGTTTTTCGTTAAAAAGCTATTAGCTTTGGTCACTGGATAATCGGTCGTTAACTTAATCTTACGTTCAGGTCAAAACCCGTTAAGAAAATTAACGTCAACGTTACCTAAAGTACACGACCGATTTTCCTGTGTCCAAAATGAGCAGTTTAGACTACTCCACAGTTGAAAAACATCTATCCAGACAAATACGACAGAATTGAACTCCCTTGAAAAAGCACCATCAAAAAAGGCCGAAACGTCGGACAATTTATATAGACGGTCGTACAATATTGCTGATAAAAGAGTTAGAGAGACAAAAAAGACTTACTAAATTAAAATCAAGAAAAAAATGAATTGACCTTCTTCTTATTATTTTAATGAACTTTAAGATTGAAAAAAAACTTTGCTAATATGTTTAAAATAAAATGAAAAAAAAAGACAGGTTTTTAAGGTTCAACCAAACTTTTACTCTCGAGTCCTCATTCCACGTGGACAAAAAATGGTCATTTTAGAAATCCCAACCCCCTCCCTCCCCGCGTGTACAACCGATATTGATAAAACGTGGACATTGATTAAAAAGGAGTAGAAATGTTGATCTCATATAGGTTGATGCAAAAAAAAAAAGTAGGAGGGTGGTATTCAAGACACGACCGCATGACGTTGGACTACGGTATTCTTATATTCCATTAAAACAAATAATAGAGAGAATTGCAACTCTAGTATTTGCTGCAATTTTATCTTACAGTGCATTTCTGGATGCTGAGACGTTAAAACGTTATAAATAATAATATATACTAAAAGAATGGATATCTTTTATTTAATCGCTGTCATTTCATACATATTCGAATCAACCCTTTGTTTGCTGCACTACCAAGACAATCTTTTAATTGAGCGAATTGGTAAAATTTTCCTATCCAAGCAAAAAGCAAACTTTACGAAACTATCTGAAATTGGAGCCCAGAACGATTCAACCGAAAATTTTAAATTTGAAAATTGTTTGACATTTAATCGATAAAACTCATGCTAGATTAGTTCCAGCCCAGCATATAACTTCATGTATTTGAAAAAAAAAACGTTTGGTTCAATAACTCAATATAGCAAGAGCTCAATCACACGTTTTTCGGTAGTTGTTATCAAGGTTTGGGCGAGTGACAGGAAAATATCTTAACTTCTTCAGTTGTGATTTAGAGCATTTCTAATTGTTTTGTTATTTTTCACGATAGCGACAAGTTTGTTTCTTTCTCTGTGTGCGAGAAACAAAATCAAAACCGCGCACCGAGAAACAAAAACGAAAATTTAATGAATGCTCATTGAGAAAACTTGCAACTCTTTTCACCAATAACTTATGATACTCAAAAGAACCCGTTTTGATCTAAATCAAATTTCTAGTAAATAAGTGTTGATCATTCATAGGTAGTAATTTTTCCTCGATGAATAAAGACTGACTGAAGAAGTTAAAATCGCTGCTGTAAAATCAAATTCACAACTGTGTTCGTTAAGACGTTTTAATATTTTCAATGACAATAATAATCTTCGATAAACACCCGCTATAGTTATTCACACACATGCTATAACTATCTAAACACGCGTTAAAACTATTCATACACACGCTGTAGCTATAGCTATCCATACACACGCTATTCCTTTCCATACATCCGATACAACTATCTATACACACGCATAAGCTATCCAACCATGTGCTAGTACTATCCATACATACGCTATAACTAATCATTACACACGCAGCAGCTATCCACACACAAGCTATAACTATCCGTATACACGCTGAAGATATACACGCAATAGCCATAATATGCTACACATGCTAGTGTCTTACACACGCTATAGCTAGCCATACACACGCAACAGCGCCATCCCTATCATCGCAAATGTCATAGCAATACAGATGCACATACGCTATATGTGCACACTGCACACACACCCAACGTTTTCACCCAACGATATCTGAATTGGATTACCGCTGGTGGGGTCCAACTCAGATCGAAGGAGCACCGAACTGAATGAAGAAATGCAGGTTCCCACTACCTCCGCCGCTGCTGCCTGATACCACCAGCTCTGCTGCAGCTCAGTTTGGCCGCTGGAATCAGCCACCGCTGCTGATTATACAATGACTGCTATGAGACGACACAGGCTATTATATAGCCCAAAGCAAAAATCCATCCGCGAGCAAACAAGAAGCGAGCTTGTGATTGGTTGGATGTGCACGACTTTTAACACAACTTTTAACTAGTTTAGTATCGAAAACATATTTAAATTATTATATGACAATCTTGCGCAATATTTCCCCTATCAATCAAGCCATTGGTGTTTAGAATCTGTTCAGTGGTAATGATAAAAGAAGCATTTTAAAACGGTGTTGAAACACCTGTTGCAGCTACCGAAAGCGAGCTCGTTATTGGTTGAAAGCTGTGAGACTGTTTACAAAGTCAGATCGGTTGTATCCGTTAGTGTCGACTGTGCTTGTGAAGAGAGGTGGTGATTGGTTGCTCGGTATGATTTAGACAATCGATGTGATTTATCAATTTTTCAATAGTGTATCTCGAACAATAGGTTATTTTTGTTACATAAATTCAACCGTAAAAGAATTTCTGATCGGTTGATGCCAAAACCTCGAAATTCTGAAAAGAAATGACTGATATATAAGCGCTCAAAACCTGACCACTTTTCTCTGGTTTTCCCCGGTTGAATTACTAGATTTTCAAATTCAGGTGCCTAACTTCGATATAGACGTTAGTCCAACGTCAAAAAATTACTCCTCTTCAAACCAGCGGAAAAATCTTAATACCCGGACGAACACATACGATGCGCATAGATTCTCTAGGATTCCTCACATTGGATTCGTGAGCGTCCTTGAAAAGGATTCCTGAAAAAAGAATCCTCAGGAATGCCCTGTATATGGCTCTAGGATTCTTGAATAAGAATCGTGAGTGGGAATCCTCTGGATCGTGTTTGCGATTCCTTTCACGATTCCGTCACCGTGTTAATCGGTATCCTGGGGATTCTCACTCAGGATTCTCTGCGTGTTAGTAAGGGTACTTGCAAACGCCTTTATAGTCTAGAAGAAACTAAAAGAATTAATCACAAGTTATGCTTTCAATTATTGCTAACACTTCTGAACGCGAGCAAAATATCACAATACACTCCAAAATCTACTCTAGAATGACTTTTAACAAAAAAAAATTGGAAGCCAAACAAAAAATAGTCAAAACATAATTCAAAACTCATGAAACCATGAGATGGCCAAAACAAAAATAATTTCTCATAAAGTTTTAAACCACTCAAAGAATTCAAATAAAAGATCAAAAACAAAAAGGCTTCAACAGTTAGTTCAATATGGCTGAAAGCTTCTGTAGAAGCTGGAAATATAAAGAAAATTATACAAGTTAGAAGAGATTTAGAGAATAACAAATTCACAAAATTTAACTCTATATGCATAAAAACGTGTCGACAAGTAACCATTATAAACAGAAAATAAAAAAAAAAATTTTCAGTTTCAGTTTGACAAGTTCTGAGGAGAATAGGAAAATTCAAAAAATCAGCAGCATCAGGAAAAGGCGGAAAATAACTATCAAAAACCTATCTCAAACTTAACTCAAAAAACTTTAAAGTATCTCTTAAGAGAATAGCTTTTATACGTGACTACTTAGAGTTAGACTTCCGGTGAACATGTCAAGCGAGCAAAACACCCAATCGTAGACTAGAAAATTACAACGAAAATAAAACATTCTCGATGGCCGAACCGGTCACGGTCGGAAAATGAACACTAAGATGAAAGCAAAGTTGCAACGTTGTAGTGTGAATGGCAGGAATAAATATCAACTTCTTCATTTGAATGTTTTGAGGCTCTTAAAAGTACCAATGATATTTGACAACAGGAAAACTTGCAAGCTTTTTTAATTTATCGTCATTTTAGATTGCCGATGAACAGGCTTGGTATTCTCCTTAATATGTGAGAAGAATATAAGAAGAATATTCACCGTTTTTTTCTTGCCCAGAATAAGCGCTGCATATAGCAATTTTTTACACTACAATTTATTCTGTGTTTTAATGTGTTTCTGCTGCTCGCAAAAAAATTAACACTCTTTGCTGCTTACACCACAGTTGAGCGAAACAAGATTGGTGTATCACTTTACAGATAATACACCAAAGTACGCTGCAGTATTTACTGCTGAGAAAAATTCGAAAGCGTTCGAAGAGCAAACATGCGTGACGGGCGGCAGGATTTTTTTTTACAGTTTCATGAAAAGCAAACAATTTACTTTTCTCTATTGATATAAGACTCACAGTAAAAGCCCTGCATTGAACTCGGTTGTGTAGTTATTGAGCGTAATGTCCTTTCGTGTGAGAAAGCTTACAGCAATTTATTATCTGTCTGGAGCGATATTCCAGATTCCACTGCGGTATTCTTCGCATGCTCCTCAGGTATACACGATCCGCTGTTTTTTTTTTCAAGCCAGAGCGTCGCTGTGCCCCCTAGTGCAAGAGCAGTTGTTTTCGCAGTGGAAGATAATCTCTTACACAGTAGTGTTCCTTTGAGGAGAAAGCACAAACCTGCCGATAACATGTTATAATTTTAGTTTTCTTATTATTTTCACTGTAAGCAAGTAAAAACATATGTTACGTACCAATAAATGTCCAATAAATGTCCGGACATGTTTAGCAATGCTGTGCAGTGCGGTCTGCCGGTTTCCTTTGTTGGTGCGTCTGTTATATAAGGCTGGGATGGAATCAGCGTACACTGTTTCCAAAGCTGCAAAAACGTGATCGAAATTATTTTGACCCAGAAAAGCTAATTTCAGAACCGTAGTGCCATTTTGATCCAATAATTACTCTCCATTTTATAGAAGTTGCAATTTCGTGATTAGTCCTCTTAACAGTTGGAAGTGAATTCTTCTTTTTTCATTCTTGCATATAAAAATTCATCGTGTTTGGCAAAGGTGTAGCACATTTCATAAGAAACAATCTTGTTAATTATGCCAATCTTGTTAATTGTGCCTATTTAAATGAAATTTTCTGAAGTTTTCTCCTGACTGCCACTACAAATAAGTTTTTAACTTTAACGATATAACTTTGAGTAGGGATTTTCTACAATTTTTCAATGTTCGATAATATTATTTGCTATGACAAAACAAACAATTTCTTTGAAGAAAGTTTATTTCTATCTCACATATTTATCTGGTTGTTGATGATTTTTATTAAAACAGTGCATTAATTTACTAACAGATATCTTCAAAATCTGCAAATATCTGCAGACTAAACCATTGCCATATTAAAGCATAAGTAAAACATCAATCAATCTAGATATAGGCATTTGTCTCTCGCTGTCTCTTGTATATCTATCTGTAAGTAACATGGTGCATTATTTTAATATTAATCTTCAGAAACAAAATAAATATAAGAGAAAAAAACAAGCTTTTTTCGGTGAACTCGTGTGTTTTATTATACTGAAAAAAATTGCAGAACATTGAATAATTTTAGTAAATCGCTATAAAAATTTATATTGAAAAAATTATTTTTAGGGGCATGCCAAAAGAAACTTCAAAATAGTTCATTTGGCCGATAGAAATACGGTGTCGACAAAGTTGATTCTTGTAAAATGTGCAAAAACATTACTCAGCAAAGTGGATTTTTATGTGTAAAAAATGAGAAAAATCATATTCTCGTTTCTCTCTTTTCTTATAACTTCCATAAAATAAAGAATAATTAACAAAACAACTTGGCTGAAGACATTACGGCTCCAAAACCAATTTTTTTGAGTAAAAAGTAATTAGTGAGTAATTGTGCATTATTCAAGTATAAATCGTCAATAGCCAAAAAAATATGTGAGATAAAAATAAACTTTCTTCAAAGAAATTGTTTATTTTGTTTTAGCAAACAATATTGTAGAACATTGAAAAATTGTAGAAAATCACTACTAAAAGTTAACCAAAACTAAAATATTGAAAAAAAAAATCTTTATTTTTGCCTCTCTCCTAGAAAGGTATAGCAATCACTTGCAAAACCGAAAGTATAAAAGTGCTCCAAAGGGCCGAATGGCATATATCACTCGACTCAGCTCGACGAGCTGAGCATTTTCTGTATATGTGTGTGTATGTGTGTGTGTGTATGTACAGGTTTTTATTCTCACTCACTTTTCTCAGAGATGGCTGGACCGATTTTCATGAAATTAATTGCAAATGAAAGGTCTTGTTGCCCCATAAGACCCTATTGAATTTTATTGTAATCGGATTTTTAGTTTAGAGCAATGAGCAATGAATTCTATGGAGTCGCGAGCAATTTTCGATACGAAACCAAGTTGTCTCGTCGCTCTAGCGATTATGTTGGTACGATGTAGATTGAATGTAAGTTTGGTATCCAATAAAACTCCGAGGGCACTAACGCGGTCAACTCTTGTTAGGTCCCCGTGGCTCTGTGGTTAGCGATGTCGATCGGCTAGCTCTCCCACACGGCTGTGATATCGGGTTCGATTCCCGATCGAGTCGAGGATCTTTTCGAGCTGGAAATTTTCTCGACTCAGCACTGGGGCAGTTGGTTGATCGAGACCGCTATTTGCCAGGCTAAGCGTGTGATATTGTTTGTAAGATTTATTTTAAACCTCTGCGATGCACCAAGCCGTAAGTTTTTTTTTAAGAATAATTTATGGTCAATCCGATCAAACGCTGCTTTTAAATCTGTGTAGATTACGTCGATTTGAGCTTTTTGTTCGATGTGCGATATGCAAGTCGACGTTAAGTCAAGCAAGTACGTACTTACTGAGCGACCAGGCATAAAACACGGTTTTATGCCTGGTTCACTAGCAATATAACTCTTAGTGCGTAAGGCAGTATCCATAAATTACGTAACGCTATGAGGGGGGAGGGGGGGGGGGTATCCTTTAGCGTTACTTTTTGTTACACAGGGGTGGGGAGGAGATAAGTTCAGCGTTACGTAACAAAAAAAATCACAGGAGGGTTGTGTGTAAAGCCACGACCGCAAGGATGAAGTAGAATACTTTTACATGAAAACCCGGCTGCTTTCGTGCCAGTCATTTTTTAATTTGTTGTTCAATTCAATATCGGATAATATACCAATCACATCTTGGCGTTATCGCTGGCAGTGCGAATAAAGTATTCCTTGTGATAAACAGTGAAAAGCTGATTTAACATTCAAAACTAGACGGCTCACGTGTTGTCGAAATGAGTCAACTTTTCATTGAATGCATTTACTAGTGCCCGCTATCGCACAGAGACTGCATTTCACTAAAGTGCCTCACTGCATCAGCTGCTATCGATGCTAAACCCGCTGCAACTGCTACGCTATCCGTAGCCATGCTAATGTTTTGGCCGCTATACGCTGCTATTGGTATCCGCTATTCCTACATCAGCTGAGACAGCTGCTATCAATGCTGAGATCCGCTGCAACTAGTGCACTATCGATTGCCATGCCACAGCTGTGGCCGATATCCGGCTGGTATCCACTGCACTGCTACTGCTGCTGCTAAGGGAAGACTGCTGTTGTCGCTGTCTAGAACTATTATGAGCGGCTTCGACTGAAACAGGCTCTTATATAGGGATGAAAAACCTATCGATAGTAGTAGGAAATCATCGATAACTATCGATAGCCATTTCAGTCGATAATTCCCATCCTTACCTTCTACAGACAAATAGCAAATTTAAAATGGCAAGGTCTATGATTCTGTCGACCGTGCTTGGGAAGCAATCATATTAACGACTAATCAGATCAGTCGAATTATTCGCTTCAACAAGGATTGACCATTCTCAATTATGTAGTAGCTTGTCATGATTTGGACTTGATAATTTTTGAATTTTAATTATGCGAAAAAATATTTTTTATGCTGATAATGAAAGCTTTTCGGATGTTGTGCTCATGACTGAAGGAAAAGATAATTTAGTTCGTTCTGAGACACGGAGATGAAACCAAATATATATCTGTTCCAAATTTCTTGAAAGTGTAAATTGATTTAAAAGAAAATATTAACTCTTCAATTAGGTTTTCATTCCATCCTGAAAAGGACAATTTGTTGTTTAATTCAATGTTTGATAAGATGCCGATCACATCTTTGCGTTATCACTGGCAGTGCGAATAAAGTATTCCTTGGGGGAAATAAACACTGGAAAGTTTTCCACATACTTAGATTTTGTTGCCGAGAACTCAACAGCTGACATTTGGTTAAAATTTCGCCAAGCTCCATCACCTGTTGGGAAGTTTGCCGAGATAAATTAAGTGTGCAGAACGTTCTTTTCATTGGATGCATTTGCTAGTGTGCCTGCTATCGCTCAGAGACAGCATTTCACTAAAATGCCACACTGCATCAGCTGGCCCTGCTTATATAGATGCTGAGACCAACGTCAACCGCTGCGCTATCCCCGTTGCCACAGTAGTGGACGCTTCCGTTGCCATTGGTATCCGCTGCCCTGCATCACCTGGTCCTGCTATCGATGCTGAGACGCGCTCCGCTATCCTTTGCCATACCACAGCTGTGGCCGACGGCCACTGGCCGTTGTCCGCTGCACTGCTACGGGAGGACTGCTGTTGTTGCAGTCTAGAATTAAAATGAGCGGCTTCGGGTGAAACAGGCTCTTATATAGGCAAAATAGCACATTTCAAATGGCAAGGTCTATGATTCTGTCGACCGTGCTTGGGAAGCAATCATATAACGACTAATCAGAGGCCGAAGTTTTCGTTTTGACAAGGCTTGACTATTTTCAATAGTACAATAGTTTGAAAAATAAAACTACAATTATCTGCACTTGGGAAGAATCTTAGAAGATTTTCCAATCTATTGCTGCAAGAACGAAGGAAATCCATTGAATACTAACTGATTTATTAGCATTTGAAATTGGACATATTTTTCACTTTTTTCGGTTTTAGATTTTCATTTCACATCCCTATGTAGCCGAACTTCCTGAGAGAAGTATTATACTTCAAAATCTCTGGAGAGACTCTCCAAAAACGAGCATTTTTATCAAGGAAATCCTTCTTCAGCGTTACGTAATTTTCATGGAGGGGTAGATGTTGGCGTTACGTTTCGTTACATATGGGGGGGTGGGGGTCCAAAAATCAGGTTTTTTGCGTTACGTAATTTATGGATGTCGCCTATGCTCTTAGGCATAGTACGTAGACATAGTACAACGTACTCACAATTATTTCGAATAATTTTGATGCAGCAGAAAGACTAGTGATGGCACGGTAGTTCCTAACGTTTCGGCGGTCCCTGTTTTTAAATATCGGGAACATGTAAGAATGTTTCCAAACTGTGGGAATCTTGCCTTGCTCGATAATTCGTTATAAATATGGCAAAGGGGTTCGGCTAAAGCGTGTACACAACGACTTTTTATAACTGCCGGGATTCCGTCGGGTTCTGCAGAGTACGAGTGTTTTAATTTATTTTTGCAGCAGCTTTTATCATGTCAGAAGAGATGTGAAATAAATCCAGGTCTACCAAATCGACAGGAACAGACTCAGCAGCAGCCTCAGCATCGAGATCAGATGTGGTATTATCAGCGAACACAGAAGCAAAAAATTGTGCAAATATTACACACGTGTCAGAAACGGATTTAGATTCTAAACCATCGAGGCATACGTTTGTGGGCATTGTAGTAAATTTTCGTTTAGAATTTACGGAACTCCAAAAATCTCTGGGATTTCTTCGAAGGAAGGGGGTGTAAATTCTATAACATGGAGAATAATTCATGGAGCAACTTTACTGAAGACACTGTGGCTCCATTGGTGGAAAATACTAAAAAATACGAGAGAAACAAACATAAAAAAAAACATTATTCAGTTTACGAACTAATTTCATTTTTGTCATATGACTTACATTTAAAATTTTAGTAAAGCGGGCAATGTATGCAGTTTGCGAGGATGCGAAAATGAACGGGAATAGAAGGTGTGACTTTTGAGCTTAGAAAATTTTTTCCCTCGTCCAGACGGGACTCGAACCCGCAATCTAATTTTTTCTAAGCCTAAAAGTCACACCTTCTATTCCCGTTCATTTTCGCATCCTCGCAAACTGCATACATTGCCCGCTTTACTAAAATATTATTCAGCTTTTTCAAATCCGTGACAAAACCATGATGTTTATGAGCTGTATGAATATTTTTTCAAATGTAATATATCGTTTAGTCGAAATTAAAATTACCATTAAGATGTTCAAGCATTTAAGCTCAATATATTTCTCAATTCATTACATTTTATCGCTATTGTACTCTTTACATTTTATCGCAGGAAATAGAATGGATAAGCTTGAAAAAGTATATTTATGTAATAATGTGTAAATATTTTAGTAAGTTTAAATTGATTTTTTAATTGGTTTATATTTTTACGCAATTTTGCCCGACCCAATTGTGTCAACACAAAAATGAGTGATTACGAGAACAACTGCTCATTCAAAGTTTCTAAGAGTGAAAACGGTAAAATAATCTTATGTGTTGTTATTTCAAACCATACTCAAGTATTTAAGCTACTTCAAGGTTATGTAATCAGCTTTTTGCACTGCATTAGGTGAAAAAGCTCGATAAAAGATTTTTTTACTAAACTACAGCTATTGTGCTGTTGTGTGTGAACCGAAAAAGCTGAACGAAGGGGGAGAAATACAATTCATTGACTTCACAAGAGAAGTCTTTTGTGAAGATTAAAATGATTCTATTTTTGTTTGGCTACTTACAACTTTCATCAAAAAATTTTTTACATCATTTTTTGCAATCCAAATCAATGTCATTTTTAACTAAACTTTGAAATCCTAAATCATTGTTCAATTTAAATTCGCATACAATGCGACTATCAGGAACCTACTCAAACGACAACAACAAGAAGCAACCAAACTTTCGGAAGAAAGCATTTCGATTCGCCCTGTTACGCTTGTGACTGACGAGACGAATGCAGTCCATTGAAATCCAGATGATAAACTATCCTCTGTACACGACGCTGGTGGCTATTTGATCGCAAGAACCAGTTTCCACCCCAGGACACCGACCGGTGCATATCCGAAGCACAGCTTGCCACCTACCGGTAACGATTTCTACGATGTGTTGGCGGTGTGGTGGCGAAATATAAAAAGCGATCGGTGGGTGATTTTTCTTCACTCTCCAGCGTTCACTTAGCGCAGCGCGTTCTTATCCTCCCGCTCGGGTGGGAATGGAAATTGTTTTTCCTGTATGAGCAACGGCATGCACAGAATGTTTAGACTTCCTCCTGCCAGTTAGCCCTTCCGGTATTTCAATCTTTTGGCAACAGCAGACGCGTCCACTTAGAAGCTCAGAAATGGGGGAGTGAGGTCCCAACAGACGTTCGGTTCCGATGTTATTTCGAAAGCACAGCAGGCAAAGCGGCAACCGACAGCAATAGGGAGAGAGAAAGAGAGAGACAAAAAACGAGAATGCATGTGCTGTTTTTAAGTGCCATTCTTTGTTCCAGCCAAGCTTTTGTTTCACATGTGTGCGAAATATTTGGTATCCGGGAAAAGTTGGGCAGCATAGAATTAGCTTTGACAGCACTTCATCATTATCGTGTACCAGCTGGTTTTGGTCTATAGTTTTTTTTGCACTCCAACCACTCGCACCACAACTCTGGCGAATAGTGATGCGTATCAGTGGGAGTGTATGTGGAGCGTTCTTGGAACTGATTGGATCCAAAATGTTTATTGGATATTTTCGTTTTGTTTGCAGACTCCCTCCCAGTATGTCCGATCGAACGAGACCAGTGTGATGGAATACGTTCAGAACCTAGCCGATACCGCCGACATCTTCCTATCGCACGAAGGATTTGGCTCCTCGACACCGATCCCGACACCTGCCATCAACGGACTGAGCCTGAAACGACGCGCCTCCGATAAGTACGCCATTTCCCTCTTTTGCCATTCCGAATCCAACCAGAGATGGGTCTTAAATTCTTACGCCTGTTTGCATTTTCTCGTCCCGACAGCTTATACGATACTCATCCTGCGGGTCCGCCCGAATGGGGCGATTATATACTGCCGCCATCGAAACGTCCACATCCGTCGCTTCTGCTGGCATCCGGGACACCACAGCTCTATCCCACGCATCCGGCACTGTTCGAGTACCAGAACGGGGCACTGCATCCACATTCCGACGGACTGGTGAGTAGACAAGGTGTACAGCGTTGGCACTTAAGCGATGCGGAACGCTTTACTCGTACAGCATGCTTTCAGTAATGTTTCAGTTTTTTAGTTATCATATCAGTTTTGTTGGTGTTTCCGTGGATAGCGAAATTTCTTTTTATTTAATCTGAAAACGACAAAATGTAATGCCTTTGAGTAAATCTAACCTTCAATTATGGTTTGAATCTGTAAATAATATATTTCAAGAGTCAACTAACATCTACTCAAGTCAACAGGTCAATCTTCTTAGGTTTAAATTCAAATTGTTCCTCATGAAACACCATTCTCTCTCTACTTTTCAAAAGCCGATGAGGCAAAGTGTTGTTGGATAGCACTTTTACACAAAAAAAAAATGTTTTCTTGATGTTGAACTCTCCAAATTCCTTGACATCTTAGCCCAGTACGTGGTACTCCATCTCTGGCACGTTGACGTTTAATCAGGATCAATGATATGTTTTCCTCCGAATATGTTTTGATCGTTCCTAAACGGCAATCTCCGTCTTACACTACCTACCAGTCAGTTCCCCTTGTTGGCCGTTGGCATTTGTTGTAAAATGTGTTACCTTCTTTTCGTTGAGTGATTTCCAACTTTTAACTTCTGGTTTTATTCTGTGCTGTCAGGCTGTTCGAACTCAAATGACTTTAGATCTCCATTCTCCTGTCGTACTCTACCTAGTGTCGACTTATTCTCCAAGATAATATGTATATTAAAGAAATAACAAGACACTCATCGTTAAGCAAATTTAAAAGACTCTCGAACTTAACCTTGTTAGCCTGTGCCCCAATTCGGAACTACATGGTTGATAAAACCAATATCTGTTTAGGGATTGGTACTCCATACCTGGTATAGAGTTGAGAGATAACTTCCGAACTAGTTGAACCTTTGATTATGCTGAGCTTTCAGGTGCAGCCACAGACAGACGTCCAAGTAAGAACAAAATTGATCGAAAATTCCGTGTAAAATTTCAAGGAGAATAAATCACTTGTATACTAGCGCCGCCTGGTGACCTTATCGCTACAATACATTTTTTTTCGCTGGTGTATGAGGCTGGCGTCACTGGTAGCGCTATCTGGTTACGAATTGCTACTACAAAAATCTTTACACAAGTTTGGAACTCAGCTTGGACGTCTGTCTGCGGTTTAGCATTGCAAAAGCGGCAGTTATCGGTGATAAAGAGCAGGACAGTGTAAAATAAGGAGTCCCGTAATGCTGCGTAGCTTTTCCCTTGTACTTAGTTCGCTTTTAATGGCGGATGTGGAGGTACCCAGAAGCAGTTCGAGTCCAATGAATTGCTGGGTATATTCTTGTCTTGCTAGGCTGTCGGAAAGTTCATTTCCCGCGATTCCGCAGTGACCTGGTACCCAACGTAGCAAATCTTCGTTGAGGCGGGAAAGTTCCCTGAGTGTTGCACTGCACTTCCAGGCTAGTCTGGTAGGGTTGATATTTGTTGACACTCTTGAGTAAAAGTGAAAAAAAGCATCAATAAACGTTATTTTTTTACAATCCTTTCAGAGTTCTCCTTTCCCGCTTTTTGCATGGAAATGAACTGTCAAAAAAACCTAAGTATATTCAAAAAAACCTAAGTATATACTGGTCTGAAGACACATTTGGCGGACTTTAATGCCAGTAGTGTAGCCTAAGAAAAGATTCAAATTCTTGCATTTCTTTAGTTGCGCTTAGACATATCGTAGCACAGATGTATATTGCATATAATCCTGCTTGAAAAACGGTTGGCCACTTGTCCAAAGAGATAGTAGCCTTCATACCGTAGATTCCTGATCCAATATGGGATCCGATTTTTCAACCATCCGTGTAGAAACGGATGGTGTCCGATGGAAAACTTTGTATGGAACGTCTATGTTGGGCTTCCATACAGTCAAAGACTGTTGTTACTGAAGGTGTTAGCTTGAATTCCCTTAGGATTCTGAGATGATCCGTTAGGTCATCTTCGAGCATCGCTGTATTTCTTCGCCGCCTTAGTGCGCCTTGCTCTGACTCCTTCTTCACATGGAGATGTAGAGTCAGTAGGCTGAGCATGGCTTCCATGGCTGCAGTCGGCGTTGTGCTCAGGGCACTGGTTACTTAAAGACAGACCAATCGATAAATTATGGTAAGTTTCGCCTGGGCTGTCGTTTCATGTACCTTGTGCCACCCCAGCCCCTGTGGCTGCGTAGGTTATACGAGGCCGAGCAATAGTAATGTAAGAAAAGAGCGCTAATTGTAATTTTAGCCCACAGGTCTTGCCGAACAGTGTACTGCAAGCCCAGATAGCTGATGTTGCCTTCTTGATATCTTAGTCTAGTTCAGGAATCCAGTTCAGCTTCTTATCTAGAATGGTTTCAAGATATGTGGTTTCGTTGGTAAAGGGTTCGCTTGGTAAAGGGTATAATGTTTTAGTGAAGATAATGTTCAGCTCTTCTTCTGACACCACTGAAGACTTTGTCATCCGCATAACCAATGACTTCGTAGCCTAGCAGCGATAGCTTGGTTAGGAGAACGTCTGCCACCAATGACCATAACATTGGAGAGAAAAGCCCGTGAGGACTCCCTTTCACTGTCTGTACTGTGACATACGTATCTCCCAATGCAGCTGCTCGAAAACATTGCTTAAATCCAGCTCATTTTAGTATTGTGGACTCCTTTACTTTGTAGAGCCGTATAAATTGATGCAAAGATCGTGTTATCGGAAGCTCCCTCAATATCAAGAAAAGCGCAGACCGCTATCTTTACATTCAAGTGGTTTCTCGATCTTCGTCACTAGGCAATGCAAAGCGGTTTTAGTATATTTACTTTGTCGATAAGCATATTGATGCTTATGCAAGGGTAACTTCTTCAGAAACTCGCTATGGATAAAGTTGACCGTTTTTTTTCCACCAACTTAAGAAAAGTTGAAGTTAGACTTATAGGTCTGAAGGCTTTGGGCAATGTTTGTTTTTGCCCGGCTTTGGTATAGGCATCAGCTTAACGTTCCGCCAGATGACCGGGATATGTCCTAGAGTAAAGCTTGCTCTAAAAAGCCTGATAAGTTTCCGATTTTTGCAAAAAGATTGTTAAAATGCCATCTGGACCTGGTGATTTCATAGGCTCGAACGAGCTTAGTGCCCAGTTGATAAAAGTCTCCGTGAACAGTCGACGAGCGAGCACTGCGGAGTCACGTAACGTCGTGCGTCTGGATCCGAGGCTCTGTAGTTCTCTAACGTTCGATTCGGAGGTCACTGTCGAGCTAAGGAAATGAATGTTAAGAACATCCACTTGTTTTTTGGCTGTGACAGTCATACTTCCATTTTACTTTTTCAATTGCTCAAGACCATTCGTATGATCTTTGGACATCGCTTTTTGCAGTCGCATTGCCTCAGGCAGAGTTTGAATGTCTTCACGTAATCAAACCCTAAACCCTATTTGGCTTTGCGTAGCTCAGCGTTGTATTTTGTGAGGGATAATCTATAGGCTTCCCAGTTGGTCGTGATTTTAGACCTGTTAAACAAGCGTCTAGCTTACCGACGAAGGATGCTGAGAGTTTTGTTAAACCAGGGCACATCACGACAGACTGTCCGTCGGTGCACTTGAAAGCGTACCGAATGTTAATTTGGAACATCTATTTCGAAAATTCGTTACCTGAGCAGATCGCAAAGTAGATGAAATTGGCTACGGTCAGTTACCTTTTGCAGCGTTCTCTAATATTTCCTTGAACAGCATACTAGCAAACGATAGGATCACAGCAAACGGTGTAGCGCAACTGAAGATCAGAATTTGCATTTAAAGTAATTGAGAACGCAATCTTTGTGCACTTGGATTATGATATCACCATGACATTCTATCTCCAGCAAAAAGGATTCGGATTCAATGTTTTTAGTAAACATCCAAACCGGACACTGAATCACAATTTATGGGCCAAAAGCATCCCCGGACGTTGTACAATGGGATTTTTACGAAGTACTAAAAGTGAAGTTTTATGAAGATACTGGTCGATATTCTAGTTAAAATTCGTTTCTGTTGATAAATCCGTAAAACAGCCTATGATCTGGCTGAAGTTCTTTGCTGCTGCGGATAAAAAAACTAAGGTTGTAGTGAACAGAGTGTCCAAAATACGATAATTGGTGAAAGTTGCGGATTTCCTCAAAATAAATTGAAACAATTTTTTTACTAATTTCCTTAAGGATGTCATAAATAGTGACGGTGCTAAAGAATTTTCTTTTAATAACATGGTTCCGAGATAAATCCGTTCAGATATAAACTGACTCGAGCTCTATTTCGCCAATTGGATGATATTAAAGGGTGTTACGGTCGAAAATGGGTCAACTTCATTTTACCGTGTTATTTTTATCGTGTATAAAAAATCCTGGACACCCATCATTTTCAAGATAAGTGTGTTTGGTATAACGTCTTTTGTTTGATTTTGACATTTACTCGTAAGTTGTGAAAGTGGCGAGAAACTGGCAACAAGGCTGATTGTTTGTAAGCGTTTTTATCTCCACGTAATTCCTTCATTACAAGTGTGTTTTGCGCGAAAATAAATGGTGAAATCAACTAAAATTACTAGTGTTGTTGTTCCAAATAACAGAACTATCGGAATATGCAGCCTTAGGAGGATTTCGTGCGAGATAAGTGATACCTATTATTTATTTAGATTTTTTTCTGTTCGAGTTGTTTGCGTTGGCATACTATATGCTCAATTGCAATTGTTTTTTGACATGTAGGCGGCGTTGTATTTCTTTGCTTTGATCATCGACGTGTAGAGGTAGAATAATACAGATCTGTTTCGTATGTATTTTTGGTTGAAGGTAGAGGAAAAATAAACTAATTATTACTAAAATGCCTATAAATAAACAGAGGATGTCTTGTTCATACGATTGCGTCACTTAGCACATATTTTTAGAGTTTCGGGTTTATGTTTCGGAGAACATTGGACTTTGTTCGCGTTGGTCTTATTTGACAATGTTCAACTAAGAGGTGAAGGCCCTTTAGGTTGGCTGACTAAAGATTGCTACTAATGAAAGTTACGTCAAACCGGTGGATAAAATTAAGCGTATAACTAAATTATCAAGAGTCTAAACTCTACGTATTCATTCACCCACAACCACAAAACATAAGACAGTAAAAAGGCTATATAAATTCTAAAAATTCAACTGATAAAATACAAATTAAACTAAAAAGTCGGTAAATCACAATAGCTTCAGCTCTTCGTAGCTCTCAAAATTCATACCTATAATATAATCAACTATCGACCCGCAACATCTAACAGATGTATCCCAGGGTCTCCCTTTCCTACTAAAATTTCCCATCTCACGTAACATTTATGAGGGCACGTAGAGTTTTCTGCGGTCCTCTTAAGTAAATGTTGGACTAACATTCCTTTTCCGTTCCCCAACAGTTGCAAGGACGTGGCCAGGGCGGTAACAATTCTCTGGAGACATCTGACCTTTGTTTAGCAACATTTGATTAGATCCCAAATTTCATGTTGCTGCTCACAAACGAGGGTAATTTGTTCTCGTGAACAGAGTATTGTTGCTGACACCACCCACGAAGTTGTGCAGCTGTTTATGCTATGTTATGATATGCTACTCTTAAGTTGTGAAAATGGCGTCGAAGCAAGAGAGAATTTTGCTCGCGCATCACGAAAATTCGAACTACTCACACGCCGACTTGGCAAAATTGTTGAATGTGGCCAAATCAATCGTCAGCAACGAAATGTAAGTGTTTGGAAAACGTTTGTTGACTGTTAGGAAGACAGTATCGGGAGGAAATCGACATCCGAAGGGCGCGAAAACGACGAAAACGAGTGGCCAGCAGTTTCAAGCGAAATCTCAACCTTTCCGTCCGAGATGTAGATGTGGGAGTATCGTGACGATAAGCAAAACAAGTCGACCAGACAACGATCGAAAAGATTATAATATGGTAAATGGAAAAGGAAAGGTGACAGAGATTTTCTAGCACATTAAAACTTCGAAGTTTGCAAAGAAATATCTCACGTGACAGGCCATCTGTTCCTGTGGTTTGAAGAGCATCGTTTCTAACGCGAAAAGTTCCGTCAACCAGGAAATTTATGTCCGGGAGTGCCTGAAAAACGTGTGTTGCCTTTTTTCAAGCAATACAGTTGTTCCGTTCTGTTTTGGCCGGATCTGGCATCTTGCCATTACGGAAAAACGGAACCCTCCAAAAATACTAGGCTACCGTGAGCGGAACCTCAAAAAACACGAAAAACAGTTGTCAACGAAATGCAGTTTAAGGCTAACTGGTGTTTTACGGCGATCGAAAAGTCACCAAGAAGGCTGATGGAAGGAGCCAAGAGAAAGGTCCCATAACTCGCATTCGCTAAAAAGGAAGCTTGAATCAATATTTTTCTTTATTCTGTACAAATTAAACTCGAAAGAAACATGATTAGATTTTGTTAATGAAAAACTGACCGATTTACCCATATTTCTGTTTGATCAACCGCAACACCCTTTACTGTCCTATGCACTTGAAATCGTTTCGTCTACCAACGTTTTGTCTGCTCAACTTGAATTAGTTGAATTTCAACTCAACTTCTCGCAAAATTATTATATTGCGAAGTAGTTTCGATAAGCAGAACCAGAATGTAATCGGTTTACTGTTTTTATAAGCTTCAAGTAGAAAAAAATCTTGTTCCAAGAAAGTGAACACTACAGCAAACATATTTCACTTGTTAAAAAAAGATTATTCTATTAAATGTTACTATTTTATCTCACCCCTCCAGCATTCCATTCACCGAGACGATCGGGACTTGCGGGGACCGTCCAGCGAAGCCCACCGGCCAACAAGGATTCCACCGGGTGGAGGCAGCGGTGGTGCTACTGGTGGTAGTAGCGGGGGTAGTGCCAGCAGCATTGGAGCCGTTGCATCTGCGAACAGTATTGGCTCTGGTAACGCCGTCAGCAGTATCGGCGCGGCTGCTGGAGGAACCAGCGGAGAGGAAGAGTGGAAAAACATTCACACCATGCTAACCTGCATTTCGGCAATGGTCGAAAAGACCAAACGCGCCATCTCGATCCTGCAACAGCGGGGCATCGAAACGCACGCCCGCGACCATCAAGATAATTCGATAGCGGACATGAAACGCCAGACGGAGGAGAAGATTGCCGAGTTCCGGCGCAGTGCGGAAGAGTCTGTGAACCAGGTTAGTCTACTGTATGCATTTATCGTGTTCAATTGCATATTAACTTAACTATGATCAACAGGTCAAACGTCAAGCAGTTATTGAAATTCAGCGGGCAGTGGCAGCCGCGGAAGCAAGAACCATTGAAATGTTCGCCCAGGAGAGGCTGAAGATGGAGAAAATGTTCACGGACATTCACCGCGGGAACGCGGATCCCGATCCGGACGGCTCGACAGGGGGAAGCCAGAACGTTAGTACTCTTGTAATGGCGCCAATACACTCACGCAGATGACGGTGAGACTAACTACTGCTACTACTGTCTGTTGCAGGCTTGCTGGAACTGCGGTCGGAAGGCGAACGAAACCTGTTCCGGGTGCAATCTGGCCCGGTACTGCGGATCATTTTGCCAGCACAAGGACTGGGATCAGCATCATCAGGCAAGGATATCGGTTCCCTGGAAAAGTTTGATATATTACTAAAACCCAGTTAACGAATGTATCCCTTCCATACTGCAGGTCTGCGGTACATCCCGAGCGGAAAACGCCTTCCAAAAACACGCGGCCAGCGCAAGAGCGGCTTTATCTTCCCGTTCCACGACTCCACAGCAGTCCCAAAGTAACAACAGTACAGCAAATGGAACGACGGCCGCTGCAAAATGACGGACTAAACCATTGAAACCGAAAAAGAAGTATCTATGCTAGTCAAATCGTTCAGCACCACACACATACACCACATACAGAAACACACACACACAAAGCTGTTCCTCTATCAACAAGATAGTCGAAAACAAACCATTTCTTATTTTGAGGTAGAACTTAGAAGCTGCATCCTACTAGTACTATTAAGTTGTGTACAACCGTAAGCTTACGACTGGGACCACAACGGCTCAGTCAGATCGATCGTTATGAAAATTCTGTTTCGAATGGGGAGAATAACGAAACATGACCATTTAAATGCTAGCGAGCCTCATTTTCGACGGTGAATAGATATATAGACTTTCAAAACAGTGCAATAGCAATTTTAGATGTAATAAAAACCGCCGACCGATTGATCAAACCTAGTTGAGAGCTAGTAATTTTAAATAAAATAACTAGATGTAAAGTTGAAACACGGAAAAAGCTTTTCTCTAGCAAGTTTGTCAATTTACTCCTAGAACACAGCGTACTGCGAAATATCAGTCAGTAGAAAGCTGATGGTGGTGGAATAATACACTCCCAGTATTGCGTTTTTCAGACATCTCCAACCAACCGGCATTTACAAAGCACGTGTTCTCAGTCATACTGCGCCGAATCCTGGTCTGTGTCTCCCCATCATCATCAAAAACCGAAAGCACGTGCTTGCTCTCTCTCTCTCTCTATCTTGTGTTTGAGTAGATTCACATAAATACTACAATAGCCAAGTTGACGGTCAGTCAGTTAGTCAGTAGTTGTAATAAATCAGCACACGTACACGAAGTTTCCTTTCATCACAATAGTAGTAGATACGTAGTTATACTTTAAGACCATGCACTTTATGGGTACCAAAACAAAGTTGAATCTTACAAAGAAACCACAATTTTGAGGCTACTAAACCCTTAGACAGCGTCTCCAAAGATTGATAAGTGGTCTGTTTGTGTAACATTAAGCTTTCGACTCTAGACGGTACGTAACAGAAAGATCTACTCACCAGTTCACCCCTCTTAGTAAGGCATCCATGTAAGGACCTACCTAGTAGTTACTATCGCAAGTTGTTGACTAATTTATTGCCCACTTAGTTGATATTGATCTGAAAACCAAACCTGCGCATGATTTAATCACACGCATAAAAACGTACGACTGCATTAGCGCGTGCAATCCAAAGCAAAGAAAAACGTTCGAATTGTGTAGAACAAATTTCGAATCTCTAGCGAAAGAGTCAGTAGAACAAATATAGATCATCTCTTACCCTACAGGACAAACGCGGAATCCCAACGGTGGACTCACTGTAAATAAAATCGAATTTAGACTCTCCCCCACCCAGTCGGGATCGGGATTAACAAGAATATTAGCAAGCACACACATACACATTCTCACTCACCCCACAACCTGCATCCCGAATCAAGCTAACTTATGAAACTGATTAACTCTTGCAAAAACTAGACAACAGAACAGAAATAAAGTCTCATTTGTTTGTACAACCGAAAAAACTTTCGTTACTGTAAAATTCCGAAAAACAATTTTGAGAAACTCCACAAGCTGTTGTAATAGTTCTTAGCTAACTAAATCATGCTAACCTGTACTGAAGAATGGACATGTTTCGTGATTCTTATGTATGGTTAAAATATTCTAACGTTCTTCCTCCTCTTTTTCTATTTGACAGCATTATTTTCTTACAAATCAACAGTGTAACTCAAATCATATTTTATGTTTTAAGCTGTTCCACAAGCATACACGATTTGTGTACCACTACTGGGAAGCAACTTCAAACTTGTATTCCTTTTATTGGTTCGCGCAGTGCTACTACTTCTTGTTAAATTAGGCTTTTTTCATTTTATATATTTTTTTGTAAGTGGTCCCCGTGGCTCTGTTTTCTTTTTTTGACGTAGAACCACGTTTTTTTTAGCCTACCACATAGGGATGTAAATGGAAAAACTATTAACGAAAAGGGGACGAAATATGACCCTTTTTAAATGCTTATAAATCAGTTTGTTTTCAACCGATTTCCTTCATTTTTGCAGCAATCGTTCCGAAAATTATACACGCATCCACCCAAATGTAGAAAATTGCTGATTGATTATGCAAACTATTGTACTATTGATAATTGTCAAGCCTTGTTTAAAGGAAAATTACGTCCTCTGATTGGTCGTTATATGATTGCTTCCCAAGCACGGTCGACAGAATCATATACCTTGCAATTGAAAACATGCTATTTGGCCTATATAAGAGCCTGTTTCAGCCGAAGCCGCTCACAATAGTTCTGGACAGCGACAAGTTGTCAATAGCAGTCGTCCTTCCTTAGCAGCAGCACTAGCCCTGTGGTTGGTCACCTCGTCTCAGGAGCAGCGCGGTTCTTCTCAGCGTGCCTCGCCAGACTGCCATTATTCCCCCACTATTGGGGCAGCATAAATATCGTCATCAACAAATCCAATTTTGAACAGCAAAATGCCTTTTTTCAAGGCAAATAAACAAGTCATTGAAAGTTAATAATTTTTGACAACGCACAGTGGGGCAAATTGGTCCGTTGGCGCGACAAAACCTCATAAATCCTTAACAGTTGTTTTCACAGTGTTCATATTTTCGGCAATGTTGTTCACCATAAAAACATCTTCTTGAAAAATGTATTCAGGCAGCTTTAATTTTTTTTCTACAGATGGCGCTGACATCTATCTTATGAATAAATGGTGCTAGCCATTTTGTTTCTTCGGGAAAGTTGTTCATATCATCAATTGACATGAAGTTGTCGAACATATTACAACTGTAGGACTGACCGTTAACGAGATAAAATTATTTTCATTATTCATAAACCAAAATTCCAGTATTTAATTATAACTGGGACTTAAGTACATATATTTCAATTTCAGATATATTCGAGCTCTCGAGTCATCATGAAATGAATTATTAAAGGTTCGTAGTTGCCTTTGTATAGTTTTTTGTCAACCTATGATGTGTCATCATATTTGATAAAGAATATAAAATATAATGTTAATGTTATTGTTTGTGATAAAATGTTTCAAATAGGAACATTGTTTAATTAAAGATTAGTTGGTCATGTTCCCTTTCTAAGAGTTCCTCTTGTTTAATTTTATACCATTTAATCCTCTAGTGCCCAAATTAATTTCTAAACAGACTTCGGTAAAATCACTATAAACCATTATAAACACTTTTCAAGTATTTATTGAAGCTTTTCGGGACTTCGACTGAAGCCCGCCAAATGGCGGCCTTGAGCACTAGAGGGTTAACATGAATACTAAACGCTTACTTTTGTTTAAAACACTGTTCACCCAATAACAAACTGTTCCCTAATCATTTCCGAGGGGTCTTAATACTACTGGACATCAGTTTCGAAAGACCCCCCAACATTATCATGGTCGTGTTGCATACACCGGCATTCAGCAATGCCTATTGTAGGAAAAACATCGATACGGACACTGCTGAATGACGATTTTTTACATGAATTGACATGAAAACAATCGTTGCGAAAACTCGAATTACTCGGTAAGTCGCAACTAGTAGCAGCTGATTTTTGGTTTAGTACTAGCCAATACCTTGTATTTTAGTACAATAATAGTGTCATAGCAAAACAACGTTTCATATTGCCGAAAATGAAGAAAAAAAAAACAAAAAAACTTGTTTTACATACTATGCCTCCTTCGAACCTATTTTCAACAAAACTGTCTTAATATCACATTTCTTATTCGTTTATACTCTGTTTTATGAGGATCATATGAGTTAGCTAATTAATTTCTAAGTATTTGCATGCCCTACTGGAAAATATCTAAGAAATTTTTTTCTTCCATTTTACATGCCTTGTAAATCCTCACTTCTACAATATTATAGCACATTTTCTAAATTATTTTTCAAAGTGAATTATCATGATTTCTAGTCGATAACATGTCTACTGCAAGTAGAAAATAAAATGAGGCATGAAAACTGAATTTCATTTTTTTTAGTTTTGTCGCGACTTTTCTGGGTTCTGCCCCACAGTGCAACGTAAGCAAGCATTCTGTGCGGATTCTAGCAGTTACATCTGTCGCGGTCGTCTAATTTACAGAAGGTGAAATAGCTTCCACAGTCCATGTTGTCCGTGTATCTTAACTCCCCCACTGTTGGGGCAGCGCAAAAGTTGCGATCAGTAACCGATTTTGAACAGCAAAATGGTTATAGGTCGGTTGATTTTCAACCGATTTTCTTAATTCTTGCAGCAATCGATTGGAAAATCATACACGCATCTGCCCAAATGCAGAAAAATGTTGTTTGATTCTACGAACTATTGCTTATCGATATGTTTCGTTGGATTCATCACCGCTTAATTCAACAGAAATAAAATACTATTGCACTATTGAAAATTGTCAAACCTTGTTGACATAAAAATAACGTCCCCTGATTGTTCGCTTGCTTGCTGTGTGTGTGTATGATATGGTATGATGTATGTATGGTATGATGGTATGATGTATGTATGGTATGATGATATCAGTTGAATTCAATACTGGCACAACTCAAAATTTTTCAGTTTTGAGTTTTTGATGGCAAACGATGCCAAATACTATAAAGTTTCATCTCACAAAGACCCGTTTCAAAACTCACAATATTTCCAGAAATATAAGTAGATGTGCTCTTATTGCAAAAATCGAAATAATCCCTAAAAAGACAGAAAAATGAGGTTACAATTCTCATAACTTGTTCATTACATACACATGATAGACCCAAACAAGTTCAATAAAAATGGAAAGTCTTAAAGTTGGAGTTTTTCACGAAAATGAAAAAAGGAATTTTTGACGCAAATTTTCAAACGTGTTTTTCTCGAAACTATGAATTTTGAGTTGTGCCAGTATTGAATTCAACTGACGATATGGTATGATGTGTGTGTGTATGATATGATATGTGTGTGTGTGCGTGTGTCTGTATGATATGGTATGATGTGTGTGTGTCTGTATGATATGGTATGATGTGTGTGTGTCTATGATATGGTATGATTTGTGTGTGTGCTGTGTATGGTTTTTAAGGTGGAAGTGCGTCGAAGCCATAAATGGCCGACTTTAAGACACCACGTGGTCAACTTCGAATTTTCAAATGCTCACCACTCGGTAATAGTCAATGCATCACTTGTAAAAACATATCATCATGTTTGTTATGGTGATAAAAACATAGAATAGTGTTTTCATAGATAACACATTAACTATTCCCGAGTCTAGTTAAGCTGAAAATTCGTAGTTGACCACGTGGTGGCTTCTACACACTACCACCTTAACTCGGCACGTTCTGATAACTGCTAAATCCGGTTCACGAAATTCACAACCTTTCATTATTATACATTGTAACTCATTACCCAAGTAAAAATATCGGTTTTATCAAAGTTTTATAGCGCTATAAATCTTTGATAAACCCAGTTGTGTTACTAGGGTAATGAAACACTCAATGCATTTGTTAATAGTGTACGTAGTTCTACGTCATTTATGCGGTCGTGTCTTGGATACAACCTCCTACTTTTTTTTTGTTAGGGAATTAGGATTACGTTGTCAATTGATGTGAGCTTTCGTAATATATCTCAGTCAATTGCTATATGTGTCCCTTTGCAAAATACAATGACCACTATTGTTGTGACTGATCAGGTACCTGCACCGACATGCTTCCAGTCAGGTAAAAAATGGTTTATGAAGCTAATCACCTTTCCAGGATTCAAAGACCAAATCTCTTTGGGCTGTAAGAAGCCACTGCCAAGAAGCCTTGATCTGCGTTTAAATAATGCACCACAACTGCAAAGCAGATGTTCCGATGTCTCGCGTTCCGTATTACAAAAGCGACAGATATCATCCTGAACCCGGCCAATGGCCTTCAAATGATATCTACTCGAACAGTGCCCCGCTAGGCCGACATATGTACAAAGAGCTCTTTTGTTGAGCTCTAGGAGCTTTTTTGAATGGTTTTCGTTTGGTGTTATAAACCTTTTAGATTGGGAACACTTTTTGACATCCAACCAAAATTGGTTATCACTTTTTGTTTCTCCCAGCGTTTAAGCTCCATTTCCACTGCACAGTGTGATATACCGCCGAAAGGTTCTGGGCCGATAAACTGTGAGTTAGATCCTTGTTTTGCAAGTTCGTCTACCCTTTCATTCCCACCAATCCCACAATGTCCTGGAACCCAATACAAATTTACTGAGTTTGTTTGACACAGCTGTCGCAACGTGAGAATACATTCCCAAACAATCTTGGATGTACATTTATAAGCATCAAGTGCTCAAGGATCGCAAAAATCTCTGCTTGAAACACCGTTGGCCAGTGTCCCATTGCCACTGAAACATTAATTCCAGGGCCGAAGATTCCGGCACCAGTTTTTGTACCTACTTTTGAGCCATCTATGAAAAATATCGTTGAACCGGGACGGACATCAGGAACTTCGACTTCCTAGTCTGTACGCGAGGTTTCGCATACCTTGTAGGGAAAATCATGATTATCCTGAGGTGCCATCCAGTCTCCATTAATACTCATCACTGGCCCTCTTTTGGAAAAGTCCAGTATAGTCAGGTGACCCCCAAGATCACCTGACAAGATAGTTTTTGTTCGTTTGAGCCTCAATGCACTCTTTTCTGCTTCTAGTTGCACGTACTCGTACAACGGCAACAGTTGAAGAATTGCATCAAGAGCACCCCATGCTGCTCATTGCTCCTGTTATAGCAATGCACGCAAGTCGTTGAACTTTATCTAGCTTTGTTCTGGCGGTGGATTCTTTGGTTTTCAGCCAACATACTAACAAAGCGTAGGTCAGTTTTGGACGTATAATCGATGTGAATATCCACATCACCATTTTTGGTCTCAAGCCCCACTTCCTTCCAACGGTTTCGGAGCACAACCATAATGCATTACATAGTCAAGTGTTGATTGCATAGTCAAGATGTGCATTCCAGTTTAGCTTGGCATCAAGGATAACTCCTAAGTATTTAACATGTTCACTGAATGGAATTTCTACTCCTCCAAGCTTGAGAGTTTTTAGATTGAATTTCCTCTTTCTAGTTAAAGGTTCGATTACAAAGGATTAATGCTGAGACCCTCCTTTATACACCAAGACTGGGTATACCTCAGAGCCTCCTGCATTCTTTCCGAAACTATGTTGTCAAACTTTCCTCTTACCAAGATGACTATGGGTCATTCCATATGAAGTGTACATGCCACTTGGACACGACCTTCACAGATTTTGCTCAAAGTTGGGAGAATTATTCATCTACTGTCTCTTTGGAAAAATCCCAATTGTTCGGATAGAATCGAACCACTTTTTTGCAGCAGTGTTGATTTGCACAGCTCAAACTAGAAGAGAATTTATTTACAGAAGTTTGACCATTAGTGTTATTTTTAGTTTCCATTTTAAATATTTTCTAAAGCTTACAATAAATAGTTTCGCCTATATTTTCCTTTTTGCACGCCACAAGTTCCTCTACCAATTTGCGATCTTCCAAATTGCCTATCTCAGCGCACTGTTTTTGCCTGCTATTCGAATCCTGTTATAGTGCACTAATTAATCACTGGTTTTTATTTCAATTATTTCGGTTTACTTACGATCGTTTGGGTTTTTTTCTATTTTAATCTCTTCTTTTCAGGTTACATACAACAGGTGCTGCGGTCGCTGTGGGTAAGTACACGCGTTTGTTATTATGTATCTTCTAATATTTTCTATCTACTTACAGGTGAATAAATCTTCGACTACTATTAACTATGTCTTCCGAACTACTTCTGCTTTGCAAACTAATGTGTTTTAATTTTAATTTGCACTAATAATTCGCAATATAAATTTGGAAATCTCTAAACTTTCTCACTCACTAATGAAAACTGGTTGTTTATCTTCCTCCCTATTGTTCAAATCTCGCTGTCAGGCAGCTGCCAATCTAGAGGGTACATTCCGTCTTGCCGTCGGCGCTTACACCGTCGGGCCGCACTGTGGGCGCAACACCAATTTTGGTATCGATTGGAATACCCCCCGCTCTCTAGGACCCTCCTCATTATTGCAAAGTCACGCAATTTTTGTCAAAAATTTCTTTTTTCTTTTTCTTTCAATTCATAGACGCAAAATCTTCGAAAAATACTGATAGATGATTTTTAAAGAAAATAAACCAAGGAACCCAGAAAAATGTAAATTTTTACCGGAAGTGTTGCCAGATAAATTATTTTCGTATTTGAAAACTAAATTTACATTTTTCGGCAAATGCAGCCATTTTTATTTCAAATTTGATAATTTCATCGTGTTCCTTGGAAAATTTCACATAAGAAACGACTATGAAGTTTACAACTTTTTTCGTAAAATTGTTATATCTCGAGATTGGCTCATATTAGGGGCCATCCACATACCACGTGGACAGATTTTTGACGATTTTGACCCCCCCTCTCCCTCCGTGGACTACTGCCCATATAAATTCTACAAAAATTGTATGGACCGTGGACATTACCCAACCCCCCCTCCTCCAAGGCTGTCCACGTGGTATGTGGATGGCCCCTTACCTCGGGATGATAGTTGTTTCTTATGTGAAATTATCCAAGGAACACGATGAAATTATCAAATTTAAAATCAAAATGGCTGCATTTGCCGAAAAATGTACATTTAGTTTCCAAATACAAATATAATTTATCTGGCAACACTTCTGGTAAAACTTATATTTTTCTGGATTCCTTGGTTCATTTTCTTCAAAAATCATCTATCAGTATTTTTCGGACATCTTACGTCTATGAATTGTAAGAAAAAGAAAAAAAAGATTTTGAACAAAAAATGCGTGACTTTTCAATAAATAGGGGGGTCCCACAGAGCGGGGGGTATTCCAATCGACACCAAAGTGTGTCGATAGGTGACAGTAGATGAATAATAATTCTCCCAACTTTGAGCAAAATCTGTGATGGTCGTGTCCAAATTTGTGCTTTTTCGTGGTCACTTCGTATGGAATGACCCCTATGTCATCTGCAAAGCCCACAACTTCGAAACCTTTTGCTTCTATGCTTTTGAGAAGATCGTCCACCACCAAAGACCACATAAGTGGCGAAAGAAATCCTCCTTGCGGACATCCTTTCGTTGCCCTTATCGTGATAGACGTACCTCCCAACTCAGAAGTGATTTTTTTTTTGCAAGCATGGTATGAATCCAGTTAACAATACTCGTGTGAAATCCTTTTTTCCTCATTGCACTAGACATTAAAGAATAGGACGCGTTATCATAAGCACCTTCAATGTCCAAGAAAGAGCACAAAGCAATTTCTTTAGCTGAAAGTGACTTTTCAATTTTCATAACCAGATTTTCCAGTTTGATTGGCAAACTGGAACTTTGAAAGCGGTTTTGTTGCATGTAAGATGTATGAATGGAATTCATCGAGCCCAGTTCATTGTCTTCAACAGAACCGTAGAAAGACTAATAGGTCTGAATGATTTAGGATGCGTCTTATCACGCTTCCCAGTTTTAGGTATGAAGATTACTCTTACTACCCTCCATTTTGATGGAATATGATTCAACCTTAAACTGGCCTTGAAAACCTCAATTAGAGAAGGAATCAGTATTGCTTCACCTTTTTGAAGCAATGCTGGAAATATTCCATCTACACTTGCAGACTTGAAAGGCTCAAAGGATCTCATAGCACTTTCCACCCTGGTTCTCGTAAAAATTTCATCCGCCACATCTGATACAGTACTTTCCGTTCTAGTAGACCCAGAGTTAGTCTGCGTAGAACAAATTTCAACTTAATCAGAGATGGCTGAATCCGTCTTTTCAATAGAACCGGGAAAATGCGTTTCCATCATTAGATTTAAGGTATCACGAGGACCACTAGTATAGATTCCGTCATGACGCTTTAGATTGCCAAGCTCAACGGTATGATCTTTGGCAAGAATATTTTGTAATCTGGAAACAACAAGAGTTCTTCTTATAGATTCACACATTTGAACCCAAGACCTCTTTTTAGATTTCCGGATTTCATTGCTATATTCAGTTAAGGCTTTTCTATATTGAGCCCAGTCTGAAGTACGTTTTGCTTTATTAAAAAGTTTCCGACTATATTTTCGAAGACTTTCAAGCTTCTTGTTCCACCATGGCACGTCCCTAGTTGATGACGATTGTTTGGCGGGACAACTGTATGTTATTGTATGCATTTATCACCATTTCATTTAGCTGAGTCATAGATTCCAATTCTGAAACTGTTTCAATCCTGCTACAATTTAAAGGTAATTCTTTTCGCAAATATTGTGCATATGGATCCCAGTCTGTTTTTCTAGGATCTCTGTAAGTAACAAATGATGGTTTCCCACCAATCCATCCAAACAAAATGTGCTTGTGATCAGAAAGTGAGGTTTCATCCGATACATGCCAGTTAGCAATTTTCTCAGAAATTGCTGGACTGCATAGCGTCAGATCCAAAACTTCAGCTCTGATAGCGTTTGTAAATGTTGGTTTGTTACCTTTATTGCAAATATCTATATTATTCGACGAAAGAAACTCCAAAAGGCACTCAGCACCTATAATTCTGCTGAGTTCTGCGAGGAGATTGGCAATGTAAGATGCAGGAGGATAACTTCTTTTCAGAGACATAAATGAGTTTTCTCGTAAACATAACGTTGAAGCAACGGACCCGGCGAGCAATTGCTATGAGAACTCTCACGTAAGTTGATGCGTTTTTGTAATGGCTAGGGGCACTAAAATTCATAGTAATGGTTGTTGAATAGCTATAATCTTTCATTTTTTTCCGAACTGAGCTTTTGGAATGCACTGTTTTCATTTTGTCGACCAGTGTTATTGAACAGTTGTGAGAAATGGACACCTAGATCAACCTTAATTTGTATCTGAAAGCGATAAGTTTCTGTTTAGAACCTATTTATTTTCAGTACAAAAGTCAACACTACATACAGATCTACGGAACAGTAATGGGAAGTCCTCTTTCGCCAATATTAGTAGATATAGCGTTAGTTATAGAGGCCCTAACTGAACTGCCATTCATCTTCCCTGTAATCCGGAAATACATAAACGATTTATTCCTGGTTGTTTCAAAGGATGCGCTATCTACGGTTCAAGAGGTGTTCAACTGGCAGACACCGAGGCTACAATTCACAGTTGAGGTAGAGGAAGACGGTAAGCTAGACGTGGTCGTGATCGATGACACCCCGTTAAGCATACAGACGCGAGGCATATGGACGCGAGGCATAATGGACGGTAGGCATCGGACACAAGGCATATGGACGCGAGACCGAATGGACCCGAGGCCGAATGGACCCGAGGCCGAATGGACCCGAGGCCGAATGGACCCGAGGCCGAATGGACCCGAGGCCGAATAGTGCCTTTCGGTATTGCTGCAAGAATTCATTGATGTTCGTTTGCAAAGTGTCGTGTGTTGTGTTCATCGCCTTGAGTGCCCTTTTCACTGTTTGGACATATCGCTCGGCCTGGCCGTTTGTAGCTGGGTGGTACGGCGCTGAAAGTTTGTGAAACTTTACTCCACTTTTATGCAGAAAATTTCTAAATTCTTCAGCCGTGAATTGGTGGCCGTTGTCGGACACTATGGTAATCGGTGCTCCGTAAGCAGAAAATACTTCATCGAGAATTTTTACAGTGGCTGCGGTTGTCGTCGAGTGGATAACTTGTACCTCGAACCATTTACTGTAGGCATCGACGGCTTTCATCAAGCTGATACCAAGAACCGTTCTAGGTATTAAGAACCGATTCAGAAAACTAAAAACCACTTCAACCGTCATGCCAACACACAATTTCACCCACCATAGATAAAAATACAGCTAACCCGCCACTGGAAAAGTAGCAAATGCTAGAACCACAAACAGACGTCACTTGTACGCTAGCGCCGCGTGGTAATCTTATTGCTAGAATACATTTTCTGACGTAGAACCACGTCTCTCAGGAAGTTCGGCTACATAGGAATAAAGAGAGAAAATTTAAAACCGGAAAAAGTGAAGAATATGTCCAATTTTAAATGTTAATAAATCAGTTAGTTTTCGTTGCACCCAAATGCAGAAAATTATAATTTTATTATTCGAACTATTGTTTTATTGGAAATTGTCAAGCCTTGTCAAAACGCAAATTTCGATCTCTGATTGGCCATTATATGATTGCTTTCCCAAGCACAGTCGACAGAATTCTAGCAGTGCCGTAGCTACTACGTCTTCAGGGATGCCAGATTTTTCTGTATTTTACAGATTTTGGAACTGAAAAAGCAATACAGAATCTGTAGTACAGAATTACAGAATATTGCCAAAAATACAGATTTTACAGTTTCTTTTTTTTGTTATACCGACGAACTGAAATCAATTTCAAAGGTAGGATTCGATTATACGATTTTCAGAGTTTTGTAAAAAAAACAACATCAGAATTATGTAGGTATCGATGAAGAATAAATAGAATGTGACTTTAACGAAGCGCGAAAATTAACGTTTCGAAATATTTGTCAGGATTTCAATTTGGTTGTTTAGCTATTCACGGATTTCTGATTTTTAAATATCAGTAAAAAGAGTATAATTTTCTGAGCAAAACATGATTTAAAAAAAAATATCATCGTCCGTCGATTTTGAAATTTTTTGCCCATATATCAACTGTCATTGTAGCGATTTCGAGCAAATTTCGAGCAGTTTTAATTCGTGATTCAAAAATAAAACGATAGAAAATTTTTCAAAATCACATTTTGCTTAGAAAATGCAGCTCTTTCAGATATAATAAAAAACTGGTATAGCTAAACAACCCAATTCAAAGTTCGTAAAACAAATTGCAAAGAGGTGCGATTTCACCGATCCTGTTGTAAAAATGGCAGTTTTAAGTAATCTTAAATCGTTCGAGAAATTGGAAAAGTTAAACGATTTGATGCGACAATTCCCCAAATTCGTAAGCTAATGATCTCAATTTTAAAAGCTGAAAGCTACGTTGCAGACCAAGGAGGAGATACTAATATTAAATAACGAAAACTTTAAACAATAAATTTAACAAAAACCTGTATAAACATCACAAAGAGAAGAATGAATTTGTTTAAATATGTTCTGCAAGTAAAAATTTCTCCATCCAACATTTTGAGTTTGCTCGATACAGATTTTTAATACAGAGTTTTTGGCCCGAGATACAGATATACAGATATTTTCAATGAAAAATACAGATATAAATGTGGCAACCCTGTCCGTCTTACGTGGTGGGGCAAAGAAATTTTGCTGATGTTTTTTCATAAAGGAAGTAATTTGAAAGTAATACAATTGGCTTAAATATACAGCAGCTAATCAGAAAACTATGAATAGTTAATGAATTCGCTGCATTTATACGAAATAGGAAAACTGCGCAAAAGGCAATGCAATCACGTGAGGAGAGGGAAGAGGAGTCTAAGCGTAAAACGTTTTACACTCCACCCACAATTATGGATCTCCCACAATTAGGGATCATTTTTGTGTCACGTTATTTAACTCAGTTAAACTAACGGTTCGAAGGCATGTAACATTTTTGCAGTAAAATATGCCATATTTGCTATCTTTAAACACACAAAACATCGTTCTTATTCCTAGATTGATGTGTTTTTTATAAGCGTGAAATATTGTCTTCCAATATCTGAAAATATTTGTCGTTTTTCTCAATCAGCGTAGTAGCAAGCTCATCATTCATAAGGTTCATATGTGATATAATCGCTAATTCTCGTGCAAAAATAACTCATACACAAAGTTAGTTCTTCACGAGTCATCAAAATGTTGATGGTTGATAACAATTTTTCTATTGTAACTAGTTATTTTCTAAGTGTTCCACAATAGGGCCCGAGACAAAATAGTTCTCTATAAATGTGGATCACTCCGATTCAAATGTGATTTTCACCAATTAAAACACCCTCTCAACTTCTATTGAGCTCTACACGGAAGCTAAATAGTGCTGAGTCTTGAAAAGTATTATTTCCAATGCACGATTTAAAATATTATTTCCAAGGCACGATTTGAAATATTATTTCCGAGACACGATTCAAAATGATTTGAAACGATTTAAAATGATAATGATTACTGTACACTTCAGGAATGGAGGAAATAATATCAATAAGGTCAAGCACTACGGAATTCCATGTTTGTATAGTAGCAAAGACAACTAGAACAAGATACCTAACTTCCAGGTTTTTCATACATTTTGAACACGACCACTTTCCGACGGTTAGAGCTGCCATCTGATGACTTAAATTCTCATAAAATTAACACTATGAGCAAAACCGATTTACCGTGCATAGTCCGTCATCGATTGTTGAGCTGTTCAAGATTGTATATGAAAAAAGTGTAACAGTTTGGTCAGCTCGTCAGAGTGGGGTTTATATTGAGGGGTTATATTTATTTTCAGGTCCCATTCTACCAAAACTTTAAGTTTGATATGTCGCAACCTAGGTAACATGGGAGTCGTGTTTATAGTTCTCGACTGGGAGGGAGAAACGGATACGAAGCTGTGTGAGTGTCAAAATGAACCAGAATGAGCTGTCACTGACTGTCAATTTGAACCAAGAGAAAAAAAATCGTTGTTTTTGTAAAGAGTATTGTTATAACTGAACGGTATCGCGTTGCTTGAAAAATTATTCATCGCAAACAGTTTTTGTATTCATTGTCGTTTTACAAAATATTTTGGTTTATTTTTACGTGAGGAAATAAATTTCATAAGCTTTAAGTAATAATCATGTTAGCGAACCTCGAATCTTAAACTTGCGTTTTTTTCTGGATTTAAGGCTTTGGTTAATATTTCGAACACAATTCATCACGGCCGAATGTTAATTCTCGTTTCACAAAATAGTGAGATGTAGGATTGTAAAATTTTTGAAACTGCATGAAAACCTGAAAACCCTGCCTCACAGGTTACGCACTCGTACACATTTTCAGAAAGTCTGCGCAAATATATATAAAAAACAAAACCCAAAACTCCGAAGAAACTTTTATACAACGGCAAATTGAAAAAACGCAGACTCGAAAAATTTGTGTTTTACAGACAAATTTGCACATTCAGTATTTCTGATGTTACTAAAAACTTCGTTTGAGTCATGCATGCGTTATAGCAAGAAGATTGCTACACGCTATCAAAAAACGACGCATGTCTGTGTTCTCTGTTTTGAGTGTAATCATCACAGAAAATGCCCCTGGGAAATTGTAATTTAAAGTAGTGTAGATGATACTTCCGAAAGTAGCGAGGACATAAATTATGTACAACACTCTCGTCAACACTATTTTGTCATATATAAACATATCATTTTCTCACATTTTTGGTTGTTGTTAAAAAGAACACAATATACAAACCCGGTACATATTCATATAAATATGAAGCAAATGTTATGGTTTGTGTAAAGTAGCACAACAAACTTTAGCTAATTTGGTTGCTGTCAAGCAATGATAAGTTAAATTGAATTTATTGTTTCTAGTAGCAGAGCGCAATGACTTGATGTCGCTCTAAAAGAAGTAATGCCATCTGCCAATAAATATGAGACGATTTCCAAGTGCTTCTAGAGCGGTTTTATTGTTATTATTATGATTGCCATATCAACCTAGGAATTTCGCGTTTGGTTTTTGGTGCAAATATTTGTAGAAGCTTTATCGTTAATTATTAACTTTATTCACCTCGGCAAGAGTGGAAAACTTGGCTGTAGACTGTGCTGATAGCTGTTATCAGAAAGTTTCTGATAGTACGCTTAATTTTAAATGATGCGCTGATACTTGATTCTACTGGAAAGTTTCATGTTTGAGAACTAAACATTCGTACACGTTATTATCATTTTTAAGATGGCAGCACCGTATAGTCGTCCACATGGATACTAAAAAAAATGTGTCACCTTTCAGCAGTCATGTCTTGGCTTTGTCGTCAGTTGACTTTGACGTCAAGTCTACATCAAATTAACAGTGTATAAATTAGTTCGACTTTTGCTCACGCACAGCGACAATCATGTCCGATGAATTCTGCAAGAGTCAGGTATCTTGTTCTAGTCATCTTTGATAGTAGATAATATTTTTCATAATCACGCTTTTTTCAGCAAAAAAACTCTTCAATATAACAAAAACCGTATGTAGCTAAATGACCCAATCATATACGCAACGTATCTAACTAATGCAATGCCACATTCCCTAACACAGACATCAGAAATGTAGACTAGGTAGCAAGTAGCTCGACTTTTCGTTGCATTTGCCTCGTGTGTTTTGAAGAGTTGATTTTTGATTTCAGTGGTCTTGCGTTCGCATTCGTAAACTTGACTGCTATAAAAATCCTTCACAGTATGTTCTTATAAGGATATGGTTAGTGCATTAGAAATCAAATCGTCTTCTTCTGCCAGTGTTCTATTGGTGAGTTTGAATGAATCTTGTATGTTCATTGAAGTTGCTTTCCTAACACAGACAATTTTTGAGCTACAGTGCGAGAAAGAATTATACCGTAAAACTATCATGCATTATTAGAATAATGCACAAGGTTAATTCTAACAACATTTTATGGTGTTCGGTACAGCATATGTAACTTACCTTCACCTCGCTGATGAATAGGTTTGGCCTGTTTCTTTTATTGCAACGCTTGCAAATCTGTAAATAAATACAAATAAATATATATATCATTCTGTGCCGAACACGCATCAGTACTGGACGTGTTTGGTGATCGGTCCGATAGAGTATAAAACAAAAGACGTGTGAACAAGTGTTGGCATTGTTTGCCTGGTCGAGTGAAATAAATCCGGGTTCAAGGTCGTTCCTTTGTGCAACTGTTTCGCATCGTGACTGCCAGCTGGTGCGTAAGCCGATTTGGCTGCTGGCTGGATTGTGCTACAGCAGTGGACGAGACACAAACGAGGAAAAAGAAGAAGCCATCAGTGTCAGCGAGTCGTATCGCTGTGTGGAGTGATCTCACACCTGGCTCGCTGCTGGTGGCTGTTTGGTGCTGCTGTATTGGTGCTGCTGGCTGTAACGGCTGCTACTTCGAACGATCGGACAACCAACCTTACTGGAAGGGAGAAATAAAAAGGTACGTGTTCTTGTCAGCGCTAGTGCGCTAAACATAGCGCGATGGATGTAGATCCCTCGCCTCCCGCGCCACCATCCCCGAACCCCTCTGACCCTGACCCTTCTGTTACCCCCTCCCCTGTTCATTCTTCAGTCCCCCCTCGCCCCAGGCTTTACCCAGACGGAGCCCAGGGCAGCTATACTGTTTATTTTCGGCCAAAGGCAGGACCGAAATCGAAAAAGTTGAACCTCTTGCAGATTTCTAAAGACCTGACGAAGGAGTACAAGGGCGTGACCGAAATTTCCAAGGTCCGGCCTAACAAGCTCCGTGTCGTGGTCGGTAACCTGAAAGAGGCCAACGATATAGCTTGCTCTGAGCTCTTCACACGCGAGTATCGCGTTTACATACCCGCACGAGACGTGGAGATCGACGGTGTCATAACCGATTCGAGTCTGTCCGTCGAGTGTATACTGCAAAGTGCCAAAGGGTGCTTTAAGAACAAAACGTGTCCCGAAGTAAAGGTGCTCGACTGCAAGCAATTGCGGTCAGCATCGATCATCGGTGGCAAAACAGTATACACTCCGTCAGACTCGTTTCGAGTTACGTTCGCCGGGTCTGCACTACCAAGCCACGTCTCGATCCACCGGGTTCGTCTCCCTGTGAGGCTCTACGTGCCCCGCGTCATGAACTGCCTGAATTGCAAGCAGTTAGGCCATACAGCCGCCTACTGCTGCAATAAGGCACGTTGTGGCAAGTGTGGGGAGTCTCATGCGGAAGATTCTTGCAGTGTTAACGCTGAAAAGTGTATTCACTGCGGAGAAAATCTGCATGAGCTCTCGACATGTGCGGTGTACATGCAGCGCAGGGATAAAATAAAACGGTCTCTCAAAGAGCGTTCAAAGCGTTCCTACGCTGACATGCTGAAGAAGACCGTTACCACTTCTCCCGTTACTTCGAACCCCTTCGATCTGTTGCCCTCTGAGGAAACCGATTCTGACGATTCACCAGCGGGAGCATCTTACGCCAATCCTGGGGAGTCTAGAAAGAGGAAAAGTGTTTCCTCTCCTAAACTTCCCAGAAAAGGTCCTAAGATTTCTCAAAGTGAAATGAAGGTTACAAACAAACCAAACAGTGCTGCGGAAAAACCGAAGCAAACTCCTCCTGGGCTGGCAAATTTAAAGTCCCAGAAGGAGTTCCCAGCACTGCCAGGAACATCTAAAACCCCAGTTGCTCCTTTTACACTCCCAGTTCATGAAACAAACTCTGGATTAGTGAAATTTTCTGACATTGTGGACTGGATTTTTGAAACTTTCAATGTACCCGATCCAATTAAAATTTTTCTTACAGCATTCCTCCCAACAGTTAGATCATTTTTGAAGCAGTTGACTGCCCAATGGCCTCTCCTTGCAGCGATTGTATCCTTCGATGCCTAATTCAACTGCGTATATGAAGGATTCTATCTCTGTCTTACAGTGGAATTGTAGAAGTATTTTACCAAAAATTGATTCGTTTAAAGTTTTGATAAATAAAAACAAATGCGATGCATTTTCCCTTTGTGAAACTTGGCTTACTTCAAATATTGATCTCAACTTCCATGATTTTAATATTATTCGCCTTGATCGAGACACCCCATATGGAGGAGTACTTTTAGGGATTAAAAAGTGCTATTCTTTCTATCGTATTAACCTCCCCTCGATTCCAGGCATCGAAGTTGTCGCATGTCAAATGACAATACAAGGTAAAGAGCTTTGTATTGCCTCAATATATATTCCCCCCAGAGCACAGGTTGGGCAACGGCTGCTCTTTGATTTAATAGAACTTCTTCCCTCGCCACGTTTGATTTTGGGAGACTTCAACTCTCATGGCGTGGCTTGGGGTTCCCCATACAATGATAACCGCTCCTCATTAATCTATAACCTTTGCGATGACTTCGACATGACTATTTTAAACAACGGTGAAATGACACGTATCCCGAAACCTCCAGCGCGCCCAAGCGCTTTGGATCTATCCTTATGTTCGACGTCGCTACGGTTGGATTGCACATGGAAGGTAATCCTCGATCCTCACGGTAGCGACCATCTGCCTATTCTTATTTCAATTACTAACGGGTCAACTCGCATGCGACCAATTGACATTCCGTATGACCTCACACGAAATGTCGATTGGAAGTTATACGAGGAAATGATTTCAAAAGCGGTCGAGTCGATTCAACATCATTCACCACTTGAAGAATACAACCTCCTCGCGGGCTTGATTCTCGACGCCGCGTTGCAAGCCCAAACGAAGAAATATCCCGGCGTAACGATCAAAGAACGGCCTCCCACTCCGTGGTGGGACCAAGAGTGCTCCGATGTCTACACGCAAAGATCCGACGCGTTTAAGGCCTACCAGACGGGAGGTATACCTGGCGACTATTTACGGTATTCGGAGCTTGATACCAAGCTTAAAAGCTTGGCTAAAGCAAAGAAACGTGGATATTGGCGTCGGTTCGTGAACGAGACGTCGAGGGAGACATCGATGAGCACTCTTTGGAACACAGCCCGAAGAATGCGGAATCGCGTAACGGTCAACGAAAGCGAGGAGTCTTCAAGTAGGTGGATATTTGATTTTGCCAGGAAAGTATGTCCGGACTCTGTTCCTGAGCAAAATATTGTTCGCGATGCGTCTCCGGGCCACGACGCGATAGAATCACCTTTTACGATGGCAGAACTTTCAGTTGCCCTCCTGTCCTGTAACAATAACGCGCCTGGATTAGATAGAATCAAATTCAACTTGTTGAAGAATCTACCCGGCAATGCCAAGAGGCGCTTGTTGAACTTGTTCAATAAGTTCCTGGAGCAAAACATTGTACCGCAGGATTGGAGGCAAGTGAAGGTGATCGCCATCCAAAAACCAGGGAAACCAGCTTCTAATCACAACTCTTATAGGCCGATTGCAATGCTATCCTGTATCCGGAAATTGATGGAAAAAATGATACTCCGTCGTTTAGACCACTGGGTCGAATCAAATGGTCTACTATCAGAAACTCAATTTGGCTTCCGCCGTGCCAAAGGGACGAATGATTGTCTTGCGTTGCTTTCAACAGATATTCAGCTGGCGTATGCTCGTAAAGAACAAATGGCGTCTGCGTTCTTGGACATTAAGGGGGCTTTTGATTCCGTTTCTATTGACATTCTTTCGGGTAAACTTCACCGACAAGGATTTTCTCCAATTTTGAACAATTTTTTGCACAACTTGTTGTCCGAAAAGCACATGCATTTTACGCATGGCGATTTGGCAACTTTTCGCATTAGCTACATGGGTCTTCCCCAGGGCTCATGTTTAAGCCCCCTTCTTTACAACTTTTATGTAAATGACATCGACGAATGTCTGGCAAATTCATGCACGATAAGACAACTTGCAGACGACAGTGTAATCTCTGTTACAGGAGCCAAAGCTGCCGATTTGCAAGGACCATTGCAAGATACCTTGGACAATTTGTCTGCTTGGGCTTTACAGCTAGGTATCGAATTCTCTCCGGAGAAGACTGAGATAGTAGTTTTTTCTAGGAAGCATGAACCTGCTCAGCTTCAAACACAATTAATGGGTAAAACGATTTCTCAGGTTTTGGTACACAAATATCTTGGTGTCTGGTTCGACTCTAAAGGCACCTGGGGTTGTCACGTGAGGTATCTGATGAAAAAATGTCAACAAAGAGTGAATTTTCTTCGTACAATAACCGGACAATGGTGGGGAGCCCATCCAGGAGACCTTATAAGGCTTTACCAAACAACGATATTGTCTGTTATTGAATACGGGTGTTTCTGCTTCCGCTCCGCAGCAAACACACATTTGATCAAACTGGAGCGAATACAATATCGTTGTTTGCGTATCGCCTTAGGTTGCATGCAGTCGACCCATACGATGAGTTTGGAGGTTTTAGCTGGAGTACTACCATTGAAAAACCGCTTCTGGAGCCTGTCTTCTCGTATTCTAATCAAATGTGAGGTCTTGAACCGTCCCGTGATTGAAAATTTTGAAAGGTTAATCGAACTTAATTCTCAAACCCGTTTTATGACATTGTATTTCAATCACATGTCCCAAAATATTAACCCTTCTTCGAATATTCCAAATCGTGTCGACTTATCAAATACTTCTGATTCTACTGTGTTTTTCGATACATCCATGATAGAAGAAACTCGTGGAATCCCGGATCATTTACGCGTGCAGCAGATCCCTAAAATTTTTTCCAATAAATATCGAAACATCAACTGCGACAATATGTACTACACTGACGGATCACTTCTTGATGGGTCCACTGGCTTCGGTATCTTCAATAACAATTTAACCGTCTCCCATAAGCTCGATAATCCTGCTTCTGTTTACGTCGCAGAATTAGCTGCAATTCAGTACACCCTAGGGATTATCGAAAAAATGCCCACGGACCATTATTTCATCTTTACGGACAGTCTCAGTTCCATTGAGGCTCTCCGATCGATGAAAGATGTTAAGCACTCTCCGTATTTCCTGGGGAAAATACGGGAACATCTGAGTGCTTTATCCGAAAAATCTACTCAGATTACCTTAGCGTGGGTCCCTTCTCACTGCTCGATACCGGGTAATGAGAAAGCGGACTCTTTGGCTAAGGTGGGCGCAACAAACGGTGATATTTATGAAAGACCAATTGCCTTTAATGAATTTTTCGCACTTGTACGTCAGAATACGATCATCAGTTGGCAAAATGCTTGGACCAGAGGGGAATTGGGAAGGTGGTTACATTCCATAATCCCCAAAGTATCGACGAACCCGTGGTTCAAGGGGTTGGATGTAGGTCGGGATTTCATTTGCGTGATGTCCCGGCTTATGTCCAATCACTATAGATTTGACGCGCTCCTCCGTCGTGTTGGGCTCGGGGAAAGTGGTATCTGTGCCTGTGGTGAAGGTTATCACGACATAGAGCATGTGGTTTGGTCATGCCCTGTACACCGTGACGCCAGGTCTAAATTAATAGCTTCCCTGCAGGCCGAGGGTAGACAGCCGGCTGTTCCTGTTCGTGATGTCTTGGCGAGCCGTGACCTATCCTACATGTCCCTTATATACGTTTTCCTGAAATCCATCCACGCCCCAGTCTAGTCCCGTTCCCCTCCGTCTACACCCAACAAAACGACAAGAACACGTTTGAACCTTAAGCACAAAACCAGCAACCAGACCCCGCACAACAGAACCAGGACCCAAGGACTACGAGCCTCTGTCCCAACTCACGACATCGTGGCTCAGCAGAACGAATCCATACATGCCATTCGACGATTATCAGACGACCATTGAACAACAAAACACTGATTGGAAATCCCATGCTAGTTTTAAGTTAGACTTAATTTCAGCTCGTAGTCGGCAGCGAGGATAAAAAATTTGCTTTAGTTTTTAAGTCATCAGATATAATTGGCGCCGTTAAACATTAAATTGTATTTGTGCCGTGTCAAATAAATGTTATGTGAAGAAAAAAAAATATATATATATATATCAATATAAATAAAAGAATACGTTTAAAAGAATACTTACATCTGATTGCTTTTGTTTCGGGATCATCGTTGTTTTGGGTATGGGTTCTGAAAATTTAATTAGAAGCATCCACACAGGGAGAATGGCGCACAGAAAATGACTTCCATAGTCAAGTCATAGTCCGAAAGCTTTTTTTTTCGAAATTGGATGTACAAATGTCGAAATAAATGGCAGCACGGTAAATTAATACTTTTCTATCGACACAACATAGCATATAAAAATAAACAATCATTCAAAAAAATTGACTGCTTTGATGAACGTTAAAGAATTAATTGGTAAGCATTAGTGTTTGAAGTAGTGATTTTTTTCTTGCAATGTTGAGATGAGCAGAAAGACTCTGAAAATTGACAATTTTTAAAAGGATTTTCTTTTCCTTTATTTTACCTTATTTACCATACATTGTGACCATTCGTTTCGATGTACCATTAGTGTAGAATAATAATATAAGTTCTAGCGAAATCCATAATGTGTAGTAGACATTATTGAACTTTTCGTGATTTGGACGTCTAATCCACACAACTCTAATTACAAAATAATTAAAATTTTGCAATAGGCAAACAAACGCTGAAAATTTCAGCCCAATCGCCTCTCAGGAACTGATTCTTAATTTCACAACCATGTTTATGAATATCTTCAAGAACTCATATTTTTCGTTCGTCTTGTTCTTTTTTTTGAAAAGTTGTGCATTTAAGACGTAATTCCACTACAATAAAATTGCATAAGTATTCTGAGCTACGTTAGTCGCAACGCATTGGCATTGTTAATAATATTAGAGATATTAAATTCCTACATTTAACAAAAAACGTTACATAGACATCTCTATTTCAAATACGGACAATAGTTGCACGCAACCTTGTACACAACCATCGCTTCGCATAACCAAGCTTCTGTTCAAGTGAGTAAGTGTACTCAACCCTGGAAGCTGCGGCAGTGACGTTTGTTTTGTTTTGTGTTTTGCTGCGCTGCATAACCGAGACGCACTTCTAATCGCTGCTGCTGACATCATAACTGTTGTCTTTCTCAAGAACGTTCGAGTTCGGCTATCAGAGTGCTCTGTGCAATTGATATTTCGCGTGTGCCATCGCAATCAGCTGCGAATTCAAAGAAACACTGTCCACGATGAGTTCCACCTTAAGCTACTACGTTGTCGGCGAGGTCATCTGCGATGAAATTCTGGGCTTACTGGAGAAATACGCCAATGAAACACTGCAGAAGCAGGATTACTTTCGCGTAGGCGTGTCAGGTAAAGTTATAAAATTGGCAATGTTTTATTTGGTGGCTTATTTAGTAATTATTTTAGGTGGATCTCTAGCAGATATTGTAGCGGAGGGCTTGTACGATCTTCGAACTGACTTTAACAAGTGGCAGATTTTTCTCTGTGATGAGCGTATCGTACCTGTTGATAGCAAAGATTCCACCTACGGAATCTATAAGCGTGATCTTCTCGATCGAAGAAGTGAGGTCCCTAAATCGTCTTTTTATCCAGTCAACACTGCACTGAGCCCAAAGGAAGCGGCTGCAGATTACGAAAAAACTATCCGTAAGGCTTTCGGTTTGGAGAAAAGCAAGGAAATTCCGTCTTTTGATATGTTACTGCTTGGCATTGGGCCCGATGGACATACGGCTTCGCTGTTTCCCGATCATCCATTGTTGGATGAGAAGAATATGTTGATTGCTCCGATAGAAAACTCGCCGAAGCCGCCTCCAAACAGAGTAACGATGACGTATCCGCTTATCAACAATGCGAAAGTGTGCATGTTTGGTGCCCAGGGCAAATCCAAAGCGGAAATTTTAAAGGTAAGACTTTATGAACTATTGGTTAAAAAATAAGGCGAACGTTCTCGATTGTCTTTTGTTTTTTATCAGAGAATTCTTGTGGACAAGGACCAGTCACTGCCGGCAACTCGTGTCGACCCGGTGAATGGACATTTGATCTTTGTGGCCTGCGACGAAGCCGCCTCTCTGGTCGATATCGATCCAACACGCGAAAAGGACGACGATTAGGGTACAGTTTTGTGTCCGCAAGAAGGGTGTATCACAAAGTGCATTTCACCGTCACAATGGGTGTCTATATTATATGGAAGTGCTTTGGCATAATTGCTTTAGATGGGAATGTATTGATATTATCAATTTAACCTTCTGGTGTCCGTCTTGTGCCTTATCCAGTGAAACAGTTCGCTCGCATTGTATATCTGTTCTCATACTGATTTTTGTTAAAATTTGTTTTATTTTTTAGTAGTTCATCTTGTAATATTTTACTTTCGGAGCATAAGATCATGTACATCTCATGCAATGTTAGCTGACTATTTTTGATTTTGATCGACAGTAAATGTGGACAACAGGGGGTTTCCAGGCAAAGATTGTAAACTATTTTATTTACGAATGTTTAATCAATAAAATCATTTACACAAGTTTAAACTATCTCGTACAATGAAATCACATCGTCACTGATTGTAATACTTTTTTACACTTGGGTCTACCGTTACGCCATTCCGTTGAAATTCGGAATTAAAAAAGTACCGTTTTCATAATATTGCACCGGCTCCATTGGCGGATGCGTCATCAGTCTTCGTTGACAAATTTTTTGTACTCTTGGTTCAGGGCTGGTTCGATTGGTCCCCAGTTTTGAAGCGGTCGGAACGTGTTCATGATTTTCTAAAAAAAGCCATTTGAAAGTGTTGAAAAATTCACGTCAGTAGTAATGTTTAGGTACTAACCTGCGAAAAGGTTTCTCCATCTTGTTTTAAAACCGCATAGAAACCCCAAATAGGAAGCTGCAGAAGACCAAACGCTGAAATACACCAACCTAGGGCTGGGAATAAAAACATTCAAGCATACATCTCTTGATGCCAAATTTATCCAGTAGGTTACCATATGCAATCGACGGATAAGTATATCCTTGATAGGTGAGTGGTTCCAGCGTCGCTAAGCTATATATTAAGATAACGATCATCAGTAATGGTGTTATCCATCGCCAGCACAATCGCCAGTAAATGTTTGGCCGAGATCCCAGCATGAATTCAACGTCCTTACAGAACCGCTCGACTCCATAGATCCAGCCAATGGCGAGAAGTTCCGCAATTGCCAACACCAGAGCTATAAATGAAGCACCGAAATGATCTACAAGAGTAAGGATATACTGACCGCCCTGAAATAAATAAAAACACGTCGATTGGTGATCTTCACAATCTTCATACAAATTAAATCTTACCGGTGTCACATAAATGCTTCCGAGGCAGACTCCACAAACTGCAATTACGGATGCTGCCTGCCAATTCTTTACCCTGGGAAACTGATCTCGGATGACGGTCATTACACAGGACGTCATTGCCACGTTGCTGCCAATGCCGAGTACGAACAGCATCAGGAAGAACATAACCGAGAAAACTTGTGGCACTACATCAAATTTCGCGATGGCCTCGGGATAGGAAATAAACGCAAGTCCAGCACCAGGTTTCACGACCGTTCCAACCTCGTCGGTGCCAACCACGTGCGCCAGATGTCCCAGGATGCCGAAAATTGTACAGCCGGCTAACAGCGACGTCAGGGTATCGATAGATGTGACAATCGTAGCGTCCCGGTGAACGTTGTGGCGGAACTTGTTGTACGAGGAGTACATGATAATGTTTCCGAAGCAGATCGACAGCGAGAAGAAGCACTGCGTCACGGCAGCGTACCAAACCTTAGGTTCCAGAATTTTATCCCATTGAGGTTTCAGAAAATACACGATTCCGTTGACAGCCCCCGGCAAGGTACAAGCGCGCACCAGCAGTATCGTCATCACCAGGTAGGGGAAGAGAGCAAGAAAGTACGATGCCTTTCCGGCGGATTTGACACCTGTTGATGCAGTAAACGTTTGCTATCTTAATGAAGCGATAAGAAACCTAAAGTCTACTTACCTTTGATAAGCGTGAGTAAAACTATTGACCAAGATAGACACAGGAACAGGGTCAGTTGCCAGTCAGGGTAACCAATGCCGTCGTCTATGCTGCTGATCTCTTTGAGCACAACACGCCTTGTAATGAGGATAAATTTGTGGAATCAATATATTTAGTAATTTTTGCGAGAGTATACACAAGCAGATTGTTGTTATGAAGACAGTTAAGGAAAAAAACTATGTTTAACAAAACCTTCACCGTTGCAAAACTGTATTAACATGTCTGGAAAGCACCTACAGTTTAAAAGAATTACATTTTATTAAGTTTTGCACTTGCTTAGTTGTGTTTAGTACCGAATTAACGAAAGTATCGTAAAGTATCGAAGTAACGAAAATTTTTCAAGTAAAACTACTCAAACAGTTCATTTTCCATTTATGGATATAAATAAAAACTAATCAATGTCTGTATGCCAAGGGTTCCTCAAGAACTGTGAACATCGCGAAGCTGACGGTATGGTCAAACCATAGTTCACGACCTGGTTCAGAAAATCCCACTCCGTCTTTAGAATATAAGGACATGACACATCACCTTAGCGCCGAATACTCGCTGCTGAGAAAGAATGTTTCTTCTGGAGTCGTATTGATCCGTGCCCTCTTCATTTCTTCGACATTCTTCACAACTTTAGGTCGTTCTAGGTGTCCTTTAATAATGACTCACTACTTCTTGACCGGGCACAATTCCGGAGTCTTTGGAGGGTTCAGCTTTTTTGGCACAAAATCGACTCCGTTCTCCTTGTACACCTCTACCACCTCCTCGGAGTAGTGGCAGGATGCCAAATCCTGCCTGATAAGCGTCGAACCATTGTGATGCTTGAGGAAAGGAAAGAGCCACTTCTGGAGGCACTTTCTCAGATACACTTGCCCATTCATAGAGCTATCGGTGACGAACGGAGTGCTCCGATTTCCGCATGTGCAAATGGCTTGCCAAATTAGAAACTTCTTGGCGAATTTCGAGACCTTCTGCGACCTGAGGTCTTCGGGAACATCGAACCTTTCCTTGGCCGTGATGTACAGGTTTGCAAGTATCTGCTTGAAGTCTGCCTTGATACACGTCTCATCATCCATCACGCAACAGTGTGGCTTGGTCTACTTTTGATCGCACAGCTACCGCGCACGACTTTTCGCGGTCGCATTTTGCTTCCCGTCTCGGTTTGGGGATTCTTGGACCTAGGTGAATCGGGACGTGGTCGCGATCAACTAGAATTTTGCAATCTAATTTTTCTTGATTTATGAAGACTACGTACATGAAACTTTGATCAATTGTTTTCACAACTGTTGCATGCCTGAAGTAGCAATTTGAGTGCTGTTTATTTAGTGGAAGCCGAATTTTTTACGATCAAAATACAGAAGTAAAAAAAACTCTAACCTCAAAATTGTATAGGAAAAGGCCACAATCCCGTTTCACCTCAACGAACGTAGTCCGGTTCGTGTTTTGGTCCTCTGCACGAAAGACGCACTCAAGTGAACCTTCATGCCACATCTCGAGCTTCCAACCCACACTCAGACGTTATTTGAAACGTTTTACTATACTAGACACCGTAGAATCCACGATTCTTAGCTTTATCCCGATGTTGCGGTGCGACAAATGCTGATTTTTGAAGTACTCGTACAAAACTTTTTCACGAACGCACTGCTCTTTCGACGACATTTTGAAAACTTTTGCCACCTGATGAAATCAACTGACAGCATTGTATTGTTTACTATTTGTACGTTAAATATCATTTGATTTTACCCAATTTTTCAAAAGTTAGGGCAATGTCAGTGTGAGCAGATTTTAATTGAAACACCTTTTAGACAAACACTATCCTACGATGCTAGATTTACGTCAGAAAATATCCGCTTCCGCCTATTGAAACGTTCTCCATCGGCCCACATAAATCCTAATGCACTTATTCAGTGATTTGACACAGTACACGTGAAAATGACTATTATAATCGCAGGGATTGGCCAAATCACAAGAATCAATGAAAGCGTCCCACACGTACTAGTTTATAACAACGAATGACATTTATTTTGCCTTTTCTCTTCACTTTAAATAAAAATCACGTCGGAGTAAAGTGATTTGCTGTTGAATTCGCAGTACTTGCCTAACTCTTTCGAAATATATTAATAACTCCTAAATCTTTCGAAATATATTAATGCAAAGAACGATGAAATCAACAGCAAATCACTTTATTTTTTGTTGTTATGTTAATCTTTGTTGATATGCTTATGTTTGAGATACGTGATGTTGGTCAGTTGGATAATTATATAAATTCACAATAAATTCAAGAAACTTCTTTTTATTTAAGATTTCCAATTTTTATTTTATTTTAGATTTTTAATTTAATAACAAGATGATCCTAGAGATGATCCCTGTCACTGTATCGATGCAATCGATTTCAGGATCTGTAAAAGAGTCGTTTAATTGTTATTTTAATTTAAGAGATTCATAAAACTTACGCTCAAATAAAATTTTGATCTCTGGGTTAATGTGCTGCTTTCGCCGTTCGCCATCGTCACTATTTTTGTTTCGCTTTATGGTTTTGACGTTTGTCAATTGGAATTGCAGCTGTAATTCAATTGATTTAAACAGTGGTGATAATATAAGAGATATTCATTATAATACGATGGTGATTTCCATTAACCTGTTTCAAACGCAAGATAATTTTATTAGAAAGTGTTAATCTTCAAGAAATCAACACTAAATCACTTCAACTTGCAGTGTGATGTGACGAATTGAGTCAAGTGCAAAAACACTTGAGGCAATCGTGACATTTTTTTATAGTGTTCACTAAGCATAGAGTTGGTTATGGTATAGATTGGTAATCATAATGTGGTTCATCAGGGGTATGACAATGACCCATCCCGGAATCGAATGCTTCTAGCTATTTCACATAGCAGGTTTCGTCGGTGCGATAGTACCGTGTCGTCTGCTTCCTTTGCAAGATACAAAACTTGCTATCAACAGCGACTAGTTTGTTGGATTGCGATCGAACTTAACAAACGTCCTTCATGAAAACTAAACGATACCCGCTGTAACGAATTTTGCTCACGAACATTGAACTGAGCACTAGGTCTGAAATGCATAGAAGATTAGCCACCTCTTTGGCACCATTCGAAATAACATTGTTGTGGCACATGTGAGACGTCGCCCCGAGTCAAAAATCCTTTCCTCGATCGCGTCAGACGACACTTCACGGGTACCGAACGCAGCATGCTTCTTTGAGAACCTCCTTCTTGCCATTGGCCTCTCGCTTCTGACACTCCGCACTTTATTGCGGTTTTCTTTTCATGTTTCGTCTAAGCATAACTGTAGAACGCATCGTCACTGGAACTAACTTCGTTACGCAGCTCACTTTCACGTCCTACGGAATTTTGCCCTAACTGTACCCGCGGTAATTTTGGTCTCGGACGTTTCGAAACCCATAATCATAGGCTCGTGTTTTTCCGGTAGGCCCTTCAGAAGAAGACTCGCCAACCACGTATCGTGAAGCCATGAACCAAAGACTTTGTGACTATTTAACATCAGTTTACTTACGTACTCCTCCACAGAACTGCATTTCAAACTAGACTACAGTTCACTGGTTCAATGCTGAGGCAGATGGTGGCAAGTGCTCTAAGGGAACTTCAATCGGCTGAATTTTTTCCGTCTCGTGTAACAGCGTCCCAAGTGCCTTCTCTAATTAAGAGCGTCTTGGTTGTAAACGCCCACGAGGTGTTGTTTTCCCCTCCTCAAAGTCGTTCCATCGCTGGTAACGTAATTCCACTCGCCGGAGGAATCCTGCAACCAGTTCTTTCTCCGTCCTGTCCTCGGGTAGCATTTCTGTTATTACCACCAGCGTCACTCTTAATTCCATTTAGCTACATTTTACAAAATTACTATCGATGCATGATCCACACTTATTTGCTAAACATTTTATTTTGATCAAAACAGGTTTTATTTGAGTACCATGAATTATCGGATAAAAGAGTACCATAAATTATTGGTAAAGTTTTCTTGCTTTTTGGAGTTATTAAAGTGAACGTAATTCCTCAAAATACATGAATTTGTATGTTGGGCTGGAGCTAACCTAGCATGAGTTTTATCGATTTAATGTCAAACAATTTCCAGTCTTAGAAATTCCGCTTGAATCGTTCTGGTCTTCAATTTCAGATAGTTTCGTTGAGTTTGCTTTTTGATGAGATAGGAAAATTTTACCCAATTCGCAAAATTAAATGATTGTTTTGGTAGTGCAGCTACGAACAAAAGTTTTTCTAAAGTGACAGTTCTAATATGAAAGATCCATTCTCCTATTTAGAACGCTTCAACGTCTCAGCATTTAGAAATGCGCTGTTGGATAGAATTGCAGAAATTGTAGAGTTACAATTCCGTCTACTATTGTTTTAATGGAATATAAAAATACCGTAGTCCAACGTCATGCGGTCGTATCTTGGATATCACCCTCCTATTTTATTAACCAGATTGAGGACTTTTCACATTTTGATGAACGGGTAGCTCTTTTTCAACCGATTGTTAGGAGAATAAAGAAAATCCGTTGAAAACTAATCGAGTTACATGTTCCGATTTAAGATGTTCAATTTACACCTCTATACAGCCTTCCCCTAAGATGTAGTTCTGCATCAAAATTCTTTCTAAGCAGCTGTCTGCTTTGAGATTGTCCACGCGTTTTAGTGTTGTTAGAGCTCTAAACGGCAGCTTTGACGAAACTTAACATCTGCTAAAAATTATTGCAACAGAAATCAATCAAGATGCGAAAACAAAACAAAAAGCAAGTGGGATTGTTCGTTCTTTTCGAATTTCAGGATTTTCTGAAGGCGAAGAACAAAAGCATGCGTTGTACATATGCTTATCCCTTTAACTTCTCCCTATCCCTTGAACAGCATCAGCGATTCGCAACAATAGATGAAACATGGATCCACCACCACTAGAATCCATAGTCCAATCGGTAGTCAGCAGTCAGTGACTTTCACTTGATGAAAGTCGTCCAAAGCACGCAAAAATGCAGCAATCGACCGCAAAAGTGTTGCCAGTCTTTTTTTTTTATTCACAGGGCATCAACTTTCTTGACCATGGTGAAACAATCAATGAACAATAATCTTGTACATTATTGGATCGATTATATGTTGAAATCAAGACATTATGGCAGAATCACTGCAAAAGGCGAAGAAAAGAGTGTTTTTTCATCAAGACAACGCTCCTGCTCATTCTGCTCACGATGTTTACTTTCTTCGGTAGTTGATATGAGAAACTAGTAATCAGAGCATTTTTTACTAATAAACAGAAAGATCGTAATGAAACAATTTGTATTTGTATGTATAAAGTTATCAAAATTTATTTAAGTGAGCTCTCTCTTTCTAAAACGAAAATGTTGCTCACGGTTTTGTCAACCTACAAAATTAAATTGGATCATACCAAGGTTAAGGTAGAAGCATTAATAGAATATAGTCTTGAGTGTTTGGTCCGCAACAAAGTATTTCGAATTTTTACTTCCTGGGACTCATGTGGATATGTTATCTCACATCACGAAATTTGGTATTGCAAACATACGCAAATACGTAGCTTTTTATCGGTTCTGTTTTGCTAATTTTTGAAAGAAAAAAATTAATAAAACAACAGATAACAAATTTTGAATTAGAGTTCAAAAGGGATCGTAACTCATGCATTTTAATTTGGTTACTACGAGTTTAGGCAAACTCACATCACTGTAGTAATCTGGAATCTCAAATTATCAAATGAAATAACGAAATTGACAAATTGGCACGAGTGATAATAATTGACTTAGTCTACCAGCATGGAAAACCGTCGAACACTGCTGAAAACATCCCTGATCGTCAGGAAAGAAACATATGACCCCAGACGAACTGACAGGCCATTCGATGGCGATTTCTTCGTCCAGAAAAATAACGATTATGTTTAAATTTTGTTTTGTAGGTAGGCAGCAATATTTCTGGTGTCGCCATTAGAAAGCTTGCACACTCATTATCAAAGACAAGAACTGTCAGTAATGTTGCTAGTATTGTTTAGAGATACTTAGAGAGAGAGAGAGAGAGAGAGAGAGAGAGAGAGACAGAGATAAGCGAAGAAAAAAATGGCCAACTTGGCAACAGGGTTTCACATTCCAGAGGTGCCTGATCTCTTTTAACTTTTTTATTCGACTCGTATAATCGGTGGTGACGATTAAAGTCCTGAGTAATAATGAAGAGCATCGCAAAACAGTGATGGAGTATAATTTCATGTTCATGTTTAATTTTATACATCTTCACCAAAATTGCTCATTGTTTTGTTAACCATACAAAAGGTTCGTGAACACCCGGTTAAAAATCACTGTGATAATGCAATTTTCAAGCATTCCTAATTCATTGTTTAGCAATAGACCGAGAAAAACGTATGAAAATAAACACGTCCTTTATTGTACCTGATTGCAATACCTTTCTTGTTCGTTTGGCTCAGATTATGACAGTTCATTTGGCTCACATCATTCTCTGAGTATCTTCCTCTGAGTATTGTTATAGGCAAAGACAAAAACAGTTTGTACAAAAATAAGGTAGGTAGTAAACACAGATGATGCCGCATAAGGGTAACGTTTCGAATGAGGACAAAGATTTTTCAGGATTTTTCTTCGAAGGGGTACGCCTGTTTGTCTGTGGTATGACACGTGGCAGTGAAAACGTGCTCATTCAAATAGCTATCGGCTTCGTTATATTCACGACGCGCAAATGTACCGTAACAAATATCGTTATTATTGTTCATTCCTTATTCAAAGTTGCGCAATTTTTGTTCTGTCGGATTAGTATAGAATTAGGGTTGTGTACAAAACAAGTTCAAGTTGAATGTAATTTTAATGTGATGGTTCCGTAGACATGCTCGAATATTGTACAAACCAGAAACAAGGCTCATCGAGAAACACCCACAAACACAGTCAAACAAATCACGAGGATGCATAAAACCAAATCATCCACTACTTACTTAAAGTAAAGCTCCGAGCTGCTTACTATGTCCGTCGTGTTGTTATCATTCCCACTGCCTTTTTTGGATGATGCTTTCGCCACTGCATCCAAGCAATTGGGGCCCCACTCGGGCCGACAGTGAGCCCAAGGCAGAGGACTCCGGAATGAATCGAACAAGTAGCTCAAAATTATAGACATTAGCGATGAGTAGTACGTAATTAGGGCAATCACCGAAAAAACCTGTCCGTATCCAACACCTGTTTAAAAAATTAGTACAGCTATTACTACTGCTCCCACTGTCACCGGTGTCAATTGTTATTATAATAAATCTGATTAAGATACAGGGAACACGCCCCAACTGCACTCTGGACTTACTTATAGTACAACTCAGCTGAGGAACTCTTCTCTACTAATGGGGAATTCATCGAAGCATTTATCATCGCTGAGTTGGGTAAATCGAGTCTAGCAGTACTGTCCGAAGGAATGCAGAAACTCCCCCAACTTTCGTCGCAGACAGCCCACGGAAGTATACTTCGAAAGGAATCGAAAAGATACCTCAGCGTGGTTGCCATCAGCGACGAATAGTACGTGGAGACAATCGCGACCGAGATAATCTGCCCATAGCCGACGCCTTGAAGGAGTAATAGTTTCGAAATTTCACAGAAATCCGGGTGAAATTTACAATATTTACATATATGACACAGGGTCTGTTTCATGAAATGTGACATTACCTCTCATAATGGGAGCGCAGTCGTAGATTTTGACACTTCCCCGGCTGGAGAATTGACCGATGATCATCTCCATGTAGTAAACAGGTTTACCGACCAATAGCAAAACTATAATGTAGGGAATGACAAAAGCGCCGCCTCCGTTTTCCAGAGCGATAAACGGAAATCGCCAAACATTGCCAAGTCCAACGGACATCGCGATGCAGGACATCAGGAATTCGATGCCTTTACCCCACTGATCGCGGCCTTTGCTGTTATCCAATGAGACTGTCGAATCGCTGGTCACTACCTGAGATTCTATCTGTAACAAACAAATTTGATTGAATTGATTTGATAAAATTACACTTTCCACAAAAACCGACCGAAACACTATCTCTGGAATTTTTCCACTCTTTTGCGGTTCCATCATTTTCTGAGTTACCAATTACTTTATTCCATCGGAACTGTCCCGGTATAGAAGGGCTGTCGTTCACAAAACAGTTATTATCCTGTCCTTGCATTGTGATCTGTGCCGGAACCGATCCTCAGTTCCTCTCACCAAATCTGTTTCAAACGATTGATTCGCATCAAGCTGTAAAAACAAAAAAGATCAATAAGAATTATTCTACTCCAATTATCGCGCACACGTTCAGTTCTCATGATCTGCTAAAGCAGGTACCGGTTCACAACTTATAATGCTGAATGTGTAATTAGCGACCCCCCGGAGCTGATATTGCTCGAATTGGAACCAGTTCATCGAGTCCCTACAGTTCAACCCAGAAAAGCTACCGCATTCAACGCAACGCCACTCGGCGGTTACGATGCATTTTATTAACGCGCTTAGTTATGCGCATGACGTAGTAAACTTCCGATGGATCGAAAATTTTGACGTCACCAAAGCGTGGCGTCGCTGCTATTGGAGGACGCGGACTAACCAATCGTTGCGTGGAGGCGCATACCTATAGTACCGAACCGAACAGGTTGAGTGAGTTTTGGTTTTTGTTTCACAGTTCAACACCTCCACCGGCAGCCGGCCCGAGCAGGCGGTAGTTCTTTGCGCTTTCGAGTGTCAATGTCAATGGCGTTTGTAAGCGTTTGTAACGAAAACAGATTCCTTACTGGGTTAACTTTTGTGTGCTTATTTAATGGGTTCGTTGCGGTTCGGTTGTGAGTAAATAATAAACTTTAAATATTTGATACACTGTAAATAAACGGCACGATTACTTCAAGTGTTTTTGCACTTGACTCAATTCGTCACGTCGCATTGCAAATTGAAGTGATTTAGTGTTGATTTCACAATGATTAACATTTTCCAACAAAATGATCTTGCGTTGAAAACTGTTCAATGGAAATCACCATCATATTATGATGAATATCTCTTGTATTTGCACCACTGTTTTAATCAATTGAATTACAGTTGCAATTCCAATTGACAAACGTAAAAAACTTAAAATGAAACAAAAATAGTGACGGTGGCGAAGGGCGCAAGCAGCACATTTTCCCCAGAGATTAACAATTTGTTTGAAAGTAAGTTTTATTAATACTTTGATATTAAAATAACAATAAAACAACTCTTTTACAGATCCTGAAATCGATTGCACCGACACGGTGACCGAGATCATTTTGTAATCAAATTGAAAATATCAAATAAAATAAAATTGGAAAATCGAAAATAAAAAGCAATTAAAAGATTAAATGATTTATTGTGATTAGCTGATAATATCCAAATGACCGACATTCCTTATCTCAAACATAGACATATCAAAAGAGATGAACATAACAACAGAAAATTAAGTGATTTGCTGTTGAATTCATCGTTCTTTGCATTAACATGTTTCGAACGATTTTTTTTTCACTTTGAAATGTTAGGCAAGTAGTGCGAATTCAACAGCAAATCACTTCACTTCGACGTGAATTTTTTTATAGTGTAGTGGTTAAGTGTCCTAGAGCTGCTATAAGGAAAAAATAGATCGGTTTCTAAGTATTCATATAGGTATTAGAATCGCTAAAGATTTGAATTTATTCAGGTTTTGAAAAACAACATTGTTTGAAGAATAAACGAATAAATTTCTCCTTGATTATTTTGTCGGAACAATTAGAGTTGTAGAAAACATTATTGTTGTATATGCCTAATTATTCGCCTTTTTTCTATTATAGATCCTGTGACCAAATCTGGATTCTTTCGTATTTTTGCCAATTTGAAATTGTGTATCAATAAAGTTCTGTATCGTGTTCTTCAACAGATCACAGTTGCAATCACGCAAAAGTTGAAGTCTTGTACAATCGTTGTGTCTTCCCGATCCGCACAAATGTTGCACAGAAATCGCACAATAAATGTGTGAAACACATAACGCAACAGTTGTACTGCGAATACATGGACATAGAATGAAATCAGAATATGTATCATATACCGACACTTTATTTCTCACGTCGAGTGTATTAGTGACTGCTGCTCATGGATTATTATTTGTCATTCTGTGCACGCGCTGTTTTCTCAAGCGACGAAAGAATGTTCTCTCTCGCTCGTAGAATTTCCATGTATGTGCGACAAGACTAGACACATAATTAAGAAAAGACTTGCGACATTCGATTTTTCTACCTTATGAACAATCCGCATAATGAAGCATCTAGTGCGCTACTCAGCGTAAGAAAACCGCGTTAATTCAAAAATGCGCGTAAAAAACCTCGTAAGAAACCTGGGAAGGATCCTGACCATACTATTCTTTTCTTTGTCAAATATGTATATTCAAAAACTTCTATTCGTGTGCACATTTGAATCAAACAATTTGATGTAGTTAAAATTTATTACTTTAGGGGTTACTAACTTTCATGATTTTGCATGTCTACGGAGTTTCATAAATAATATCTCATTTTTTATTTATCGGATTCAATTATTTATCAAATATTTCCATATTTTCTTCATTTGCAAGCACTCTATGTCATCGCTTTGAATTTTGAGTTAGAGGCGAATCACGCATTAAATATCATTATTATGAATGTTATATGTAGTGAATAATATCTCAAATTTTAGTAATTTACTTAGTTTATTGTAGTTGAAAAAAAAAATCACATCATTGTTTTGAACTTTGATTCATAGGCAGATCAAGCATTAAAAACATGGTTTTGTATGTTTCACGCCGTTTTGTATTATTCTCAATTTTTAATAGTCAGATACTTATTATTTCTTCCTAAAAATCTTCTCTCAACATCAACGAAGATATTAATGTAGAAAAATCACATGTCATCTTTTTGAGTTTCTTTTTAAAAGCATATTTTACATAGTTCTGTGAATAATCTTTAAATTTTTAGCAATCGGATATCTACTATTTCTCCTCAAATGTATCGCCTGAATATCAACAAACATTTCAACATGAAAAAAACCACATGCCAATGCTTTGAATTTCGAATTATAGGCGAATTGAACGAAAAAAGGACAGGTTTTATTTATGTTTTACGTTATGTGATATCACAATTTTTTTTATTGAAAAACCCTAACTTTTTCACAAATATATCGCTTTGACCTCTAAGAATATTTTCTTGCAATAGAACGTACATGTCACCGTTTACTTTATTGATTTAGCACAATTTGAAATGATGGTGATTATTGTGCACCTGCGAAACGAAGGGAATATCAATATGATCTGCGTTACGCAATTCCATTTTTATATAGTAGATGAAAATAATGAATCACGAACCATCCTATGAATGAAGTGCTCTAATTCGATATTGCGCTATCAAAATAATCAAAACAAAGCAACCTGTACACTGCCGCTGCTGCATTGCACACCACGAGATATAAATTGTACAGCCCCGCCGCCATGTTTCACAATTTTGTGAGTGATATCACAATTTTTATTTTTAAAATACCCTAACTGTTTCACAAATTTATTGCTTCGACCTCTACGAATATTTTATTGCGATAAAACTTACATGTCACCGCTTACTTATTAATTTAGAGCGATTTAAAATCAAGGTGCTTTTAGTGTAACTCAGAAACGGCGGGAATAACATCAATAAGATCTGCGTTACGTAATCCCAATTTTATATAGTAGATAAAAATAATTAATCATGGACCAGCCTATAAATGAAGCGCTCTAATTCAATACTGCGCTATCAAAAAAATCAAAACAAAGCAATTTGCACATCGCCGTTGTTGCATCGCATACAATGAAGTTTGAATCGCACAGCCCCGCTACCACGTTTTACGTTATGTGAATAATATCACAAGTTTTATTATTAAGAAACCCTAAATGTTTTACAAATATATTGTTTCGAACTCTACGAATATTTTCTTGCAATAAAACGTACATGTAACTGCTTACTTTCTTGATTTACAACGATTTAAAAAAATTACCATTACCGTTGCACCTCAGAAATGGCGGGAATGATATCAATATGATCTGCGTTACGGAATTTAATTTGAATATAGTAGATAAAAATAATTAATCATAAATCACCGTATGAATGAAGCTCTCTAATTCAATACTGCGCTAACAAAATAATCAAAACAAAGCAATCTGTACACCGCCTTATATATTTAATATTTTCTTGCATTAAAACGTACATGTCACCACTCACTTTCTTGATTTAAAACGATTTAAAATTATGGTGCTTATTGTGCACCTCAGTAACGGCGGGAATAATATCAATAAAATCTGCGTTACGTAAATCCTTTTTTATATAGTGGATTAAAATAATTAGCTATGCACCATCCTAAAATAAATGAAGCGCTCTAATTCAATACTGTGCTATCAAAATAATCAAAATAAAGCAACCTGCACATCGCCGTTGTTGCATCGCACACAATGAGGTTTGAATCGCACAGCCCCGCCACCACGTTTTACGTTATGTGAATGATATCACAGTTTTTATTATTAAGAAACCTTAAATGTTTCACAAATATATTGTTCCGAACTCTACAAATATTTTATTGCAATAAAACGCACATGTCACCGCTTACTTTCTTGATTTAAAATGATGGTACCTATTGTGCACTTCAGTAACGTCGGGAATAATATGAATGAAATCTGCGTTACGTAAATCCATTTTTATATAGTGGATAAAAATAACTAATCATGCACCATCCTAAAATAAATGAAGCGCTCTAATCCAAAACCGCGCTATCAAAATAATCAAAACAAAGCAACCTGCACACCGCCGTTGCTGCGTCGCATACAATGAAGATTGAATCGCACACCCCGCCATCGTGATCTCGTTGCGGCAGGAGAAGTTTGGTTGTGTTTGTTTTAACCAAGTCCGCATGCCGCACCGGACTTGCTTCAAAACAAACACAACTAAACTTCCCTCTCGCCCGCGACGCACGAAGCCGAATGAACCCCTAGGAGCGAATGAACCCTGGTCCGACATCTCCGACATTTTTGTTGCATTTGAGCACGACATTGGACCGAGGTTGAGCGAAATGTCGACCCGTTGTAGGACCGATCTATCGGAGAATCGGGCGCGAATTGGTCCGACATCGGCCTGACAATTCTTACTGGGATACAATTTGCAGGTTGCTCTTTCGCTTCTCTTTCGGTTCGGATTGCGACGCGCAAGGCGATATCTCATTGCTTCACGAAATGAGCGAGACACCCGTGCTGTACATGCTTGATACCAGTTCTGTTAGTCTCACTCATACTGTCGTTGCGTGCTTGCTGCTGTTCAGAGGAATGTATGAAGAAGAAAAAGTATCTCGAAAGCGTGTGTGCAAAAGACTTGAAAAGCGTAGCATATGTCTCGTCCTCAAGCAGAAAGGAGGAGAATGGTTTTGCTTCTCGCTCGCTTTGCAATGCTGCTTGATACCAGTTGAAACTGTTTAGGTGTAGTAGTTTGGAGCTGCCAAATACATTGGAAAAACGCTAGAGCATTAATTGCGTTATGCCCAACACGCAATCATTGTACTGGTTCCGAATTACATCAACAATTGCACTAAAAACGCACAATTTTGTACTGGTTTCGCACCATCCAACTTTTGCGTGTATCTACAAATAACACAATCCAAACTTGTGTTTTTTGAAGAACACTAACAATTTTTAACATAAATGATTCAATGCTTATCGAAATGTTTCGGCACTACATTGTTACTAGGCATGTCAAATTTTTGAACTACGTGTATATTTTTCTCATCGGTCAAAAAATAATGCTTACGTCTTCCCGAGGTCCGATTAAGCTGAAGCTTAGTATAGGGACTTTTTTTCGAAGACGAAACTTTTGAGCCCTACTTTTAAACGACCCTGAGCGATAAGAAGCTTTAAAGGATGCTGAAGAGGAAAACCGAGGGAAAAGTGGCTACATCGCTGGGTGCGCTTGGTCTGGAGGTTGGTGCCATGGGCAAACTGTGAAAATTACATGGCGAAAATCGATGGCAACGACTGGCAGGGCACTTCGTATTATACTTCCTCCACGAAGGAAGTGAGCTCAGAGGTGAATTTCATTTGACACACCAAGTTCCCCAAGAAGGTGCTGCCCCTGCTGTAGCTGACAATTAGCTAGCAGGGGATTTCAAAACCGCTATTTTTCGTTCCGGACTGGCCTTGAACGGGGAAATTTATAGTAAGAAGTGTCTGCCGAAAGTTGTGTCGTTCATCAAGAAATACCATAAGGGCGAAACCGCGGTGTACTGGCTGGATCTGCCGTTGGACAACTACTCGAAGCAATCATCGGAGGAGATGCAGCGTCCCCTAGCTGGCCCCATCGAAAGTTTCTGGGCAAAACTGAAGCGTATAATCTACTCCAATAATTTTGTCGCGAACAATGATAAATAAATCGAAGAAAGTACTCAAAAACATGCCTTCAAGCATGTTTTCGTCCGCCATGGTGATTGTTCCGGTTTACTACTGGAAGGCCACCTCTGAACCTTCCCTATTCTTTACTACACATTCGGGAAAATATTGTGACGCCTGCCCTGCAAGCGCTTCCTTCCAGCTTTAGCCACTTTCTGAAAACTGGGTTCTTCGAGGAGACGCACAAGCTCGTGGTTCATCCTACGCCTCCAGACGCCGTTCTCCTGCACAACGCCAGAGATGGTTCTTAGTACCCAATGTTCAAAAACTCCGAGCGCTCGCAAGTCCTCCCCGAGCATTGTCCACGTCTCATGCCCGTAGAGATCGACTGGCGTTTTTGACGTATGTACAGTAAATGCTTGGTGTGAGAAGTTAGATTTTACAACCGTAGTTTGTAATAAAGTCCATAGTAGGCACAACTTCCTCCGATAAGATTCCTTCTTATCTCCTGGCTAAGATCGTTGTTCGCAGTTATCAGTGTACCTTCCCAAGTAACAATTTAAGTCGTATTGCATTCTTTTAGCGGTTTTCATGACCAATTTCGCAAAACTGCTGTTAAAACTAGAAATACTATCAGAACCTCCTGATAACCACTATAAGTTTGCTTTACAGCCAGGTGGTCCACCCTTGCTAAGCTTATTGAGGCAATTATAAGAATCGCAATAACTGCTTTAAAACCACATGGAATGCTTGGTAGGTTTCGTAGCACTTAAGCATATGCGCATGAAATTTTGTCGTGCATTTTAACAACATAGGCGCTTAAAGGTGTGCGCTATCAAAATAGTACGGGCTTACAAAAATGAATTGGATTGTTTCAGCTCAGTTTTTCAGAAAAAAATCTAGCCGTGTTCTTCGATACAGAGATAGATCAAAATCAACTTTGGATGTTCAATTTATTTGTTAGTCAGACGACGATTCGATTTTCGTTTCAAGATCATAAAAAATTTCAAAAATATCAATATGGCGCGGTTGGTAATTAGTTGGTAACAATCGTAGCCACAAAAAGCCTAGTTCAATGATATATATGTTGTAAGGTGCGGCAAAGGTTGGATGCCTGTATTATTAGAGAAAAATAATGGTAAATCCCTGGAGCCTAGACAACTTTATTTTTATGAAAAATCTGACATCACACCGACGATAATGAGGAATCAACAAACTTTGATATAAATAGAGAGGTGCACGAAAAATGCAACGATACATACTTAGATTAATTAAATATTGAAAATATTTTTCGAAATGTATCAATAGTGTTTTACCCCTAACTTATTTTTAAGGACGCGTAATTTAACGACATAGAAAAATTATTTTCAACCAAAACAAGACAAAACTGGCGATAAAATTAAAAAAAAACTACCGAACAGCACTAAGTACTAATACTAAGTTTGCCGTGTTACTTTATTAGATTTTTGGAGTTCTACGTCATCAATGTTCACAAATGCGCTGCAGAATGCTCTAAAGCATTTTACACACATCTTACGGAGACTGCGACAGAATTCTGCATCACACTAAACCAACTAAGCCGCTTTTGTCTCACATGTATGTATACCATTGCCTGCATATATTTGTTTACAAGTTTGACAGGTTAAAACTTAAGGGGAGACATCTGGCTTCTTACTCTTCTTAACCACTCACCTCGATGATCCCTGTTGTATTTTTCGTAAGTGATGCCATTCACTCGAAAAATACTTGAATGTTTCTAATGCTTTTTATCAGCATTATGTACAATTTCTTCTGCAGGCGATCGTTTTACCGTCTGAGGGTTACCGGAGCATCTGCATCTTTAATATACTCAAAATCAAACGTGTCATCCATCAATGATTATGAATCATTCAATGACCCATCTGAATTGTACTCTCTGCACAAGCAATATGCCTCAACAGGTATGTTCCAAACTTAATCCAGAACGGATTCAAAAGTGGAAATAAGCTTACACTACACTATTTACTACCGACATTGAGCAACGGTATGCTGTTCTTATGCTTCACGCAAAACCGTATTCTCTCACTGCGCACTTTTAGATCATTTGGTAATCGACATAAGTGATCCAAGTCGGATCTCTCCCTACACCCGTATTTGTACCCTTTGTTCTTTATTTTGTATGTTCACTTGAAAATATTTTAGATTATAACAGGTGACATCATAAAAAAAATATAAATCAAAACAACGAAACATGTTGTTCAGCAACACTGCCAGCAAGCCTGATGATAAATTTTAACGTACTCGGGGTTTTCAATTTCAACCAATCAGCGAGTGGTTCCAAAAGTGGATGCAAATCTATACCCAGTTGTCTCCCCTTAAGTTAAAACTGGACACTTATTACAATTTAATGAGATACTAGCTGACCCGGCAAACTTCGTCCCGCCTATTTTTGTGTTTAATTTAATAATTTTCAACATTTCAAATTCATTGATTTCTTGCAATTTGTTTATATCGGTTGAAATTATTGATTTTATCGGAATGACAACATCCTCGTTTTCTGCCTTTAGTACATCACCTCTCCGGAAATACTCATATTGGGTGGTATTCAGTTATTTTCGTTGTTTTTCAAAAACTGAAAGTGGTCATCTTCGAATTCAAGATGGTGTCCAGGGTCAATGCTTGGCTTCTATACATCATTCCGATTACGGAAATATTCATATGTTTTAGTATTCGGCTGTTTTCCAGAAGTTGCCGTATAGGGAGGGGTGTCAAACTATTATGGATATATTTTTTACACCTAAAAACATCCACCTGCCAAATTTGGTTTCATTTGCTTGGTTTGTTTTCGAGATGTGCATAATTTGTGTTTCATTTGTATGGGACACCTCCTTTACAGAAGAAGGAGGGGTATCAAACCATTTTGGATATATTTGTTACCCCTAAAAACATCCACCTGTCAAATTTGGTTCCATTTGCTCGGTTAGTTTTTGAGATGTGCATTAATTTGTGTTTCATTTGTATGGGACCTCTCCTTTCCAGAAAAGGGAGGGGTGTCAAACCTTTATGGATATATTTGTTACCCCTGAAAACATCCACCTGCCAAATTTGGTTCCATTTGCTTGGTTAGTTTTTGAGATGTGCATGAATTTGTGTTTCATTTGTATGGGATCCCTCCCTTCCAGAAGAGGGAGGGGTCTCGAATCACCTTAGTCACTTTTCTCGGCCGCTAAAACCCCTATATACAAAATTTCGCGTCGATCGGTTCAGTAGTTTCCAAGCCTATATGGAACAGACAGACAAATAGACGGACAGACAGACAGACAGACAAGCAGACAGACAGACAGACAGACAGACAGAGCTGCATTTTTATATGTATAGATTTTTCATAGCCAACTAGTAGTTTTTAAGATTTTGAATGACCGCAATATAATTGGTCTCTATGTTATAAAGGGTGTCCACGATGAAATTGCCACACCATAAAATTGCTCTAACTTTTCAACCGTTGGGTAGAATTCAATGAAAATTTGGGTGGATTTAGTTCATAGTGCATTATTTACATCCTGCAAGTTTTAAAGTCCTGTGATCAAAACTCGCGGAAATGGAGTCGAAAGAACAGCTCGTGCGTGATAAAATCTTGCGCATTCATCACGAGAACAAGGATCTCTCGCATCGTTCCATCGCTAAAACGTTGGGAATTGCGAATTCCACGGTGTCGCGAGTGATTAAGCGGTTCGAGGAACGATTGACCACCGATCGGAAGCCCAGAAGTGAAGGAAAAAGTATTCCGTACAACACCAAAAATCACAACCGCGTAGTTGGGGCCTTCAACCGAAACCCGAACGCCTCCGTTCGGAATGTGGCTAAGAAGCTGCACCTAAGGCAAAGTTTTGTTCAGAAGGCCAAAACTAAGGCTGGGCTTCGAACGTTCAAGGTACAAAAGGCCCCTAATCGCGACGAGAAGCAGAACAAGTCCCTCAAAACCCGTGCCAGGAAGTTGTACCTCAACATACTGACGAAAGTTGAATGCTGCATCATGGACGACGAAACATATGTGAAGGCCGACTTCAAACAGATCCCCGGCAACCTGTTTTTCACGGCACTCGGAAGATGTCCAAATTTGCGAAGAAATTCCTGGTTTGGCAAGCCTTCAGCGGGAAGCGGGGTGCACCTTTCGTGACCCAGGACACGATGAACGGACAGGTGTACATGAAAGAGTGCCTCCAGAAGCGGCTGCTTCCTCTCCTGAAGGTCCACAACGTCCCAACAATCTTCTGGCCGGATTTGGCCTCATGCCACTACTTCAAGGACGTGCTGAAGTGGTATGCGGACAATAAGGTCAATTTCGTGCCGAAAATGTTCAACCCTCCCAACACTCCGGAGCTCCGCCCCATCGGAAAGTACTGGGCGATTATGAAGCAGCACCTTCTTAAACAACCTAAGGTAGTGAAAACAGTCGAGAAACTGAAGAAAGTATGGGTTTACATGCAAAAAACGGTTGATTCACAGGTTGTGCACAATCTTATGGCCGGGGTTAAGGCCAAGGTGCGGGCATTTGCGTATGGACTGTCAATAAAATACGAGTAAAATGGTGAAATGAAGTTTAATAGTTATTTTTCAATCCCTGAAAATTTGATGGCAATCGGATGAAAACTCGAATTTTGCGAATCAATTTTGTGTGTGGCAATTTCATCGTGGACACCCTTTATGACAGCAAGCTAGAGTGGTTTTATGGGGCAATAGATAGTAATAATAAAACCAGTAATAAAGCAAAATCACATTTACTCTTGCCGGTTTTATTGTAAGTTTTATTAGAGTTTCATTGACAGCTATCAGTGTTCATCACGACTTGCTATTTTTGACAACGGGTTTAACCGCCATAAAACCGTTGGCTATATTCATTGCTGTGATGAAACCGTTAGAAAACCAAGTAGCTATAGAATTGTTAGGGGCCGTTCCTAAACCACGTGGTCACAAGGAGGGGGAGGGAGGGGGTTGTCAAAAGACCACGAAAGACCGTTAGAAAACCAAGTAGCTATAGAATTGTTAGGGGCCGTTCCTAAACAACGTGGTCACAAGGAGGGGAAGGGGGGGGGTTGTCAAAAGACCACGAAAGACCACGGGGGGGTACGTGGGGTATAAAAAGTGATCAAAATATGACCACGTGGTTTAGGAACGGTCCCCTACTTGGGTTGTACACAAACTCGTAATGAAACTGGTAATGGTAACTTGCTACAAATATGCTGGACAATGGTGACAGGCGTTGGAAGATGACCTCGCAGTCTAGTTTGCCGTCTTTCTTGTGATTGAGGCAGATAACCCCTTCTTTTCACTCTTCAGGTAGCTGTTCTGCCTTCCAGATCTCGACGATCAATCGATGCAGCGGGCTGGCCAATTTGTCGGGGCCGTCCTTTCGAACAAAAGTGCTGCCAGATCGCAGCCTCAACTTCACTTATTGTTGTGGATGGCACATTTTCGTCGTTCGTTGCATCGACGTCTTCTGCTTGCACGCCTTTCAGATGTTTATCGTAGTGTTGATTTCGATCACCTCACGACCATTCATCGACCATTCAATCTATATCGCTCCACATTCTAATGGGTGGCTCTACACAGCATTGTTGATCGCGCTGCGTTCTTCTTGTCCAAGATCTGCCGACATTCTTAGTCAAACCACTCGTTACGTCACTTCGGTTGCACGTGTCCCAGAACTTCTTCTAAGCACTGCTGATAGCTGCTTTACAGGCATTCCAGCAATCCTCTAGAGGGGTTTCTTCAGACCCACCTTCTTCTAGCAGCGCAGCTTCGAGTCAAGTTTTCGGCGTATCTTAACTATAAATAGGTAGTGACCCGAATCGCTGTTAGCGCCTCGATGTGCTCTAGTGTACATCCCTTTCCAACATTCCTTCTACAGCGCTACAATGTTAAACTTACGAGTCTTCAATTCCTCGGAAAACACGCAGGTACTTCCTAGGAAGTAGGAACATCGTCAGTTTCATGTTTTAAGTACCCAATCGTCAGTCCGTTTTCGTTGTCCAGGTCCAAGCCAATTGTTCCGGTTCGTAATTAACGTTCTTGCGTTCATTGCTGTTGTTTTTTTTAACAGTGCAGGTTTGCAATGCCAGCGATCAACCCCACTGTAGTGCAGGAGTTGGATTTGGGCGCCAAAATTAACAGAAACGATTGAAAAGCTATAATCTTTCGTTTTTTCAAGTTTGACTGATTTCCATCAGTGTAATCATTACGTTATGGTTTTTACGCATTTTTTGTGCAACATTTTGTCAAAACTTGCCCGCATAGAGGAACTAAATAATTGATAAGGCTCAAAGTGTTGCGTGTAGTAACGATGCGAAATATATATTTCACTAACAGTATCTCCACGTATATAAGAATTTCGTTTTATTTTAAATTTTTAAATCTAATTAACATCCAGGAGTGCTTTAGCACCAAGAAAACTATCAATACACTTCTCTAAAAAACTTTAAAAAAGTTCTAAAGAAGCCAGTGATCAAGTATTGCATGTGACTATCATGAGGCACATGTTTTTTTCGAATCCAAACACCGAAAATGTAGAACAGCTAGAGTTGGAGTGCACTTTTGTTTGAAACATAGAAAACCAGAGTTTTTATTTTCAGGTAGAATTAAAGGTAAAAATATAATGCTAAAAGTGTTTAGGCTTTGTTAACTCAAGCTGAGTCGACCGAAATACATACGATCTGCCGAAACTATCAACTACCCCACGATAATTTTATTCATACTTGTTTATAATCTTACTTTACTGATAGCTTAAAGATAGAAATGAATGAGACTTATTCAGACTATATAGAAAAGCTTTCACATGATTGAATTACAATTTCAATAATTTTAATGAAAGGTACTCACTAACTTATGAGGGAACTCTAAAAGCGGTTCCACTCCGGCGCGCTCTCTCTATTGTGAAGTGTAGGCAAAAAGTAAAGGTTCTTTGTGTTCGGATGGATCCAGCTGAGTGAAATGTGCTATGACTAATAAAGCTCGATCATGGTTTGCCCATGACACAGAATATAAGTTGAAACGTGCCATTCTTGATACTTCCCTTTCGCCAACTTCGTTTGCATCGGTTTGATGTCATGCAACAGGTTGACAGTGTCTGAAACCTGTCATTAAATAGTTCAATAAGTGTATAATAAATAATCCAAACCTAATACGAAATATGGATAACACATCATGGAATATTTTGAGTTCGTGTGCTAGCTCAAAGGAAAAAATTAATGAATGACTTAGTTTGTGTTTTACGGGTCAAACACGGTTTTATCTCATGTTCCGTTTAACTCTTTGACACGGCTGACTACAGGTTGAGTAATGATCATTATTGCTAATTGACCAATAAATGCGAAAACGGTAAAGTGGCACGTACTTTCAGTGGAAGACCTATTAACATTTAAGCTTTTTGCATCCGTGCTAAGTATTGGGAGAGATCTACGCTAACACATTTTAAAGTACCGTGACTCAAGTAACAGAAGCCACAATGTTTAAGTTTAGTGCATGTCGTTCATGCTTGACAGAAGCCACTGAATCATGTAATTTTCATTAAAAAAAAAATATCCGCTGTAGAACTACCCTCGAAAACTTATTTCATAATTGAAACCCCGGAGGCATTCCGATTCCGTTTCGAAATCAAATCGAACTTGAGGGTTCCACTCCTATCAGACTTCGGACTAAACTTTTCGGTCACTTGTCTTGTTCATGAGATTCTGTGTATTGTGTAACCGAAATTAATGTGACATTATGGCTAATGGAGTGCAACGCATCTACTTTCGAGTACAGTAAAGTCTTCTTTAACACGGTTTTTTTACACGGTTTCATTTTACACCGTTCTTTTTTACGACGATTTTCCAAATAACGCGATTTTTTTTACGACGTTTTTCCAAATAACGCGGTTTTTTTTACACGGTTTATTTTTGCACGGTTTTTCGTCTTCGCGTAAAATCGTTACAGTAAGTAACAGTAACGGTAACAGACTATAATAGGCTGTTTTTTACACAGTTTCATTTTTACACGGTTTTATTTTACACGGTTCTTTTTACGACGTTTTTCCAAATAACGCGGTTTTTTTACGACGTTTTTCCAAATAACGCGGATTTTTTTTACACGGTTTTTTTTGCACGGTACGTAAAATCGTGTAAAGAAGAACTTTACTGTACTGTTCTCCTTTATGAAAACTCGCCATGAAACAGACAATTTCCTTAATTTTCTCATGGTGGCTTTACCGTACGATTGAACTATCACCGTCGTAGCAAAGAGTGCAGGCAGCGGTAATTTTCCGACCAGCTTGTTAATGAACTTGCAATTCTATTAGTCCGAACAACATCGGAAGCAATTTTCCCTTCGTGTCTATCTCGAAACGACAGTCGGCAATAACGTAAATACGCATGCCTTCGCAAATGCATCGCTGCTGGCTGCTTTACTCTGTCCCGGAGTCGTCGGAGGTACAAAACTGGCCTCGTAGGTGGCTGGCGCTTTCATGGCTTTGTGTTCCGAGCGCTGCACTAATAGGTAAACATCAGAAGCCTAATGTGGCATTTCTAGCATTCGAACCCGCCCCACTTCAGATTTTTTTTCCGGTCGTCTGTCTCTGCGGTATATTTATTTACTGCATTACAATAGCGAACAGTTTTGAGCGGCCATCAGCGGGTTTGCAGCTTTACTGTTCGAGTTGGAATTGATAAAGACGGCTTTAATTGCAGGCTGCTTGCAACAAATATGAGCTCGCGGTTCGAATGATTGTAAATTTGTTTGTTTGTTTGTTTGCAATTCATGCGAGTTTAGCGAACTGGCAAAGGGATTCCTGCGGAGCATGCAACCTTGCCCTGGTTGTTTTGGCAGCTGGATGACACTCTTTATCACAGTCAATTTGAGACACTTGGAAAATTTAACTGATATGGTGGGCCAATTTTACAATCCGATGCACTTTGAATATAGTCTAAACTGCTCCACTTATGGTACATCACCCTATCGAGTACAGCAGTTTGTTCCGTTTTGTCCTATTCTAGGCCGAACAATTACACATATATAAATGCTGCCTTTCTGTGACACCTTGCCGTGTAATAATTAGCCTAACAGATATGAATTGCTGTTGGCAACACATATTCCTCCGAATGAGTGTGAGCGACTATCACTTCTACATCTTTATAACGGCTGGGACCATAAATGATTATTACCAGACCATTGTGAACCTAAACAATTCGACCGGCGTAGTCACGCTCAGATTGATGCTATGATCAACAACGCTGCACCGCGGTTGCCATCGTCTGAGGGATTGTAGGCCAAGCCAGAGCTAGCGGCATTCATTCACTGTAATGCAACTACTCCATTCGGCCAGTTCTTGGCATTGGTTAATTGAAAATCAAGGCCGAGGGCTAGGTTTTAGAACGGTTGCGGAAAGCGTGACGTTTTAAACTTACAACAAGCTCGGGATTAATGGAGCTTTAAGCACATAATTAGATTAAGCCACGGTTGACTACTGAGTTCGATGATTTGATTCATGCGGCGGGATTTGGATTGACACAACCATGTAAATTACCCGAAGGCCACTAGTAGAGCGTATTCCCCAGATGTGCATTTTAAATAGGCGCCAGTTCAAGGGATATTTCAGAAAACTGACATCTTTGCGTGGCGTTTGCTTTGACAGCTAACTAATTGCCTTTTTATTTCTGCATCATGCAGTGCTCGAGCGACTGACAATAAAACTAACTTTATTCAGGAATTATTTATCTTTGCTCTTGTCATCGATACGGAAGGGCTCCTCATCCCGGGTGTACGAACTCTCAATCAGTGAAAGTATATTGAATGCTAATAAATCTCGGCGTGGTTGTTTACCGGCTGGAGTTGCGGTTCATTTATTTTGCGGTTTCGCCTCTGCAAACGCACACAGGTTGAACTTTTTCATTTGTAAGTAACAACGAAGGGTTCTAGCTTCGGTAATAAGCTTGATTAGTCTCTAATTAGAAATAACCAAATCTTGTTTTGGTGGCTACACCTCTGTTGTCTTTGCCAATTGCTAAAGTATCCTCACTAATAATAATTTGCATGATTATAATACTTGTTGAGAGGCTAGTTAATAAAGGTACATTATTAAAGAGGTTCGTGGGATGCACCAACCATTCGTACTTCGTTTTTAGTGCTTTGTTTGTGCCGAAGCGTCACTTATTTTAAGATAAGGATAAACCGACACGGGTTTATGGTATTTTGAAAATTCTAAATTTTATTACTAGTCAAAGATATTGCTGTTAGACCGCGTGTTTACCTACTTTGTATTACTCACAGTGTTCACTATTTCATTGGCATTCCTCCGTTCTATTCTGACATATGTTTATTGTTGAAGTAAATATTTCGAATACTAGGAACTAGCTTGTATTGTTTTAGTCACGTGTTACACTACGCTTAAACGGCAAACTTATACCCAAGAAGAAAATTTCACTTACCACTTTGATATTGGAAATTTCCTCTTCATTGACAGGTGGCTGCGAATTTTATGTTTAATAAATAGAAATTGCTTTGCTTCTTTCCCTGATATTTAAGTACGGAGAGTTGTTTATTATATTCTTCTTATGTATAAAAGCAGTTTTTATCAAAATTCTATCAGCCGCTAGTTTGTTATTATTTCTTAGTAAATATGCAATGCCAGTAGCAATCCTAAGTCTACCAACGGGACAGCAACAGCATCAAGTCCTTCGGGGGACACAAATTCAGCAGAGGTGAATCCGTTTCAAAGGCCCGCCAATAAAGGTTTAAATCAGCTACTATATCAGCTCTAACAAAATGTAATGAAAATTTAATTTAAACTTCATCCTTCAGATAGCCGACCTTTTTAAACTTCATGCTTAGAGTAATCGGTCTAATTAGTATGCTTGAACAAATTTAATCTCTCCACTAACCTGAATATTTATTCTGGATCCATTGGATGCAGAATGTGACACACCGATTTTTCAGCCTATTTCCTATGGTTCAGGTATTTATATCACCTACCTGGTTTCGTAAACGCGTTCAATAAAATCTCTCTAAGAAGCAACCGATTTTGTTAAATTGCGTCAAAGGATTTTTAATACTGATAAGTCGGAAAACTCCCTATTGAACTTCCATAAGTCTCGGTGCCTACAATTATTCGATTTGTTAGAATCTCGATTCCGAAATGTGCGTCAAATCGAAGCAAGATATTGAATATTTTTATATCTCAAAACGCTGGCTGGCTGAACGGCTGGATAATGCGTACCATCGGGGCCTAGTGCGCCTACTGGAATAAAATAGACCCCGCATGTGGTCCTTAGCCTCTTATCCATCCACTCCTATCCCAACCTCCACGCGGTACCAGCTGGGATACGAGCAACCAAGGGAAGATCGGGTAACCAACTCCGGTGAGAACTTGGTCGTATGCTGACAGGGAAGGAGGGCTCCTTTGAGTTTTCGAGCGTCTGTTCTCCATGTTAGGAGCGGCTCAAAACGGCATCTGTACTCCAGGTTAGTGGCGACCGATTACCGTCCTCGTGCCAACATGGGACTCTAAACAGAGTTGTGCACGATGGTCCTCCGGCGAGACAGGGGCTTGGTGCGCAGGCCTTACAAGCCGCCACCGTAAAACACTCACAAGTAATGAACGAGGAGTAAAGAAATTCGGACTGGAACAATCGGCAGAGGCCCATGCGACGAAAACGGACTAACGATTGGAAACTCGGGACGTGGAACTGCCGGGCTCTCAATTTCCAAGGGAGCGCACGAGTGCTTTCCGGAGTATTAAAATCCCGCAGATTCGATGTCGTATCGCTGCAGGAGGTGTGCTGGAAGGGCTCAGTTGTACGTACGTTCAGGAATGGCCATGCCATCTACCAGAGCTACGGCAACACGAATGAGCTGGGGACAGCTTTTATAGTGATGGACGAGAGGCGGAAACGGGTGATTGGGTGGTGACCAATCAGCCCTCGAATTTGCAGGTTGAGAATCAAGGGCTGTTTCTTCAACATCAGCATCATAAACGTGCACAGCCCTCACCTCTGAAGTACGGAAGACGACAAGGATGAATTCTACACGCAATTGGAGCGTGAGTACGACTACTACCCAAAACATGATATCAAGATCGTCATCGGGAATTTCAACGCTCAGGTCGGCCAGGAGGAGGAATACAAACCGGTGATTGGAAGGTTCAGCGCGTACCAACTGACCAACGAAATGGGCCTAAGACTCATTGACTTTGCCGCCTCCAAGAACATGGCCGTGAGATGTACCTACTTCCAGCACAACCTCCCACACGAGAACACCTGGAGGTCACTAAATCAGACTGTAGCACAAATCGTTCACGTTCTGATTGATTGTCGGCACTTCTCAGACACCATCGACGTCAGATCCTATAGGGGCGCTAACGTCGACTCGGACCACTATCAGGTTAAGATACGCCCAAAACTCTCCGTTGTTAACAACATTTGGTACCGACGCCCATCTCGGTTAAATCTCGCGTGACTGAAGCAGCCTAACGTCGCCGAAAACTACGCAAATTCGCTCGAAGCTGCTCTGCCGGAAGAGGACCAGCTGGTGGAAGCTCCTCTCGAGGACTGTGGGAACACCATTAGAACAGCCATCAACAGCGTAGCGGAGAACGTCATCGGGCATGTGGGACGAACCCAACGGAAGGAGTAGTTCGACAACGAATGTAGGAGGGTGTTAGATGAGGAGAACGCTGCGCGGGCAATTACGATGCGCAGTGCCACTCGTCAGAACGTGGGAAAACATAGACAAAAGAAGATGCAGCGAACCCAAATCTTCCAGGATAAAAATTGCCGCCTGGAGGAAGAGGAGTTTGCAGAGCTGGAACAGCTTCATCATTCTCAGGAAACGCGAAAGTTTTATTAAAAGCTCAACGCATCCCGCAGAGGCTTTGTGCCGCGAGCCGAGATGTGCCGGGATAAAGATGGTAGTATTTTGAAGGACCGAAAGGTGGAAGCAGCACTTCGACGAACACCTGAATGGTGCCCAGGCAGGAGACCATGAGAAAGCGATCTCGCCGGTGCGACAAATGTAGAAGACGTGCTAGCCCCAACGATAGGCGAAGTTGAGGATACGATCAAGCTGAAGAACAATAAATTGGCTGGCAAGGATGGCCTCGGAGCGAAGCTTATAGAGATGAGCCCGGAAAAGCTGGCAGTTTGTTTGCACCGGCTGATTGCAAGAATTTGGGATACAGAACAGCTACCGGAAGAGTGGAAGGATGGGGTTGTCTGTCCCAACTATAAGAAAGGCGACAAATCGGACTGTGGGAACTATCGTGCGACCACCTTCCTGAATGCCGCCTATAAAGTGCTTTCCCAACTCATTTTCCGCCGGCTCTCACCGCTAGCCAACAGGTTTGTGGAAAGTTATCAGGCCTGTTTCGTGGAAGGACAGTTTTCGACGGAGCAAATCTTCATCAAACGGCAAATCCTCCAGAAATGCCGTGAATACAGAACCCCCACGCACCACCTATCGATCGACTTCAAAGCCGCGTATGACACTATCGACCGAAAAGAGCTGTGGAAGGTCATGGACGAAAACTGCTTTCGGGGAAGCTGATTAGACCAAAAAAGGCTACGGTGGATGGGACGCAGTGCTGTGTGCGGATTTCAGGTGGATTTTCGGGTCTATAAGATGAGATCGTCATCTAGTGGCACGTCTGTTTGTCTGTGGTTATTTTAAGGTAATGTTAAAAAAATATCAACACAAATAGTACACGGAACCTTCTTCATTCTATTTCTGTCACAAAATCTATATGAATCTTAAAAATGTGCATATGCAATGTCGCATTGTCGTAACCAAAGGCCATTTTTTTAAAATAAATATATCACAGACCAATAGAAGTGCTCCTTGATGATGATTTGTTCATTAAGAAAAATCGTTATTATATAATGAAATTTTATTTAGTGAGCAATAATGTGTCGCTATATGCGATCGTTCATACACATTAGCAAATACAAAAACCGAGGAGTCGCTATGAACAAAGACAAAAATCGTTTTGTAGGCAGTATGCTCAGATAGTGGCACACAAGTATTGTACGAAACGACAAGGTCGAAGATTTTTCCTGATTTTTCTTCGAAAAGATACGTCTAATTATCTGTGTATATATGTAGTGAAAATAAATTGTATCGAGCAAAGTATCAAATATCTCCACGAAATGTTATTTCTCTACAATTCGCACTTGGAATAAAAATAGTATATGGTGACCAAACTAAGCTGTGAGATCAAATTATCATAATATGCCCAAAGATAAAACATATGTGGTTGTCCTTAAAAGGACGGTTGGCTTTAGTTTCAATACAACTGGAGACATGCCTACATATCGACGGTACTCCTCACACAAAAGGGAGATCCAAAAATTAGTGCTGTTGCAGGTGCTGTTTACTCTGTTGATCCGTCCGCTATAGAAGGCAGCAAGTTAGTCGAAATCACCGATTGCTGAAGCTCTGCTTGGTCGGACGTACCACTGATGCTACCCGCAGCTACTTGGTTAGGGCCGTCCTAGTGGTCATCCACTAGTGAACTGGTTGGTATAAGCAAAAGCAAGCTTTTATATAGTCCGAACAGTGCATTCCCGTTTAACAAGGTTAAATATTCTGTTGACCATGTTAGGGAAAGCGAGCAATAAACGACCAATCAGATCAGATCAATCGAAATCTGCGTTTTAACATAGCTTGACCATTTTTAAAAGTAAAGAATTTGCAAAATTAAGGCTTGACAATTTTAAAGCCTGAATTAAGCGTTTAAGTGTCGTATAAGAGTGATAACAGGAGATGTCGGACCCAGTTACGCAACATTTTATTACGCTGCTGTTGAGAGTTGCATATTGCTGAAAGGAAAGAATATCCAGTTCGGCTGAGACATGAAGATAAAGTCGAATCCGTTTTATGAAGATGTTCTAACATTCTGGAAGTAATGTGTGAAAGTGTAATGAACGAAGGAAAAAAAAATTGAGTCATCAATTTAGTGTTTAATTTGTTTTTAAAACGACAGTTCGTTACTTAATTTAATATCGGATATGATGTTAATCGCACACACAAAAGTTGGACTGTGCGTAACCACATCAATATTGCGTCTTTTCGGAACCAGTACAACGAATGTGTGTTATTCATAACGCATTTGGTGCTCTAGCGAATGTTCAATATATTGGAAGCTCAAAATCAAAACACTTTTGAAGTATTATTCGGTGCTAGTATTGCCATGATAATTTGTACTGGTATTGGTAAAATTTTTCAGAATGCTACTATCGTTAAAACAGTGCAAGCAGTAATCAATACTGATGATCTTGGTACTGACTAGGTTAATGCAAATATGAACTGATCGATTTACTATTATGAATCCGGTCATTCAAAAACATAATCGAATCAATAACAATTAAAAAGACATTGGATTTGTTAAAAATATTTTGCATTTAACGACGACTCTGGTTTTATTCATATACATTCGGTTACACGTTACTGGCACCAGCGTCAGTAAATTCTGTTGCAACGAGGGTCGCTATTGGCTGTTTTGGTTGCTAACGGTCATTAGGGATGCACGAGCCTTTGATACGCACCGACTCGCGAAAGCAATCAGCAGTTTTTTGAGCGCCCCAGGACTGATCGTTTGCCCGAAACCGAAGTCTACCGAAACACTACGATTTTGTGTGTATTATACATATTCTGATTTCGATCTCTGTCAATGTATTCATTACGCAACTGTTGGGTTATCCTTTTGACACATTTGTTGTGCAAAGCAAGGACACATCGGTTGAGATAAGCTTGAACTTTTACGTGCATCTCTGTGCTTTCCTCAACAGTGCGAAGGCACTAACTTGCTGACACAGTGAAAAGCTGTTTGGTGTTTTGTCAAAATACGGCAGCTTTTCGCTGAAGAAGGTACCGGCCAATGTAGCTACCGCTGATGCTGCCACTAGCACACAAAGGTAGCTTTTTACAAGAGGAAATAGTGCTGACGCTGCTCTATTACCGCTACTGGTGCCCCCGCTGTTGCCTCCCCTCCTCGCTGCAGTCCTCTTTGCTGGTAACTCGGCTGCAGCCACCGCTGCTGCTATCCGCTGCTACTTGGTTAAGACCGTGCTAATGGGTGGGTAGTCAGTAATTTGACTGGCTTGAGCAAAAGCAAGCCCAAATAGTGCATTCTCGGGTAACCATGTATGATAATCTATGATAGAGAAAGCAAGCATTAAGCGACCGATCAGAAGTTGAAATCGGCGTTTTAATAAGGCTTGACAATTTTCAGAACAACAATAGCTCTAATAATCAAACTACAATTTTTTGAATTTGGACGGGTGTAAAATTATCTAATTTTCCAATAGATTGCTGTAAGATTGAAGCAAATCGGCTATAAATTGAATTAGTTTTAAACATTCGAAAGTGGACAATTTTCGTGACGCTCTCGATTTTGTTTTTAATTTTTACCCCTTGATATATTGCTGTAAAACGTAATTCTACGTCAATAAAGGCAAGTTCACGATAAGCGAAAGAAAAAATCCATTTTATTGTATGAATTCAAGCTATTTTGGCTGAAACAGAAAAGAACATTCTAATATACGATTATTGTACCGTTGTGCGGGATTTATTTTAATTTGCGGTGCCACTTTGTACATATCAGTTTTATCGTATTTTTTGGCTAAAAAATATTTTTAACTTCCACATTATCTTCTACATTTTGATGAAACAATGTATATTGCACCATTTTGCGAAAACTGATTTCATAAATCACTTGTTCGTACAGTCAGAACACGATTAAGCTTCAATAGCCGTGAGAATCTAATTTATGACTTCTGAAAGCTTTGTAATCAAATCGTTGTTTTTGTTGGTCAAGCTTGAGGCTTGACACTAAAACACGCAGTTCAGTCGGGTTCGGGGTCGGCTTTAGTAGTGATCTCGGTAACGGCTGAAAACCGTGCCAGATCCATACAAATCTGCAACGTATTCAATGCCTTTACTTTGGGCCGGAAATATACAACCCAGGGGCCCGTATATCCTTCCGGGTATAGCTTTACCCCAGGGGGTAGAAGTGGCAGTCAGATTGCCTATTAAACCAGCGTACCCAACATCGCCTACTTTTGGCACCAACCGTAAAAAACTTACTAATAGTTTAATTTTCAAGATTCATGATTTTTCATGATTAAACAAAAAAAACGTCGGTGGTGCAGGATTATCTCTATCTGCAAATTATGAAATCTGCTTGCTTCTGGAAACCAAACAAAAGCAGGAATCAGTGTTCTCACCGCTTCTGCACATCTGATCGTATTTTACAAATATGCTGTTCCGAGTTTGTGGCTTGTAGAAAACATCGCTGAGTTGGATGTATAAAGTGGAATATTCAAAATTACAATAGATAGCAGGAGTCGGTTTCTTCTTCGTCCATACTGGACGAGAGTCGCTTTGCAAGGATAATTCTTTTGCCGCTTATCTGCCACCTATTGTTACAGCAGCTGCTGATCCGTGCTGTAAACGGCACTCTTCACTGTCAAAAAGTGCTGAAAACAGTAAGAAATGCTGTCAGAGAAAACAAGAAGATCATCCTGAGTCATACTCAAATGCCAATTAGCAATGAACTGAAATTGAATAAATGCCGGATATCACTATTGTGACCACAACAATGGTACTTCTTAGCGCCCCAGAATCATTTAATTGGAGTAGTTAATATTTTTCTGCCACACACCAAAGCATTGGAGACACTTGTCTGCAGCTAGCCTCCACTAAGAGTTTTACCTGATATTTAGCATTGTCTCCAGCTTCGATTAGTCGAAATGTGCGTTCAGCATATTTTTTTAATTGTACAATAGTTATCATCAAAAATCCCAATTTTCCGCATTTTTGTAGATTCATATCTAAAAAAAAATCCAAATTTACTCAATAACACTCGATTTTCGCTTCGTTTTGGTAATAAAAGCGTTAAAAAAAAATATTTTTTTTCAGCTATAACTGCATGCAAATCGAGTAGAGCCGTTGTGAGAGATTGTTGATAAGTCCGCCATTTTTTTTAACAGAATTGTTTTTTGCTATGTCCAAATTTATCTCCATTGTTTTTCTCTATGTCACTTTCTTCGTCTCGAGAAGAATCAAGAAAAACAACCTTCGAATGATTAAGAGACCCCCTGAAAAGCATCCCACATTCTGCGAGGTCATTTAACACTAATGGTTCATTTTATAGATGTGTGAGATATGCCTCTAGGTAATCGTCAGATCCTTTTTTGTTGGATTTTGTCATATCAGATCAGTTGTTCGATCTCGTGTTATTCAAAAGTTATTAATTGTGTATTTTCGAAAAAAAAAACAAAAGGCGATCAAACATCTTAGTAGTGTTTTATGAATGTTTTCTGTATCGAATCTCTAAATAAATTTCAGTTGAAATTTGTTTATTTAAAATTGATATCATACGAATAACATCCTCAGCACGCGTTTAAGATTATTAGGCAGATGGAGTATTCATTAATATTCAGGGCTTAACACATAGTTTTATTTGCGGCTTAATATGGAGTAGCTTTCAATCTATTTTAATGCAAATCGATGCAACACAAGCTCCTTTTCTCTATTTGACATTGACGGAGTAAGCCAAATTATGACGTGAATAAAAATTAATCTACCAATAATGGAACCTAACTGGTAACTTTCCACAATCAAATTTGAAAGTTCAGTTTAACTTTTCTTTATATTTTTTTCATAAAATTAACAGAATTGGAACGAGCAACAGTTAAATTCTATGAGAATCGATATCGTCAGTATCGATTTATGAAATGACGCTCTTTTCCGTTAGCTTCCTGTCTAAAACTACTTCATTGAAATTGTCGAAGCATGACCATCCATCCGTTCAAGACTACTCTTTTCACACCAATATAGGCTGAAATTGTTGGTCTAAGGTTGGTTTGTTTATTCTATTTTTTTTAATATTTCAGGTTTCTGTTGCATATTTGACAGCTTTCCAGTTTATCCAACAAAAACAACTTTCTAAAACGTTTTTATTCCTTGTTAGTCTTTAAACATATACATATAAACCAAGTTTATGTGTTTAAAATTCTAAACAGATATGTACAGCAAATGATCTTTCTAGAAAATGATATTAAATCTTGCCTGTTGGATACGGGCGGTTTCTCGAAAAAAAAAAAAAAAAACAATTCATTTTAGACTGACAGTCGACAGCCTTTTATCAGTATTGTAGGTGCTCGCGTACTTTCACGCATGTTTTCTAGAGCCAGTTTTTTGCAGCGAAAGACAATTAATGTGGTTCTGACTCACTGTCAGTCTTAAGACAGCAGGTAGCGATAAATTGGGTGTGTAATGTCAGGGAGTAGTACTGTAGCCAAAAAAAAAAACAGGATGCAAACAAACCTGTTTGCTTACAGATAAATGCGCAAAACCCCAGGAACCAGAATGATCAATGAAGAACTGGATTGAAGTAGATTAGAAAACTCACTTTTAACATACGCATTTGTTTGACGATCTGCAGTAGTAATAATTGGACTGCTTTTGTCGAGTCTTCAATGAAAATAACGACGTTCTATATATGTTCTTTTACCCTTACTCGCTTCAAGTTAACCCACTAGTGCCCAGTGCCGCCTTTAGACGGTCTTCAGTGAAACCTCTAAAAAGTTTAAATCAATATTTAAAACATTTTTATAAAGTGTTATAGTGATTTTTTAGAAGTCCATCAGAAAATTAACTTGGGCACTAGAGGGTTAATATCAAATATACTTTTAAAGCTAGCACCAGATCTCTGGAACACTTAGTGATAAGGTCATATGTCTAAACGTAAACAAAACGAGTGAGAGTTATATCCCTTGTACTTCACAAGCACAAATCATCTCTCACTCGTTGTGTTTACGTTCAGACATACGACCTTATCACGGAGTACTCCAGATCTCTCTGCCAAAAAAAAAAACAGTAGACCTCTGCATCTGCATCAAGCCGGTAAGAAACGTTCTCGGTATATTCCCAAAACATTGACGCGTTTGCGGAACCCTCTTAAACGAGAAGGAAGCGGTTATTCCGAGCGAGACGAGCCTGAAGGGCTAAAACATCGGGTTCGCTATTTTAGGATCCAGTTCTAGTTACTGGCTGTCACTATCCTGCTGCTCACTGGATAATAACAAAGCCGTCTGTTACTAGAGGTACAGCTAAGTGGAATTGTTGTTGAGTTCGATTACAAATACCTCGAAGTTTTTGCCTCGCATGAAACTAGAGCGGGAACTAGTTTAGCAATCGATAAGCACCAACACTCAGTGGTCTAACAGCTTGGGTTGTAAACTGGGTGCAGAAGTTTTCCTTGAGTTGGTCGGAATTCATTGTACGTTGCATTTCACAATGCGATGCTTAGAAGCGGGATATCGTAATTTCATTCAAACTCGGAGAATGAAGCACTATAAAACTAATACCGCATTATTTGAAAATGCTTATGACGAGTTCTTTTCCTTTATTCAGTAGGGAACAACATATCATACTAGCGACTACGATTCACTGGTCCCTAATTGATATTCTGGCGTTGTGCGCTAAGTGCGGTCATCAATACTGCATGGAAACATTCGTTGCTTTATATTTTGTTGAATAGTCAAATGAATGTAACAGGGGGATTTCCCTATCTCAGGAAGCGATCGAAATTTTTGAAGAAACTGACATCATGTCATTCAATCGCGTCGTTACTAACTCTAGACTCTGGTTCACATTAGTTCTTTGCAAGCCGATGAAAATCAATCAAATATTGCACGATCAGTATCAACGTATCGTAAATCTTATTACCCTAAAACCCATTTACGCCGTTCCCCCAGCAGCGTCATTATTCTCGAAGTCGATAAACCTCGGCAAAAAAAAGTTTGCCTAAATCACTTGAATATAATTACAAGCATCGGCCGACAGTTAAACATGCTTTTCCACATCGAGCACGATTTCGCGCCGATGCTGCTGCTCATTGACCGACCTGACGGTGGCTCCGCCTGCAGATAAACCCACCGTGGCTCGCATATCTATGTTACAACCAAACGAACATCGAATATGTAATTGGAAATTTGCCTGATCGTTTCGGTTCTCGGAAAAAAAGCAGCTCTGTTTCGGCGCTGCCGTCAGATGGGACTATTATCCGAGTAATGCATTAATGCACAGGGTCACAGAGATCATAGGTATGCAACATGAAAACATGTTCACAACTTATCTACATGTGTGACAGACTGCTCACGAGTACAATACTGAAATACTGTCAGCGGTATCTAACGGCCGGTTGATGATATTGAGGTTTCTTAAAAGATATGACACCAACTTGTTCTATACGACTGAAATCTTTTCTACACATTTTATTATCTCATTAGGATTGCAGCAGCTTATTATTGTTTTATCAGCACCTCGATGTGAGTTGGTTTGCACAGGTGAATGGTATCGCGGGGTTCATCAGTAACCAGCTTTAAAATTCCGTTTGTAAACTTCTTCTCCTCAGTCAATTTTTTTTATTTCAACTCGAACCTGCGGCTCAACTCGAACTCTTGTGCTTTCAAACAATTAGGTGAGTCTATATCATTATAGCATAGTCGTGCGCACGTGGTAGAGGAGTGGTAATTTTAAACCTCCCTCTCCAGAAGAAAAAAACGCAATTGAAGAAAAAATAAGGAAAAGCAGCACAAATTAGATGTACGAAATACAGCAATTTGTAGAATTTTATCAAAATGCTAAAACTTTTAAAACTTTGCTTTAAAAGCTTTAAGTTTCTTTGAACAGGCTTAATAATATAATTTCGAATAATTATGGAGATATCTCCAGAATAAAACAGAAGAGAACAGAAAAATATCAGTAAGGCTTGAAAGTGATATTGACTGAAATGATGACACTTTGAAATTAATAATAATTAAAATGAGAGAGTGATGCGGACAGTAAAAAATTTAATCAAAAATGTTTGGACCCTTAAAACAGAATAAAATTTAAACTGAGTTTAATTTTACATACAAAAAATTTAAACAAAGTTACCAATATGATACAAAAACTGCCGATTACTTTCTCAAGATATTAAAATTCATTAAAGCGCTAGAATTAGGATCTGAAATTGTCCATGATACTGCAAACATATTTAAGCCGTAAGCTATCTTTAAGTAGCCGTTACTGAACCACGTGGATCAACCTCGTGGGTTTGAGATCGACCATAAACAAGCAAAAAAAGTTTAAATCCAATACCACATTTTAGAACATTATGGAACACTACATATTGTTTTTTTTTCCTGATAAGTAATTCCTTTGTAAAATCGATGGTTGAACACATTACTGGCGTAGACAAAATCAAGATTAATGGAGGGAGGTTTTTGAGAAAATTGCAAATTAGGTTTTAAATTAAAAATGACGCAATGTTGGTAACACTGCAGTAAAAATTGATCACGTAGTTCGATTCTATATCTATAACTTATCAAAATGAAATGTCAAGGTTACTTGTAGCTTTTCAGAGTCTCGAGATATCTTCAAACTAAAAAAGTTGCTTTCTAAATTTGCAAAAAGTTAGGGTAGTCCGATTGCCCGAGGGGTCCACCAGTCCATACAAAACAGACGGTTTTTTGAAAGTTCAACCTTGAAGGTTACTTGACAAACACCAAAAAACATCAATATCAAATTTATTGGTTCTAAATATTAACTAAGCTTTCTGCTAATCGGAAAAAAACAATGATTTACCTTCGGTTTCGAAAGTCGTCAGTTATTTTATTTTTTTTTAACTACGACTCATTTCAACTTACCCCTAGAGACGGGATAAGTTGAAACAGTGCATTTTGAAGTTTGGAATGCTCTTTCATACATCTGTAACTTTATTTGCGTTGAACTTTCATACATCGTTCTAAGAGAGAGGTTTTCGTGATATAACTGAGGCATAGTTTTTATAAGAGAAGTCCCTTTCATACTTGAAAAAGTTCTTATTTATGAACTCCTTCCGCTTCCAGAAAGAATATTTCTTCTTCTACTTAAATTTTCTATATGAACCCCACCCCTTCTTTTTGTTTACACCCCTTTTTACATTTTAAATCCCTTCTTACTATTATATGATTTTTTTTTTCGAACAGCTGAATTCGTCTGTCGGGGGTTATTTCTCCCAACTTCGGTCTTACTTTTCGCAGTTTTAAGCCTTTAATCCCCCGTTTTTATGAACCCTAGACCCCCCCACCCCCCAATTTTTATTTGAATATCTCTTAATTTTGGTAATTTTTTTTTACTTCCCCTTATATGCCTATCCCCTTTTTTGTAACTCTCTTTTAATTTTATTTTCGATTATTTTCGAGTATTTCAAATGCTACTCTTTTTGTGTATAATATTTTATATTCTTTTTTTTTTGTTGATCCCATTTACCCTATACACTACTGTTCTACCGTTTCCTACTCTCTTACACGAATATTCTTTTCTATGAACCCCCCCTCCCCTCTATATATCTCCCCCCTCTTTTTGATTCCTATTTTCAATACCATTTTCTATTCAATTATTTCATTTTTCTATTATTTAGCGAACACTTCACTCCTATCGATTTAAAATCCCGCCGCTGTCACCATATGTACCACTCATTATCGATTTTAACCACTAATCTTCGTAGATAACGGCCAACAAGCGATGAACGGCTGATAAAACAAGAGTTCTTTGCTTGCTCCAAAAATGAATGATCGGGTTTATGTATGGGTTTATGCTTAACTTACTCTGAGTAAATTTGGAAACAAACGGCTATTCAATTAAAGACACCTTTCTCGTGCCTACTCCCGACTGTTTTTATTTAAATAACAGAATCAAATCGACAACGCCACACGGCAACAGCACCGACGTCAACTGCTTACTAAGCCTATTCCCAACCTGACTCACTTACTACTGTTCATAATACTGAGAGTTAACCGGCCGGCTAAATGTGGAAGTGTGTTGAAGCCACAAATGGCCGACTTGGAGTCACCACTTGGTCGACTTCGAATTTTTAAAGGCGGTAATCGTTAATGCGTCACCTATGAAAACATATCTTCATGTTTGTTATGGTGATAAAAACATAAGATAGTGTTTTCATTGATAACGCATTAACTATTTCCGAGTATTGTGCCACTGAAAATTCGTAGGCGACCACACGGTGGCTTCTACACACTACAACCTTAATACAGCTACTCGAGTCGCAAGGTGAAGGTTTGCTACAAGCCCAATCTGAAACTTCCAATTTGGAACGTGGCCAAGAAGATGGACTTTAAGCCTCACATCTACACTCCTACATAAAGATCAGCACGCTTACCAACCAGGTAAATCGACTGAAACTATTCTTCACGGCATAGGTACTCTTATCGAAAAGTCGCTGAAGTATCAAGAGACGGTGCTATGCGCATTTTCCATGCTACCTCCTATGCTTCAATCAATACAACTCCTCTGAAGAGAAGAGTTGTCAACACTACAATGAGCTGGAATCAAATTATCGAGCAGAGAAATCACAGCTGCATTGGAAGATGCTTAGATCACGGTTATAGCGACGAAAGGCTACCCACAAGGGGGAGTCCTCTCCCCCTTGCTTTGGTCCTCGGTGGTCGATGCGCTATTAAACAAGCTGACCTAGCTCGGCTATGAGATCGTTGGCTATGCCGAAGATATTGTCCTCATAATTCGCGGAAAATGTGACGCAACGAGGTCGAGCCTCCTTCAGACAGTAATAGACGCTACACTGAGTTGTTTTCCCCTATACCAAACTGAAGAAATACGCCCTACCTCCTCCTTCACTGAATGGGTTCTTATTGAACTTCTGTAAAGAAGTGAAATACCTGAGGATAATTTTGGATAGTTAGCTGAATTGGACGGCTCAAATTGACTACTCAGTAAAGAAGCTACAATATTGCCATATGGGCCTTCAGTGCAACACACTATTCAGTAAAACCAGGTGGTTGAAACCACAATTGGCTCTTTGGTCCTACATAACTATTGCACGACCAAGAATAACCTACGCTCTCGTCTGGTGAATGAAGTGACAGCCCAAGCAACGCTTGACAGAGTTCAGCGACTGGCTTGTCTCTCCGTCACTAATGCGTACTACACCAACGACAGCCTTGGAGGCCATGCTCTGCTTACTATCTCTACATTTACTTGTAAAGAAAGAAGCGGAGCTTGGTGCACTAAGGCTTAAACGAAATAAAGCAATATTCGAAGGCGATCAGGTTGGTCTTCTTCGCGTTTGAAGAGAGTTTAAAATTACACCTTTAGTCACCACAGTATCAGACTGCATGGTTGTTCAGAACAATCTCTACGTTCCGTATAAGGTGATCAAAACCAATCGCCACAATGCTGGTCCTACACTTCCATCAGGCATCATCTGTTTCTATACAGATGGGTCAAAAAAGGGATCCAAAAGGGTGTTAAGGAACTATTCTAATGGGTGTATGGCCCACCATTTTTCAAGTTAAAGTATATGCCATACTCATCTGCGCTAAGATATGTCTTAAACGTAATTACAGGCACGCGAAATTCGGCATATTCTCGGGCAGCCAAACTGCGCTATTGGCACTAAGGTCTGCCAAATGCGCGTCCAAAATAGTTTGAGAGTGCAGCGCAGCACTACCAGAGCTATCCCGGTAGAATCAAGTTCTACTGTACTGTAGGTATCGAGGGCAATGAACAGCAATTCATTGGACCTGAGCCATTTCTGGGCACCTTCAAATCCGCCGTCAAGCGCGAACTTAAATCATGGGAAACGCTAGAAATAGCTAACCGATGGAACAATACACAAGGTTACACACAAGCTAAACAGTTTATCTCTCCGAACCCTTCTATAACCAAGAGGCTTCTCGGTCTCAAGCGTGGTGAGCTACGTCTCTACACGGGAGTTATTAGCGGACACTGTTCTGCTTTTTATTAAGTTCTACCTCTTCGGACGTTACCTTTTAACTCCATATAAGGTATGGAACTCTTATCCCAAAAAGGTCGTTAGTCTATTTGAGTATGCGATACCAAATTGGGGCACAGCTTTATCACCAACCAACCCTCCTCCATCAATGAGTACGGGTACCTCGTAATCTGTGTACAGCGGTCAGGGCTTGCCACAAAAGATAATCAATATGTTGGTCGCAGTGGCTCTTTTAGTCCCAATACCCTCGGATCAATTCTTCCGTTTGATTCGTCCAACAGACAATGAAGCGGGTCGAACTTCATGCTCCTAACCGAGCAGATAAACAGAATGCATCGTTATGGATGACGAAACGTTCATTCAAACGGAAGATCGAGAAATTTCTCAAGAAATACTTGGAAAGGTAGGCGCACAAACGGTACATAACGACCGGCATCATCAACGGTCAAATAGATAAAATGGAATGCCTCCAGAAGTGCTTGCTGCCTTACTTCCGGTCCCATGAAGGTGATACTCTATTTTGGCCTAAACTGGCCGGTGTTGGTTTTGTGTCGAAGGAGGAACCCGAGTAACACACGTTGTTACAGAGCAGTTGAGATAACTCCTCTAATACAACTTTCAGTTATAGACGTCAGTTGACATTACCTTTTCCATGACATCTCTATCACCAGAAAAGCGTTAGAAACGAATGACCGTTTAGGGTTAAACTCCCTTCAAAAGAAATCAATCAATCAATCAACCAGAAAAGCGCAAAAATTGAAGGCTACTAGAACAAGTACTGGTACTATATGAAGTATTATAAAACTAAACTATAAAAAATCGTTTCTTTCTTCCCGAATTCGCCCATTCGTGGGTCACAGTTCGCCAAAAAAAGCGCATGCGCAAATGTGTTGCTATGACAACATTTACCCAGCGCATGCGCAAATGTCGTTATGCGCAGTGCAACTAGTTCGATGACCGTTTTTGTCAGTGGCATTTTTAATCAACTATAAATTCATGATGAAAAGCAATGTTCAACCTTTCAAAATGTCCAGCGCAAGAGATGTTGGCCACTGCCGTAGGACCCACGCACAACATAGAATCACCATGCGGATGGGAAAGAGATAACAAAGGTGAGAAGCCAGAACCACGTTTGCACGTTGGCTGGGAAGAAACCTGGGAAGGAAACCTGATGATTGATGAGATGCTGGAGGCCATGGATGAAGTCAAGAGAGCTCACAAAGAGCTGAAAAGCCACACAGTAGCACGGAAGGACCAATTTCCCAAATCTGAAAAGAAGTGCTACCGGCTCGATTTCAGCCATTATCGATGTATGTATTACACTCCAACTTTACGAACAATGTTCGCTCCCACATCCTTTTCATGGACTAAGGTCATTAGAAGAAGCCTACGTTGGAATTTACCAGTGTGATTTTTCAGGGAAACGCAATTCATCTTGCAGACTCATCATCTGTCTGAAGGCTTCAAGATGACGTACGATTCAGTATAGTGAAACGAGCTATGACAAACCGTGTACTTAAAAGCAACTGATTAAGCTGAATCGAGTTCCTCTTGACGGTTTTACACCATGCATCAGGATAGTAGAGAAATATATAAAAAAAAACTAGATAACAGAGCAGAGCTCAACAATCAGAAAGTTGATTTCTAGTATGTTTACCAAATTTACCTTAAATATTGGAAGTTACTAAAGTTGTATCCGGTGTAAATGCTAAAAAATATGTTTTTCTGAACTCAAAACCCTACATACGGCTCTGGACAGCAGCAATCATTAAAGGCGCTTTTGTTGACACTTCTCAGCAACAGCTTAGTAAGTTGCTAATTAATTAGATGCAACCGACTGGATCGTTGCTTGAACCGTACAAATATACACACAAAATCGATCAGCTGCTTGTACCTGCTTACATACGTTGCTACCTCAGCGCACGTAAACTGACTCAAGCCTATTACAATTATCTGATCCAAGTGATCACTCGAGAGGCGCTCATCGTGAAACCGTGCATCTCGCGTTTGAATATGGCTAAGTTTATAGTTTCAAGCTACGGATGACATATCGCGAATCTGAGCGCCCCGCGAAGAGGAGAGGTTGGCCACCTCGTGGGAAAGTGCCACTTTTCAGTTTCAATGAATGCCACACTTTCGGTACCGGGCTGTTGAAGCTCGAGTGGACGATTGAGCATCGCGCATGCTGTGTGATGCAGGTTTAAACCTTACGAAGTGATTCTCATCGCATTTAGGTACCTTACCGATTACAGAATATCGTCACTGTTGCTGTTGCAATTTTATGTTAGCGCGTGTTTGTAGATGGATACTATGCAGAGGAAGTGTTGTGTGAAATTAGCTCAACAACTTACAAGCGCAGGTTTTAAATTACGGTTCTCCTTCAAAAATCACACAACATGCTTCTTACAGATTCTGTTCCTGTGTGCAGAAGGTTTTTGAAATAGCCACTCATGTTGAAGAGCATCGTTATGTGATTAAGCTTCGGCTTCGCTGAGCTTAAGAATAATCGAAAAGTTATAGCTCGCGCCTATTAAATTAACTCATATAAGCAGAACACTTGACGAATAATGAAGGGTTTTTGAACGGTCAACACCTGCAATGGCACAAGTAACGAAGTTCCAGACGGTGGCCCATCGATAACAAACGAACCACTTGACTTGTCGCAGAGGAAGTGAGAAAGTGTGCATTGAAAAGAATCGGCATAGCGCCTGACTAGGAAGTAAATTATCAGCCACACGCCGCTTGCGAGAATGTTAACCCTTTAACATTCAGTTAATTGGCAGAAATCATGTTTTTTTTTGACAGCTGAACATTGAATTAGTTTATTTCAATAAGATTGTTGTCAAGTTTCAAATTTACCCAAATATTTTACAAGCTGGGCTGCTTTATTGTTAAGAACAGATCTAACTGTTTCTAAACGGTTCTGCAACGGTCTGTTCGAAACGGTAGAATCAAAGTAAATGATAAGATCTGTGAATATTAGAAGGTAAAATACGAAGAAAAAAAAAGAAATAAATAAAAATGGAACAGTATGCTGGTATGGTTTATGTTTTAAAGCAACTTAGTATTTTTTTTTTGTAAAATTCAAATCATCATTTGTACTTCAATTTATTTTGTATATTAGAATCCGCTGGTTATGACCGAAAAATGATGAAAAAGAAAGAGCGAAATATTGTCCATTTTAAAGCTACTTCTCACCGAAAAAAGTAAATTTTCCAACAAAAATAAAATTAAGCGGTGATGAGTCCAACGAGACATTGATCAAATGTTCATGCTTAGAATATTTGAAAAAGTAATACTTTTATGTGCGATAATTTCAAATATATCACGATGGAAAATGTCTAAGACCGTTTGTGAAATTGTAAACCTAAGTAAAATTAACCGTAATCTATTCCTTATTGAACAACATTTCCTCCTATTACTGTAATAAATAGGAAGTGTTTCTAGCAGACACATTTTTAAACAGAAGCTAAAAGAAAACATCACTTTCCTACAAACACTTTCCTACTTGCAGTTTTTTTTCTTCATTAACCCGATTCTCCACTGGATGTTCCGAAGATCGAAAGTTGAGATGTAGTCAATCTACACTTTTAGTTCACAATTCCTTTTGCCATTTAAAAAAATTGGTTTAAAAAAAGCACGCGAAATAAAAGCCAACAGATAAAAATAAGCGTTTTGATGAAAACCCTTGAAAAAAAACATGGTGATATCGACAATATTCACTTATTTGCTGTTTCGATAAGAAGTTAGCATTGATTGCCAATTGCATTTTATTATCTTTGTGATCTGTATACATATGAGCTGCCATGAGAACTGTCAGAAAAAAAAGCTTTAAAAAGTGTCTTACCAAGAATTTACAACAGGCAATATTTTGTGTACTATCCAGAGTCACCAAAACTAATTTGCTTCAAACACTTTAAATACAGAAATATGTTTTTCAATTTCTCACACAACTTTTCACACTTTTCAGTCACCCCCACCACTTCTTTTTTATTGCACCCAAAATCACCAGTTCACGCTTGTTGTCTTCAATCCTTTATTTCGACGCACTTGATTCCAGATTTGGTTTCACAATTGCAGCCCTCCGGGAACGTCAAGTTCAAACGGAAAAACAAATACTATTCAGATTGCACACAACTTGTTTCCTCGCACCGCCAGTGGCACTTGGCAGTAACATATATTACAACGTTGTAGATCCGCGCACGTTCGCCTTCACCGTGAGAATGAGCAAAACATCGCATCTAGGCTCTACTTTATCTGTGGAGCGTCGCGTCCGCCATCCGCTGAGACGCTGTTCACTAAGCGCCGCGCCGAGAACCGAATGTAGAATACGGTGCATTGTGCGCGCGGCAGTAAAAGCCGATCGGTAGAGACAAAGGAGTCTGCTCTTTCGAGTGTTGACATCGATAGGAAGAGTTTCGAAACATATAGGCTTCCTCGTTAACGACATAAGCTTGATTTCGACTTTAATTCTGTACTTGTACATCTTTTTAAAACGGTATCATATACTAAAAACATTTCGATGTTTCGTTTGAAAATCGAAAGTAATTTTTTTGTTTCCAAACAATAAGGGGTTCGTCGTCCGAATGCTGAACAAATCGAAATCATTTACAACCCTTGATTAATTTCAAGCACTCTGATCTATTTACATAAATATCCGTTGCGGCGATGTTATTAGTGGTGGTCAGCAGCACAGATAAATGCCGCTCTTTACTATCAGCTGTTAGTTGTGTTCATCTGCGAAAAGCTCTCGCACTAAAGCTTACTTAGTTCAAGCTCACCTGGATGTTCATCGTTCATCGCGTTGGAGCTTAATTTACACCATCGTGTCGCGGTAGAGCAGCAGTGGTGATTATATTTTCTGTACGAGACAGCCTGACGCCACAACCGATCCAGCTACGCAGGTTTGGGGTTGACAGACTATTCGTTAAACACTGTTCAATTTTCGGTTGTGCGGAGTGGTAAGTAATGAGCACAACAATATGGGTACAAAACGTGGGTGATTTACCCTTTATTCGGGGAAGACTTTTCCTCTATCATGACTCACACTGGAGTAATTATTGTAGTTTATGAATAGTTTTACGTTTATTTCGATTATATTGAAAATTGATTCACATTTGCTCGAGAATAAAGTGGAACAAGATTTGAATATCAACACAACACTTCATTTTTTTGCGTTTGTAAATAAACATGCAAACGTAAGCAAATAATCTATAACGTTCGTACAATGTATGCGGACGGTTCCGTGCACACATAGCTGGTATTCAAACTCAGCTTGACCGTGATAGCAAACAGCACCATCATGCTCATTATTTTATCGTGTTTCTACAATTCAATACCAAGTTCAAAGTTACGTATACAGTAACTAGACAGCAAAGTAATCACTGTGAAATGCTGTACTTTAACTAATCAAACCTAATAGGTATGCAATTAAATTTTTGTTTTGAATAATTTCTAGTGTAGTTACGAGAATTGTGCGTCAATACTAGTTCAACTATTTCGTATATGTCCAGTTTCAAATATGACTGCAGAATAGAGAAAATACGTATTTTCAGCACACAGTCTGAAACTGATCAGAAGGTAAATAGAAGTTTTGTATGTTGTAAGTTTTAATCTATGTAAATAACACTGTTCGACAAAAGCGAAAAAATTGCTACCCTGAAGCTCAATATAGCTGCCCTAGTTAGAAAGATTATAGCCATTAAACTATCCCAGTGAAACTTGGTGCCTCTAGCCAGCGTAGAAATGCGCCAACTGACGTGAAAGTGTCGCAAAATTATTGCTCGCCGGGTTCGTCACTTCAACGTTATTTTCACGAGAAAACTACCTAGCGTCTTTGGAAAAATATTAATGCGTCAAAATTCAAACGAATGGTTAAAAAGCTATACACCTTAATGTTTTCCAGTTGTTGGTTTAGGGCCACATATGTGTTGACCAGTGTTATCATTGGAAATGTGAACTTTGGAAGAACGATTCGGTGACAACAGCTGATAAAATGACAATGAAATGCGATCTATGTGCAAAGTGAAAAAATCATATTTGTATATTTGTATTTGTAAAATGGATACATATTTTGTTTTGTTGAAGGATTTTCAGGCTTGGGTATCCAATACACTCATACCTCGATATTTTTTTGTTACATTATATCGAATTTAGTTATACCGAAGCACAATAGATTTTTTTCATTGATGCAAAATTGTTGATGGTTACTTCAAGGTGCGCGAAAACTCATTTTCTATCACCTGGCAGTTTGTAGAAACCGTTCTATTCCTCTTTAAGACAATGTTCGTGAACAATCCTTGCCAGCAAAATGTTCTTACCTGGTTATTTGTATAACACAAGAAACAATTAGTCTCTTTAATATTAGTAGAATAGCAGAATTTTCACATACAGGGCGGACTCGATTATCCGGAGGAACGATTATTCAGAAGCTCGATTATTTAAGGCTGATTATACAAAGAAAATGGTTCGATTATTGTGGGTAATCTTTTTTACTTCAATTTCGGATTTTGTTAAGATTTGTGACATTTGTCGTTTTGACGGTTCTATTTAGGAATGCCAAATGTCTTGAAGTTATTGGAGATAAACAAGAAATATTAGAAAAAACTACAGGATTCAGTGGATAATCCTGTTTAAAATAAGTTTACCACTCTACGAAGTTGAATAGTACGCGGCTAGAAACTAAACAAATCGTGTATGAAGGATTTCGCGCCAACTTGCCCAGATGTGGGTAGCACTCTTTCAGAATTCAATAAAACTGTGTGGGTGTGTAGGTCTTACTATCTTAAGCAAATTTGCATTTTTTGCATACTTATGTGTACTAACATTTGGAAAGGGCTGAAGTTTGATTATAAATCGATGTATCTACAAAATGTCAAGCTATAGAGGAAATTGACAACTTTCTTTCAGGTCTTCTATAGAAATTCTTTCAGCAAAATTGAATTTGTAATCTTACGCTAAAAATACCTAAAATCCTTTTGAACAAATTAAGGCGGACACTCTTAAGGGAAAAAGGTTTATCTGACAAAAAAAAATGACAAAAACAATGACGTTTGAGAGAGCACGGCCGTCAGTAGGCGCGCTGTCCACGTGGTATGTGGATGGCCCCTTTTTAAACCTGTTAGTTCGTGTTTATACTGTGTGACGTTGACAATACAAGAAAAAATATGTTGAAAAAATCGTCCTATGAAATGTGTTTTATCAGGATGATTTTCCTCCTATAAGCCAATATTTAACCAAGGAGAAAATGTAAAAGTGTTACGTTCTACCTCAAATGGTGCAACAATAAATGTTGAATGAAAAAAGAGGAAGGAAGTGAGTAGAAGAAACTACGTGGAGCCAAGTATTCCGTGTTCATTCATTCATTAATTGTTTATATGATTAGCGCCGGTCAAAAATGTTTGATTTTTTAAGAAAGCGCTAAGAGGACAAGTAATTTTAATTAAACTGAAACTGAATAACTGACTATAGGGGTGTGCAGGTTTTTATGAATTAATCGATATTTCTTCGATAAAAATATTAAAAATAAGTTAATTAAGTTGACAGTAAGTTTTATTCGACACTGGTGCGTAATGAATTAACTTCGCGCGCAACACTATCCAACTCAGTCAGCTACCACGGTGACACACCCTTTCTTTTCGTCGCAGTCGTGGAGATGCAGAGGTAAACACGGTCTCCGACAACAACAGTTTTTACATTTTCTCCTTCACAAACTCCTTCCTTGCCCTAACGACAAAGCCAGTGCCGTTATCAATTCATACCAAGCGGAACACGGTACTCCCACAAACCGTTATTATAAAAAAATGCACCAAAGTAGTCGTAAATGGAGCTTAGTTGAATGAATAAAATCTCAGAACATTTTAAACTGTTTTGAAAATCACAGAAGAAGTTATAGACACAAAAAATTCTATTTTGTCGTGTCTAATGTACAGATAGGACATCGCAGTATTCAGCAACTTTTTTATTTTGATTTTTTCTTTTACTGCTGAAGGAAGCAATCTAGTATACTGAAAGTTAGAAAAAATATTTTTTTTATCTTACTGTTAGTTGGATTGATCGAAAAGCCGTGAACGCCAGAAGTAAGGCCTTGTTCTATGGAACAATTATGCTGAAGACATTGAGTGCATAAAATCAATTTTTCGCTGTCAAATCTTAAATCACGGTTTTTTGAGTATAGACCACAATGCAATGTGGGATTTTCAAATAAATCTTTCCACCAATTGTAAATAACAGGAAATATTGGAATGTGTAGAAAATGCTTTGTAAATTATTTAAAGAAATGGTGGTTGAAAAAAGTGCTTCACAATAAGTATTTCATCGTTTTTATATTTTTTGTACTTTTACGACCTTCAAAAGGGCATTCAAAAATGTACCGTACGATGATTTTGAAATTCTAACCAGAGATTCAGGACGTCATAACGAATCAAATGGTATACTCAGATCCTTTGGTGTATTTTTTTATAATAATGGTCTGTGGGAGCACCGTGCGGAAGCTACTGAATTGTTGTTCATTGTGTAATTTCACTAGCTCAGGCGGAGGAGCTATTACGAAGTGTGCGGTTGTCAAATTAAAAAAATATTGACAAAAGCAATAATCATAGGACCAGACACAATTGCTTAGCGTTTCACAATTTAAGAATCATTAACCGTTATGTACTCGGCAGGGTACCCGGGTACCTTTTCAGACTTTATTGCTTCAAAAAAAAACAAGGATAGAGTCAACTTAGACAGCTGAAACTTAAGGAATGCCCTAACCTAACTAGTGGAAATAAACTATTTTCCATCATTACTCTGTTTGTAGAAACAAGAGGAGTCGAAGGGGGGGGGGGGGCTTCGAAATTTTACCCGGGTACCCACAAAATGAAATGCTTCTTGCTTTTTCATTTCTTGACCAATTTTCGATCTTGGCCTATCAAATGATTGGAAAATCTGTCTACTTTCAGAACCTGGGATCGACATGAACCTGTACCACATCTGGTTCCTGTAAATCTGGATCTACGGAAGCATATTCCGGTGAGACAAATTAGTACAGATGTCAAGAAAACCGAGCAACATTGGTATCATCATTCTTGATATCACTCCAGGAATCGATCTACATCCATTTCGAGTCCAACTGGTGAGTTGTCCTCGAAATGGTCGTACTGAAGCAGATTCCCGTGGGGCCCTATATGGCCACCAACATGAGTGGATAAAAACCCTAGCAATATGCATATCAAAATTCTTGAAATCACTCCAGGAATCGATTTACATTCTGAACTGAAAAAGCTTCAAACAAGTTTTTGAAGTAGCCTTCTGGAGACAAATTGACAGATAAACTCAAAAAAGATTCCTGGAGTGATTTCAGGAATTTTGATATACATATTGCTAGGGTTTCTAATTGGATAGAAATGTTGGTGGCCATATAGGGCCCCACAGGAATCTGCTCCAGAGTGGTCATTTCAAGGAAAACTCGGCAAATGGACTAAGAATTCATAAAAGTCAACTTCTGGAGTGATTTCATGGATTCCGATACCAATATTGTTTGGTTTTATTGCCAATTGTTAGAATTTGCCTCGGATCTTGAACCTGGCCCCGGAGATTCGGATTTGCAGGAACCATATGGGAACCAATGGCTTTTTAGGTCCCGTATACTAAAAATAGACAAATTTTCCAATCATTTGACGGGTCAAGATTGAAAGTCGGTCAAGAATTAAAGAAGTAAGAAGCATTTCATTTTGGTGGGTACCCGGGTACCCTGCCGAGTACTTACGTGTGTTAAAATTGCCGAGTACATAACGGTTAAGAATACATAAAACAATAAATTTGATGAAAATAACGAAAACCCTCCAATCATTAAACATCATTCACAATAAAAGTTGGTATAAAACCAAGGTCTCCTAGATCTAGTGGGATCATGTGAAAGTTTCTCTTTAATATAAACAAGGTTTCCATGTATTGTTTTGAGTTGTCTATTTCATTGTATTATTGATCCTAAACAGTTTAAAATTGAAAACAACTGTTTAATTTTTCACTCTAGTTCTAGCAATTCACATAACAATTTAAGAGTAGAGCTGGCAACCCCAATTTTCCAAATTATATTTTCATCATAGCTCATCATAACACATTGTTAAGTCAATTTTCACATTAGAATATTGGTTGCTAGATGGAACTTAAAAATCAATCGTTTTGTAAGAATGCAATGCTTTCATTGAGTATATTAGTACAATAGTATCGAACACTAAACATTGGGTGCTCAATCAGTTCTACCATCAGAAGTAATATCAAAAACAATATTTTATATTGGAATAATTTGGTGGCGCTTAAAAGGACTGTTGGATTAGATTTCTAATATAATAGAAATCGTGCATTTGGAATGCGGTAGAGAGTCTTCTGCTGTCGATAGGAGATAGTGAAAAACATTGAAAACGCCCCAGTCGATTTTTTCGATAGTATGCATATCATTAAATATCATAAATATAAAATTAAATATGAAACTGTTCGGAGCTTGTAGCATTTCAAGTGACCAATCCATGATGTGAGTTTGACATTTGACTTTAGCAATAAAAAAAAATCGGATACATTATTTCCGTAAGGTTTTTTCTGGTTTGTGAAGTTAAACAATCGGTTTTTGCGCTCATATGTCTCAACTGACTCAAAAAATAGCTGTATCAAGCTAAAAAATCATTTTAGTTGCTTAATAAGGTTTTGTTTTTCAGTTACACTACAACTTTGGTCAACATTCACTACCACCGTGATATGATCATGATCATGATCAGACCAGTCAGAAAATGTATCATGATCGATTAATTTTTTTAATATGCGAGCTTTCTCAAATATTGAATAAAAAACTGTATCGAATAAGCACAGCATCATCAAAATATTTTTTTGATGATATTTAGAAGGTATCAGTCAGATTGCGTAAATATTACTATTTTAAAAAAAGTTTTCATACGAAATATTTGCTTCAAAGTTAGAACTATGTATTGGTGAAACCCGAAGGCCTGTTTTGTATCACGATCGGACCAGTTTACTTCGGAGACATCACTTTGCTTATGCTTGATATATGTTACCCCATGGAGGATTTCGCGTTTATTTTTTTGGAACAGAATATAAATGACAACGGTTAGTAAATTTATTTATTTATTTATTTCATCCAACACAATGGTTTACATGAAATGTGGGTGATGGGAAAAGCCAACAATTAGGCATAAAAACCCCATATCTTTTAACATATATATATATATATATAAACTTAGGTCTAACACAGAACAAATATAAGTAACAATAAAAAGTGACATATCCTCAGTTCTAAGCAGAAAGTCATGTAACATAGTCAAGACTGTAAAATAAAAATAAACATATTAAGATTACAGGGAACGGTACTTTCGATGAACATCCATTTTCCAATCGTCTCTTGAAGCAGCTTCCGCCGGAACAATTTAGCTCTCTCTCCAAATTCGAATAGATGAAAATATTCATTAAAAATTTAGGAGATAATCCGTTCTGACTAATGGGCGACGGAGGAAGCCGGCTCTGGATCTCAGACGCCTGGAATGCGCACTGACGTTAAGGGGTTATATACCTTTTTAGTTTTCAAAACACCGGAACTTGAAACTTTACACGCGATTATCTCGGAATAGTTTTTTCCAGAAAATGACTTTGCCGTGATCCTGATTGCGGGAAAACTACTGAACCGATTTCCTTCATCTTTTTTTTTAAATTTTCGTTATTAAATTCGCCGGTCCTTGAACGATCGCTTTTTGAAACATACAGTTACATTTTGCCGCAAAAAAATTTTCAATGCAATTTTTTGCGCTCAAAACGTGCATTTTTTGGGCAAAACGTTCCCGTTTGCACTAAAAACAAAATACTCATAAAAGCGATCGTTCAAGGACCCGGCACACTTCTAAACTAAGGAAATAATATGAGTTTTTTGATGTCGGTTGATCCGCTGAGTCTCTATCAGGATCACCGCAAGCCTCTGCAAAAAAAAAAGCGTTTCGGAAACACGGCCATTACTCCAGTAATAATTGGTATATCTCAAAATCAAACGTATTTTCTTGTTGTTGATAAGCTGTACTTTCAGAAAAATACCACTTTGATGCAATGAAAATTGTGCTATGCACTTAAAAATAAATTCAAACTTCCCTCATTTTTCTCGACCAAAAAGGTATATAACCCCTTAAGCTGTTCCAACAGTGAGCTGCAATCAGTCTCAGTTGAAAGCAGTTTGGCAGCAAAAACAGCTTTCGAGACTTTTCGTCTTTTCTTCATCGTGGTAATGCCCAGCAATTTACAACGGGCTGCATATGGAGGCAAGTCGAACGGGTTGAGCCACCTTAGATTCCTGAGGACGTACCAGACGAACTTCCGTTGAATGCTTTCAATTCTTCGTATCCAAGTTGCGTGATACGGTGACCAAATGACGGCGGAAGACTCCAAGTGAGACCGTACAAACTCAAAATACAGTGATCGAAGGCATAGCGGGCCATCGAACTCCTGGGCCATTTTGAATTAAAAGCCAAGCTGTCGGTTAGCTTTGTCAATTACAAATTGCTGATGCTGTCGAAAGGATAGATCTGAATCTAGATACACACCAAGATCTTTACGGTTTCAACACGCTCCAACGAGTGTCCAGCGATCGTGTAGTTATAATAGTAGGCTTCGCGGCCAACTTTGTGGTGAAATGAGATGGTCACAGACTTTTCGACGCTATCATGATCATCGGGTCATTCGATTTACAATACACCACGTAGCAAATTGCTCCAGACGAGACTGTAGAGTGTCGCAATCAGCCAAACTTTTTACTTCGGCATACATTTTAAAGTCATCAGCATACACAAGCTTTGTAACTTCCTGTGAAAAGGTTCGTGGCATCGTTAAAGAACAAAATAAACATAATTGGCTCGAGATTGCTGCTTTGAGGCACGCCGGAGTAGTTAGTGAATTCCTGGGAGAGAGTTGTGCCAATTTTGACCTGTAATTTCTTCTGTTTCAGGAAAGATTCCAGCCAGCTGCAAAGGCGAGTAGAAAACCCAAGTTTTTTAAACTTTTTTAGAGCTATGTCATGGTCGATACGATCAAAGGCGGCCTTTAAATCGGTATAAATTGCATCGACTTGGTTACCTCGGGAAATTACATCAAAGCACAGAGAGGTAAACTTCATGAGATTCGTGTCAACTGATCGACCAGGCGTGAATCCATGTTGCTGCGTAGAAATGTAACTGCGACAGTTGAACCACAAACTAACAGACGTAACACTGGAACCTAGCTCCATCGTCACAAAAAACGATCATTTCAAATTCCCAATCCAATAACAGTCTTCGCGCGAAAACGCCGCTTGGGGCGCTGTCATGCAATCTCATACATATTTTGTTGTTCCCCATTTGACACATGCCGTAACGCTAGCGCTTATGTCGAAATACATGACGCACCGCGAACACGGCAGCAGATGGTGCTAGTGTTACTAACGTCAAGTACTGGAATCGTCCAAACGATGATTTTATTGAAAATTTGTTCGAAGTTTTATGTCTGTTAGTCTGTGGTTGAACATTATATAGTCGCTAACAACTAGCTCAAGAGCTTTAGAACCAGCACAAAGGGACTTTATGCCTCGATAATTTTCAACAAACTGTTTTTTACCTTTCTTGAACACCGGAAACATAATCGATTTTTTCCATTCTGAAAGAAACCGAGCTTGCTGCATCGAAAGGTTCAGAATTTTCATAAAAGGGGTTTAATATCCTGAGAGCACTTCTTCATGAAAACAGTTGGAACACCATCCGGCCCAGGCGTGAATGAAGATTTCAGTTTGCGTAAGGCTTTCAACAGCATGTCTTCGAAGATATGGAAAGTATCCAAATCGACTACATCTAAAGGCACGTTTTCGAGGCATTGAGGATCAATCTCTGCATGGTTACGAGGACTAAATACGGTAGCAAAGGCTCGGCGTTGGTAGAAGCCACCACATTTTCGTTATTTGTTGTCGCAGGTAACCCATTCTCTTTGTGCTTTGATCGCACAAACGACCAGAATTTGGCTGGATACTGACGTAACCGCTCTTGAAGCCCTCGCACATATTCAGCATATCGTTGACGATTATATCGTCTGTAGTTGCCACTAGCCCTGTTGAACATAGCTTTTGTGGTGGAATTTCGATTTCGAGTAAACTTTCGAAGAGCTGCTGCACGAATTCTTTTCAAGGAACGAAGTTGAGCATTAGACCAAATAGGTTTTCGTGGAGGCTTGAAAAGTGGAGTGAATCTCAAAAAAGCGGCTTGAACAATCAAGTTGAATCGGAGTAAAGCTTCATCAACATCGTTACAACTAGTGACTGGCTTATTTAGTGTCATTCTTATTTATAAAACAATTTTCCCCGCGTATTTTCGTCCAGTTTGCGATAAAGTAATGAATTAACCCTCTTCCGCTCACGAGGTTTTTCATGATTTAAAAATGCTTTCCGGGTCAATTTAGGCAAAATACTTTGCAGGGTAGTTGGAATCACTGTAAAACATTGAATTTTGAAGAAAAAGCGAACTTTGAAATGGTGCTCCAGAGCACCTATGAGCACAGCAGGGACTTTTTTTAAAAACACGAAAAAAAATTTTCTAAAAATTTTTGAAGTATTTATTCAAATACTATAGAAAATAATGTAAACAACGTAGTTTTCAGAAAAAAAACTTAGTTTATGACTATTTGATGATTTATTTTTTATGGAGTAAGGAATTTTCTAGGCTAGAAAATTGGCTCTCACTGCATCGATGAAAGGACGAATTATGAAGAGCATGTCGTATCCGAGTTCTCCTCTTTTCTTCATCTCTGAGTTGTCATGTACCTAGATTTTGGCTTGCAGCTTTTCCCAGAAATGGTAAGTTTTCGTTTTTGGTCCGCTTTCAAACCCTTTAGACCAACTTTCATTTCTTTCTTGGCCCGTTTTGCTGGTGTCTCTGCTTCTGCCTCGTTTGTCTCGGAAAAATACTCATGAACTTCATCTGGTAATGGATATATCGCAAACATAGCGACTTCATCTTCAATGTCGCTACCCATCTCATCAGCTTCTGATTCATCCCCTTCTGAAATCACCACGTAGTGAGAAGAACGGCCAGCAAAAATATGAAATCAGATATATAGTTTATTTAAGGCCATCGAATTTTTTGTCTCCTGTATGCCCAGTGGTGCTCTGAGGTACCATTTAAAAACTTATGGAACAAGTAAACAAGAACAAAAATTGATAATTTTATGGACCGTTACACTCAATGACCAATAGATCTACGTAAAAGTTATTTTTATTATAAAAACGAATAATGAATGTCATAGAAAAACAGTTGCTAAAAACACACATTATTTTTTATCGTAAAATTCGGACTTTCTTCTGTAGTTTTCTTGATAACAGTTCAAACATTGAATCAAGCTGACATTTGATATGCCAAGTTGAAAGTACATTAGAAATGCAAGATTTTGTAGAAAAAAAGAATTCAAAATAATTTATTTTTTTTCCGAAGTATGGTCATTACAATTCTTGGTGCTCTAGAGTCACCATGAGCGGGAAAGAGTTAAAATATATGAAAATATATATTTGTGAATGTTGTGTTGTCATAGCTTTCATCGAGGCACCTCTAACATGCCCTAGCCTAATGAAAACGGTCGTCGACGTCCAATACAATGACGAATATGACTAAGGTTTCTACGAAAAGATTTATAACATAGCACCGACAACTTTCTTCAATGTACCTTAAACTTTGGTTGAAATTTAAAAAAGTATGAAATAATAGATTTTATTCTTTTAAACAACTTAATCAAATAGATGCGATAACGACTAACAAACCAGTTTTGTAAAAATAACAGATAGTGCTTTCGTTAAGAAATAGCGGAGATATTTCAACAAGCATTAAGCATTATTAACCGCGAATACTTGCTGTATATCGCACTGAACATGGGCTCTCACACTTCACGCATAAAAGTTAGAGCATTGCACTATTTGGCAAACTTGTAGTACCACAAGTTCGTCATACGTCATTTTTTTTAAATTGTACTTGTAGAGTGAGCTATCGGCAAACCCTAGAAAGATAGTCTGCGTCAATTTGACAATTTGACTCTTCGCTTTTAGGTCACTAAAAGCCCTCTCTTTTAAATAGTGCGAATCTATTCTCATTTTCCAGAAAACTGAATTTTGGTATTTGTTATGTATCGATGTGTTAACACCGTAATGATAACGCATTATTCAATTTTAAACAAAAACTTGCAGTTTAAATGATTTAAAATTCATGCATCAATTTGTTTTGTGTGCAGAAAATAACACTGGTCGACGCAGGCAGTCCAAATGCTCAAAACGAAAAAAAATAAAAGGTTATAACTATTCAACCATTCCTGTGAATTTTGGTGTCCCCGGCCACTAACTTGTTTTCAGAGACTTGATGATTTGAATGATTTGATTTGAAGGATGATTTTTCTCGTGAACATAACGTTGAAGCGACGAACCCAGCGAGCAATTTCTATGTGAACTCTCACGTAAGCAATCATCGATTATGAACTCTGAAGACCCATCAACCTTATACTTATCTCCAAATAGACATGACATTGCAGGCAATAGACACTTAATTTCGACAAACCACTCGAAGACTCTTTCCGATGACTCCCTTAGCAACATCCTTCCTATTCAGGAAACACATCTTAAAAGAAATCAGGACCCAACAACTTGGGCTGGCAGCCGATATAAATGGTTGCACAAATTTGGTCACAACTGCTACCAATCAGTGGCATTGGCCATTCATAATGACGAACCACATGATGTTATCACGATAGACAGCACACTGTTGGCTGTTGCAGCTCGACTTAAAGGCTCTTTTACTGTTACCGTTGTAAGTATCTACCTACCCAATAGAGGTATCAATAATCTTCAAAGGCAACTAACCGATCTGATTAAACAGCTTCCCAAACCTTATGTGATTCTCGGTGACTTTAACGCACACCATAGTATTTGGGGTTCTAACAGGGACAATGGGAGAGGAATCATAATTTAAGAGTTCGTTGAGGACAACGGTTGCGTCATTCTTAATGATGGATCCAATACTTTTCTCAGGGGGTCGATAAGGTCCGCCATTGACCTATCGATTTCATCCGCTGAAATTATATCAAAAATCACCTGGGAATCTAACAATGACAGTTACGGTAGTGACCATTTTTCCATAATCTTGGAACTCAAAAGTCCCCCACCCACAACAACGCGCCGTCAACGATGGAGGTATGAAAATGCTGATTGGGATAATTTTGCAATCAGCATTGACAATGTCATTACACCAGGCGAAGTCTTATCTCTTGAAAAGTTAACGGCAATAATATTGCAAGCTGCCAACGAACACATACCCCGTACCTCGAAAATACCAGGTAAAAAAGCTGTTTATTGGTGGAACCCTCAGGTAGAAAAAGCTATTCGAAACAGAAGGAAAAAATTACGCAAACTCAAGAAAACCCCCTTCAATCATCCACTTTTGACTGAGAGAGTAACAGCATTCAAAAATGCTCGTAATGAGTGTAGATCTGTAATTAAAAATGCCAAAATCACAAGCTGGGAAAATGGCATGTCGATGGCATCGACACAAGTGTTTCAATTTCTGACACTTGGCGTCGTATTAACTCGTTAGCTGGTAAAAGGCGACAGAAAGGGATGTCCCTTACTAGAGAAGATGGAACTTTCACTAGTTCGCCAGTTGAAGTTGCCGATATCTTAGCGAATTATTTCGATGATTTATTCTCTGACGATAATTATTCCCTCAACTTTTTAAGGGAAAAAGCTTCCACAGAAGCTCATATAATTGATTTCAATGAGAATGATAACAATGATAGAGATAACAACAAACAATTTTCAATGATGGAACTTCTATACGCGCTAAGCAGCGTGAAAGGGAAATCCGCTGGGCCAGATAACATTGGTTACCCGATGTTACGCAATCTATCACTGAAAGGCAAAGTTGCTTTGCTACAAACTATTAACGAAGGATGGTCCAATAGGGTGTACCCCGCTGAATGGCGCCGTAGCATAATTGTCCCCTTACCTAAACCGGGGAAATCTTCCCACATCGCCTCCGACTATCGTCCTATTAGCCTGACCAGTTGCATGGCTAAAATAGCAGAAAAAATGATCAACAGGCGACTTGTATCATTCTTGGAAAGTAACGAGTAACGAGGGTACTGGTACATATTTCACAGCTCTTGGCAGTATCATTGATCAAGCATTACAAGACGGAGATCACGTCGACATTGCTGCTCTAGACTTGAACAAAGCATATAACAGGGTTTGGAAACATCGGGTTCTCGAAAAACTCTATAACCATGGACTGAGGGGAAACATGGGAAAGTTTATCCAGGGGTTTCTAGGAGATAGAACTTTCGAAGTTGCTGTGGGAGGGTCACTGTCTCCTACCAAAATCGAAAAGAATGGAGTGCCTCAGGGTGCTGTACTAGCTGTCATACTCTTTCTTGTTGCCATCAACGATGTTTTCGACATTCTCCCTGCTGGAATTTACCCGTTGGTTTATGCCGATGACATTGTCCTTGTGGTAACAGGAAAAAGTACCTACAGAATTCGGAAAAAACTTCAGACCAGCATTAAAGCTATCGACAAATGGGCCTCAAGCGTCGGATTCCAATTAAGCCTTGAAAAATGCTGCTTTAGTCATATTTGCCTGAAAAGCCACCGTCCGTGGAGGCGAACTATCAACATTAGAGATACCGAACTTACCTACCGCAAAAATATTAAAATTCTGAGAATCACTTTGGACAGAAAGTTCAACTTCGAACCGTACTTTAAAATACTTAAAAAAGAGGTCAAAACTAGATCTAAACTAATTAAAGTTATTAGTAGAAGACACCAGCATGGCAACCGTCGAACGTTACTCCAAGTAGGCAATAGTTACTATACGGAATAGAACTTACCAGTAGAAACTTTGATTCATTAAATAATATGCTAGGGCCCTCATATCATGGAATGATCAGGCACTGTTCAGGCCTCCTCCCTTCTACGCCTGCTGCGAGTGCCTGTATCGAAGCAGCAGCTCTACCATTCCACGCCACGATAGCAGTCGCTATTGTTCGATCGGTAGTGGGATTTTTGGGCAAAACCACCGGCCATTCTGATCCCACAGCAGTCAGTGTCCAACCAGTAATCCAAAGATACCCCAATACTTCTACCCCAACTACATTACGAGTATACCGTGTTTGGGACAGAGAGTGGCATTCCCAGGTCCCAACCGTCGATTGGTCCGTCAAAAAAGCATACAACGTTGGTGAGCCCCCCGAGAAAGCCAAAGCAATCTTCAATCATCTTCTCCAGACTAAATACCAACATTATAAGGTTATTTTCACCGATGGGTCTAAAAACGAAGACAGGGTTGGAATTGGGATAACCACAAACAGCTGCGATTACTTTTATCGTCTACCCAAAACGTATTCAGTGTTCTCAGCCGAAGCAGCAGCAATTCACACGGCAATTGCCATTACTAACGAATGCAATGAAAACCCACGTGTTGTTTTCACTTTTCAGCAAGTGTGTTGTCTGCAATTGAAAGTGGTAAATCTACACATCCATGGGTACAAGCAATTGAAGATTGCCTTGGCGATACTGTGCTCTGTTTGGTCCCTGGCCATGTAGGGATTACAGGAAACGAAGAAGCCGACCAATTAGCCTGCCTAGGCCGACGAGGTAGGCTTCTCACCCGTGAAGTGCCAGGTGCTGACATTATTAAAGGGGTAAAAAACGACATTGCTATAAGCGTAACGACGGAGTGGAGACACAATCGCAGCTTATTCCTTGGAAAAGTAAAGGGCGACTTTGTGAGATGGGAGGATAGATCAAGTAGAAGGGAACAAATTATTCTATCGCGCTTGCGAACAGGGCACACTTTGCTCACGCACGGTTCGCTGTTCAAAGGAAAAGGCAGGCCTATCTGCGAAATCTGCTCTGTTATTCTAACGGTTGAGCACGTGTTGACAGACTGTCCTAAATACCAAATGGTAAGAGAAACTTATCTACAAGGATCCTCTATCCGGGATATTCTATCAAATGATAGAACAAGGGAGGAGCAAATATTTTGCTTCCTCAAAGACGCAGACCTACTAGACCAAATTTAGAACTAATCGCTTTCCCCACCAGTGTGGTAGGGGTCTTTTTACTCATACTTCCAGGTATAAACAAGTCAAGAAAAACCACAGAAAACAGTACGGAATCATCTGCTGGCTCCGATCAACGATTCTCACCAAAACAAAATTAGTCAGTTACGAACAATATTATTTAGATATAAGATTAGAATCAGCTCTAGTATATATCAGTTCTAGTATATAGTAGATTCTTAAAATTGTAAGATCTCTTTTTAGGAGTGATGAATGACCAAAGGGTTAAAATCACTCCCTAATAAACAAATATTAATAATAATAATACTTTATGTCTATTTTTTGCATCTTGTCTCTAGAAAATTTCCCTCGATATCAAAATTTCAATGTAGTTGGTAGTCATCAAATACACGGATAATTTCTCAATATTAAACAATTCGAAACAAGCAGTTATCCAATTGCCGATTCACGTCACTTGTACTTCTAAGATAAAAATCTGAAAAATTTACAATCTAAGGGTGAGATAATTTAAATAAAAGATTACGCTTGTCCGGATACAGCTGCAACAGACCGGACTAGCGTTGTTTCGCGAAACCTCGTGTCAGATCATTACGCTATCTTGATGAACTACTGGCTATTTATCGTATCAATTGTTCATGCTCAACTGGTTCCTAAGGCTAATGCTAAATAGCTCAGCGTGGGAGAACTAATTCAGTCATGGGGTTGTGCGGTTCCGATTTGGACTAAGTAGAATAAAGCATTTCCTCTCCTGAGCTCACGGTAGGTGCTTGCGCTACGTTAATACTATTACATACTGACTATATATGATTGTCCGTTCGTTGTTGAGGCACATGCGAGTTGGGGTTAAATCAAACATATTAAAATCACAATGAAATCGTCACAGATGAAACTACTACGTAAACAACACATATTACAATCTAAATATTCACAGAATAAACTTTTTCACGCGAGAAAAACACTCGCTGCAGAACATTTCTCGAGCTAACTCGCTCGCGATCGTCAACAAAGTCGTCGTATTTTTTCTTCAGCGAAAGGCTTTCCGGACCCCAGTCGGTCAACGGTCGGCTTGCGGAAATGATCTTCTGCCAGATTGAGCCCTTTGGTTGTAACGCAATTGCCCACATGGCCATGATGGGCAACGGTATTATGGCGAGGGCATAGATGAGCCATCCGAGTACTGTGAATAGGAAATAATATCAGTTATCTTCAGTGCGCACGGGAACAAGAAGATTTCCTTACTTACCATGATATTCAATGGAAAATCCAGCCGGCTGACTTCCGGTTATGAACGTTACTATCAAAATTACCGCAATCACCATTGGAGTAACATACTTCCAGCACCAACGCCACAAGAAGCTGGTTTTGATACCCAACATAAACTCGATATCGTTACAAATACGCTGCACACCGTAAATCCAGCAAAAGCAAACCAATTCGGCCACAGCCAACGTAAGGGTAACAAACGTCACACCATAGAAGTCAACGTAATCGATTAGGCGGGAAGCAGACTAAAACGAAAAATATCATTGAAAACTTACTCAAAATTTAAATTAAAAATGTTTACTCACAGGTGTTATGAACAGCAAACCAGACGTAAATCCAAGCACGCTTATCACCAGCACGATCTTCCAGTTCTTTAGTCCCGGGAACTCGTCTCTAATGGCGGTGACAACGCTTGTAATGATTCCCGTATTGCTACCGATTCCCAACACAAACAACATGAAGAAAAACAGCAACGAGAAAAGATTCGGTACATGTTCGAATTTGGCGAGAGCGTCTGGATAGGTGATGAACGTCAGACCACTTCCCGGATAGACCACCTTGGTATAATCCGTCTCATTGGTGATTACTCCCAAGTGACCGATGATGGCGAATACGATCGCTCCGGACAGTAGCGATGTGAAAGTGTCGAGCCATGAAATGATCATCGCGTCCCGGTAGATATTATTGGAGAAGTTGTTGAACGACGAATACGCGATCACTCCACCGAAACAGATCGATAGAGAGAAGAAACACTGAGACACAGCTTCCTTCCAAACAGTCGGATTTAGCAGTTGTTCCCAGTCTGGTTTAATGAAATACAGCAAACCGTCCATGGCCCCCTCGAGCGTAAAGCAATACACTGCAAAGAAGATCATCACCACGTACGGAAACAGCGCTAGGAAGTAGGAGATTTTGCCAGATCCGCGGATACCTTTAATCAACATAAATGTCATGCACACCCAGATAAATAACAGGCACAGTCCCAACTTCCAATCGGGTAGTCCAATTTCACTTCCAACTAGGAACGCCTCTCCGGTGACCGACCGGGTGTAGTACAGCTCAGCCGAAGTTTCTACCGGAAGCGTCGAGTTAGTGAAGTTCGCCTTTCCAGTTAGGCTAGTGGAATCAACGCAGTTCACGTCGGTCCAAGCGGGGTCACACTTTGCCCATGGCAACTCACTAGCGAAGGATGCGAAGAAATACCGTATCGCGACGGCTATCGTGGCCGCGTAGTACGAGATCACAATCGACATGGCGATCATTTGACCGATTCCAATGCCTGTAAGAGGAAAAACATATAAGAAACGGTGTTTGGTTAGGAAAGAATCAGAACAAGTTTTTGCTTGGAAGGGAAACGTTGTTTAAAATAAAAAAATAATCGAGAACTACAATTGAATTGAGAAAAAATGTTGAAAAAATTTATATTTCCAACATCTACGTACTATCAGAATGTTCGTGGACTTAGATTGGTTTTGCTTCATACTTAGCAACTCTTACTTCTCAGATTTGTTTTAAAATATGTGCAAATTTTGGCTAACCTTTTTCTGAGCGAAGATATTTTGTT